>NC_072739.1:80208546-80515936 GCF_026930045.1 Uloborus diversus | reverse complement strand
TCCACACCTCAAAATTTGCAAAAGCTGCTTTAGAAGTGATAAATACTCTGGATGTAAACATGATCCTGCTTTTACTGAATCATTTGTAATAGTCAATAAATGTGCAAGTTCTGATTCATAGAGCCATATTTCCAATTTTAAAAGATTCACAAGAAGTTGTCACACATTATGACAAAAGTAGTTGGAACAAATGGGTTATTGTTGAAATTTAAGAATTTAAATTTAGAAAGGCGATAATGTTCAGGTGTGATTGGGAGTTCATGTCCCCTTGGGGGGGGGGGGGGGGGGCAGGGGAGGTTATGAATTTCCCGCCCAAAACCATTTTCGAAACTTTAGTCAATGTTTGACTGTCTTTGGAAAAGGGTTTTATGTTTTCAAAATTTTTAAGTATTTGGTGGGGGGGGGGGACTTCCACAATGTTGTAAAAGTTGCATATTAGAAAATGCAATTTTTTAGGTTACTTTTAGACATGTTAGGTGAAGGAGGATTTCCAGATATACCTCGGAAAATATTCCAAATTGAAATACATGTAATTTCAGGCTATCTTTGCTAAGCGATCGATAAAAAGTTCCAGTTTTAAAAATGCAATTTCAGGTGACATGTCGACAAGTTAGGTTAGGAAATGGATGCTCTCCTTTGGACACTTTTTGAAATTGAAGGTATGAAAATGCATTTTTAGACAATGTTTGGTAACGCAATGAAGGGCATTATAAGCTTTGGAACCCTTTTGAACCTAATTGATCCAAAGCCGCATGTACCCATCTTTCTTCAAGTCTTTATATCAAATGCCACATAAAACAGCACAGAAATACAAATACAAATACAAATGTGACGAACAGCAACAGGCTCTGGGCCCAGCTAGGCTGGTCCTAGTCAGTTTATAAGTCCCCAATGAAGATTAATGGCCTTCCTAAAGCTATCCACACCACCCTCGCTCATTACTGCCTCTTTCGGTAAGCTGTTCCAAGTGCCCACGACCCTACTAAAGAAGTAATTTTTCCTAATTTCCAGGTTAGACTGAAATTTGAATAGCTTAAAACAATGACCCCTCGTCCTGCTTTCCGTGAAAAAATTTAACCCGCTAACATCTTTCATTTTGATAAATTTAAACAACTGAATCTTGCCCTCTCTGAGACTCATTTGCTCCAGGCTATACATATTAAGCCTATTAAGTCTGTTATCATAGTTTAAATTTGAAAGTCCTCTTATAAGTCTAGTAACCCTTCTTTGAACCCTTTCCAATACAGAAATATATTTCCTGAGATAAGGAGACCGAAACTGAACAGCATACTCCAAATGAGGTCTTACTAAACTCCTATATAAAGGCAGAAGAACCTTCTTGGATTTGTTTGAAATAGATCTATTGGTTGATAAACCCAATCATTCTGTTGGCTTTGTTACTTGCAATGCTGCACTAATGACTAAACTTGAATCCCTGATTTATTAAGATACCCAGATCAATAACGTTTTCTTCCTGACTAATGACCGAACTCTGTAAATAATAACTCTCACGCTTATTTCCATGACCTATGTGTAGCCCTTGACATTTCCCTACATTAACTGCCATACCCCACCTCCCCACCTATCCGCGCCCTTAGTAATATGATCTAAATCCTCTTGAAGCTGTTTTACTTATTCTTCATTCTCTACAATCCCCATAACTTTTACGTCATCAGCAAACAATTTATGTTTCCAGAAATATTTACATCAATGTCATTCATAAAAATAATAATCAGAAGAGGCCCTAAAACTGATCCCTGAGGAACCCCGCTTAAAACATCACTCCATTTAGAATAGTTTCCCTTCGCAACTACTCTTTGCTTCCTTCCAGTGAGTCAATTTCTAACCCAATGTAAAGTTTTCTCTCTTATTCCTATATCAGCTAGTTTGCGGAGAGGAGCAACATGCGGTACCTTATCAAAAGCTTTTTGAAAATCAATGTAAACAACATCTACACACTTTTTATTATCTAAAGCCAAGGTAACCTTGTCATAAAAATGCAATAAATTAGTAGCACACGATTTACCTTTCCTGAAACCATACTGTCTCTACGAAATTTATAATCTTAATTTTGATCAAAGCTTCAAAACTCTTACACCACTGAAGTCAGACTTACATGGTCTATAATTCCCTGCATTCCCTTTAGACCCTTTCTTGAAAGAGTGGCGTTATGTTATTAGCCAGCTTCCAGTCCTCTGGCACTGTCCCCGAGTTATAAGAAGCATTGAAAATATTTAAAATAACATCCACTAATTCCTCTGCACATTCAGCTAAAATTTTTGGATAAATGTTATCAGGTCCCGGAGCTTTAGTTGCTTTAATTTTTTTTCAAATTAAATAGAACCTCCTCCCTGGGAAACACAAAATCCTCAAGCTGTATAATAGCTTATGTCTTGTTAGTGTCAACTGTTGAGATACAGTTATCGTTAAGCACACTGGAAAAAAAAGTTATTAAGAACATTTGCAATTTATCGTTTTGAATTAAATTTCCATGCTCATCAACTCAATGGCCCAATTTGACTATTTCGAGCTTTCCCAGAATTTGCGTAAGCAAAAAACCTGTTAGGATTCCTATGTTATCTGCTAATCTTTGCTCCAATTCTCTTTTCTAAATCCGTACCAAATACTTAAAATTACGCCTTGCCTTACAATACTGGAGCGTATCAACACTCTGACCAGTTTCTTTAAAATGACAAAAAGTCACTTGCTTATAATTTAGAGCTTCTTTTATCTCCTTGGTGAACCACATAGGCCAATTTTTAGTACTAACACCTTTTCTCCTAAATGGAACATAACCCCAACCATTTTTGCTAGTTTTTCCTTAAATTCCATCTGCTGCAGATCTACGTTGCTATTTTCCAATCCTGACGAAAATATCTCTTTTAAGCTCCGCCTAAGTGCGACTAAATCAGTGTTTCTGAAATTGGGCACCAACCTTAAACTTTCATCTTTGTACACTCCAAATTTAATCAAGAACCTAATACTGTTATGATCACTATCTCCAATATGTTCCCCTACACACAAACCCTGAACAGAACTTCTTACGTCACAGAAAACTAGATCCAAAATCGCATCCTCTCGAGTTCCCTGAGTTACAACTTGATCTAAGAAACAATCGGCAATTACTGTTAAAAATTCCTCTTCTCTGTCATTTCCAGAATAAAAATTATTCCAACTAATATCCGGGAAATTGAAATCCCCCATTATGATGATGGATCCCTTACCGGACATGTCACTAATAGTACGATACATCTATTCATCTTGTCCCTATGGTTTGAATTAGGTGGCCTATAAATGTTTCCAAAGCGCAATTTGTTGCCCTTATTGGTCATCATGCCCAGCCAAACCATATCAATATCAGTTGGTTTATCATTTATGACCAATTCATTGCAAATAAAAGTGTTTCAAATATAAAATAATAATAAAGCTGAATGTCTCTCTGTCCGGAGGATGTCTGGATGTCTGGATGTCTGTAGGATATCTGTAGGATGTCTGTAGGATGTCTGTGACGCGCATAGCGCCTAAACCGTTCGGCCGATTTTCATGAAATTTGGCACGAAGTTAGTATGTAGCATGGGGGTGTGCACCTCGAAGCGATTTTTCGAAAATTCGATGTGGTTCTTTTTTTATTCCAATTTTAAGAAAAAAAAACTATCATAAATTACGAAATTATCATAACGTGTAACCGTAACATGGGCACAAGCCAATTGGCGAGATACGAAATTATCATAACGTATAACCGTAACATGAGTACAAGCCAATTGACGAGAAAATTCACAATACATTATTTGTAAATACAGGCGAACCAAAAGACCTTTTAATTTTTCTATTACGGGCGAAGCCGTGCGGGTACCACTAGTATAAAATAAAACCCCACAACACCTCTTTTGCCTACTCTATCTTGTCTAAACAAATTATACACAGCAATCTATATATATAAAAATGGACTTTGGTAAATTTGTTCCCTAAGATCTCAGAAACTACCCGGCAGATTTGGCTGAAAGTTTCACCGTTTGTTCTTTTTGGTACTAGGGAGGTTTGTAGACCAGTTCGATAAAAATCCGATCGATAGTTCCTTTTTTATTCTAATTTGTCCAAATTTTCGCATAAATGCCCCAATATGACGATTAAAAAATACGTGCACATATTAAAATTATGTGTCCATCGAAAGCGTTTATTTTTCTGCTGAAGATGGCATCTGTTAGAAAGTTCTAAGTTGTATGAAAAACGAGTTATGGGCTTTTTTTGTTCCATGTTCGAAGGCTTTCCTCAATACAATTCATTTTTAGTGTATCATCTCAACTCCAAGTTCAAAGCTAGAATTGTTGAATATTTTTGTGTTTCGTCTGACTGTTTGAGGCTCTTCTCAAGTCAAATCTTAAAATAACGTTTTTTTTCCCAAGATTGGCTAATAATAACTAGATTTGGCTGATTATTTTCCATTTAAACGGAACTTCAATTGTAATTACTGGGTTTTTTTATAATTATTTGTACTGATTGGACACTAAATCATTATCCAATCTAACAGCAGAAACCTCGCCAAAATTTATGTAGAAAGATTTTAGTAGCGGATGCATTTGGCAGTTTCTTCAACTGTCGCGGTTTTTGAAGACAAAGACTATGTAATAATGTTTGTCAGCTTTCAGAATGTAAAAAAAATATCGCCAATCAAAGAATCTTTAAAAACTTTTTTTACTGTAAAATAATCCAGCAACTAAATTAGGCAAATCCATAAAAAGCACAAAAACTTCCATTAATGTGACTTTGCGCACAAATTCAAACCAGCGTCAAATTTTGCTACTTATTTTGGAAACATTACGGATGAAATTGTTTAGCGCCATTTTATTTTGACCAAAAGTATTTTAGCATATAGCGACAATATCTCTTTAACAAAAATTAGTAACGTACCGTTTTGCAAAGTAAGGAGGGGGAGCAATATCCAAGATATCCCAAAACGATTTCTGCAAATTCGATAATATTTTAAATCGCACCAAGAACCCACAATAATTAAAATTTTCCAAAATAACTAAAGCAAGTTTAAGGGGATCACGGGCGCGCGGCTACATTTTTTTAAACAGTTCGTTCTTCAATAGACATACAGAGAAGGTAAGACTCAATATAAAAAAAAAATAAGTATTAACTGATAAATCTTTTTAAACATGTGAAGTTTAATTTCATATTTAGGAAATTCTTCACATTTGTATACGCTTAAATTTCGTGTTTTCGTTTCTAAATGAATACTATTTTGCTCTTTTTAATTACTGCTACTTTAGTTTTATGAGTAAGGAAGAAGCTAGATTTTAAATCACGTTACAAAGGTGTGTTTTTAAGTTCTTTCACTTAAAACAGAAAACAAATGCAAGTAACGATTGTTTCTCATAATTATTGCTAACCCAGGCAACGCCGGGTATTTTCGCTAGTACATAATAAATCTGCATCAAATTTGGTAGCCCATGTCTCTGTAATTCCAATAGCATCCAACTTCTCATCTATAATTATGCATTTTAATTCTTCCATCTTGTTCCTTATACTGCGAGCATTGGTATAGAAAACTTTAAGCATACCCAAATTGCTTTTATTTAACATCCTGAACTTTCTTAAATCATCATAGTTCAAATTACTACTCGTATCAGAGCCCCTATTTCCATTTCTAGTAATATCCAAATAATTATCATCTTTGGTGCTTGAACCATGGCCCCCATTCAAACTTATTTTTTGGCTCCGAAGACCCTAAAATTAAACCGCTAATCATTTTAACCCATATAGAGCTCAGATGCAGGTCGTCCCTAGCAATCCAATGACGTTTACAAAGACTACAGGCCCGTCTCCTGGGGTACGCGACCTAGGCAGCCGTTTAGGGCGGCAGATTTTAGAGGCGGCAAATTTCGAAGTTGAATTTTTTTTTTCTTTTAAGTATGAATCTCTTTCAGAGCCATAAGATTCACTGCTTCGATGCTTAAATAAAAAAATAATAACTTAGGCTTATAGAGTGTGCGCCAGTGCTTGGACATGCAAAACATAATTCAGAAATTAACAAGAAATTCAATTTAATTTTAGAGGAGCCAAATTGCGTGATTTAAAAGTCTTTGCAAAATATTAATATCTGTTTCAGTGCCATAAGATGTACTACTTTAATGTTAAAAAAGATAATTTAAAGTGCGTACCAGTGCTTGGATATGAAAACTCCAGTTTGGAATTTAACTAGAAACTCTAAATTTTAAGCACTTTACTAGTATTTCTATTTTATTCATTTATTATTATTTATATTATTATTATTGGGGCGGCACTTGTCAATATCGCCTAGGGCGGCAGAACTACTAGAGTCGGCCCTGCAGAAATAGGAAGAATTTGCTGCGCCTCAGGAGTTGCCGTCGGGGACAAGGGCTCCGACTTGTTCACCTAGGTCCATCACTGAATTGCTTGCTCCTGTACATTTTTTGTGGGAATACTTCTATTTATTTGGATTATTTTCATTCATACTGGTTTTAAGAAATCCATTTGCAACGATTTCTGCAAAATTTCACGCTTCCTGATAAAAAGGAGATGAAGAAGAAAACACCGTAAGAGAAGGATGCACTGGGATTCTTCCCGGTGCGGCCGACTGGAGTGTTATGCAAAGTGAGTTACCGATAGCTATGGGATGCAAAGATAATTTAAGCCAAATTCTGTATTACTCAGTAGCGTAACTATGGGGTCTAGCGCCCCTGGCGAACAAAAGAAATGCCTCCACCCCCCAGGGTCTCCCACATGGGAAATCACCGGAGGTCATTGTAACCTCAAAAAAAAAAAAATTTTTTTTAGGAGGTAGCATTGTAATTTTTTTCTTATTTTGCTTTTTAGAATTGTTTTCAGTGATGCCTAATGTTCCTTCTCAGTAGATGTTATATGTGTGTGTATATATATATATACACCCTTTAGCTCTTTTCTTGCGAATTAAAAGAAAAATTAAAGCATTTTTCAAATTCTATAATTAAAAAAAAGAACTCTTTTTTTTTTTTAGACCAGTCGAAATGTCGCCCCTTGGCGAGAACCACTCCTGCCAACCCCTAGTTACGCTACTGGTATTACTATGCTATTTAATGAACACCTACTTTGAAGAAACTGGGCATTAGGATTCAACTTTGAACTCAACTTACTCAAAAGTACTGCTTGGTGAGTTGACCCATTTTCGCATAACTGTCCAACCAGGATTGGGTTTTGGACTACCCAAAACTGGTTTAGGAGAAGACAGCTGGTTTTTACAGTCCATAAGTATGCTAACGCTAAAGGAGTGTAATCTAATCAATTCATATTTCTGCAATATTCGTTATGACAAGGCTCCATTCGATACGCGTCTTAGAAACACGTATCAAGTGAAGCCTTAGTTATGCTAAGCTTTAATTAATGAGTATTTGATAATATAATTCTCTGAAATGTTCATTCATTCAAAAAAAAAAAAAAAAAAGCCAATAACTCTATTACATAAAAACTTCCTTATGTAACAATTCACAACACTCCCAAAAGACAACTAATTTCAATTCCATTCATCACTCGAAGAAATGTTATTAAATGTGCAATATTTAGGTGCAGTGTTTCTTTCAGACCTTTTGCTCCGGGGGGGGGGGGGGGAGGGCGGCAATTTGCAAGTAGGGTGAGCAAGGGTGTATTTAAGGGGGGGGGGGGCATTTTAAGAGTTTGGAGGGGGTCAAGGGCGCATTTAAGGAGTGGGACACTACAACCCCCCCCCCCCCCCAACCCACTCAAGAAATAAATTTAAAATGACCAACTATGAATAAATTAATAACTTTTTTATAACTTTAATTCGTGAAGTTAAATTCATGTTTGACTTGCCCACGACTCCTCAACTAAATTCCTGCATGCGTCCGCGGGCGGGAAGATATGAGTTTTAAAAAACATTCCTGGTTCATTATATCTTAATATATAAAAATCAATGTCCTGAGATAACATATATCAACGCACAGCTGAAACCGCTGAAGCTTCAGACTTGAAATTTGGCAGGCATGTCCGCATGATTACGAAAGTAACCACTAAGAAAGGATTTTTCGAAATCTCAATTAGTTCGGAAGAAATTAATTAAAACCTCTTAATTTCAGCGAAATTAAAACCTGTCATTGTATTCAAATCCCTTATTTTCGAAGGCTTTCCTCCATTCAAATCATTATTCAGTACTTTATCTCAACTTTTGATCGATAGCGAACTATAAATTTGATATTGTTTTTGTTTCTCACGTGGTTCTTCGAGGCTTTTCTCAAGTCAAATCATAATGTTTCTGTCTATTGCGTTCATTTTTATGATGTAATGAATAAAATGTGGATGGCCTGTGTTTGCAAAGATAATCAATACTTTAAAAGGATCGTAAATAACAGTTAAAGATCGGTTAAGGACAAAGGCATATATGTAAGGAGTCCAGGGGCCCCGGGATCCTCCCCAAATTAGAAAAAGTTATAGGTAATAAGTAATTATTATAGGGGATTTTCGAAACTAGGTGCACCAAGCACTATTAACCCCTGCTAATTCCATTACCCGAGCAATGCCGGGTACGGGAATGCTAGTTGTTCTCATAAAACTGTAACAGATAAAAAGACTGACAGTAATGCAATATTATGAAAAACAAAAATCTTTATTGGAAAATACAAAAAATAAATAAATAAATAAAAATAAATAAATAAAAATAAATAAATAAAAAATAAAAATAAATAAATAAATAATAAAATAATGAAAACATTTCTTGATCGTTAAAATATACACAAAATCACTCTAAGCGAGAAAAATGTAATCAAGTTTCATACTGACGGTCCTCTGTCACACTGTAAATGCATAAGAAACTTTTAAATTTATAAAACACACAACGAAGCACGAATATCATGTAATAAAAATTTTTTCTTTAAATATAGAATTTATGTATCTGTGCTCCATTATTAGAAGATTCTCCAGATTATGGTTTTGGTCACTGTTGGTCAGATTAAGTGAGCCTGTTACAATAAGATTGTCATCTACAATTATAACTTTTTTTATGTGCAATGCCCCCAGTCCCACAGGTATTGTCAACCCTAACTTTAATGCCTAACCTTATGATATCATTTACTATAGTTGGCATTAATCGCTATGCTTTTCCATCTATCAATAGTTTGATGTCTATACCTCTTTTAGAGCCCTCTTTTGAGTGCTCTAAAAATCGACCCATGTGTTAATAAGTATGCTTGTATGCATTGACTTTTTTGCTTTTTCAAATCAATTCGATACAATTTTGACCGTTTAACCTTGGAAAACAGACATCAACATTTTTTCCTATTTGCTTATTTTCCGAGCATACATTTTAAACCCTTTTCTTTCAGTTTTGTTTGAAAGTGGGCCTCGACATGGTCTGCAACTAGCATTGCCAAAATAAATACTCGGAAGACTTTGATATGAATCTGTTGGTAGTGAGGAACTGTATGACTTGTTAATTGCTTCATAATTGCCCCTAAGCTTCTTATTCAAGAATGCATCTTTTACAAATATTATGACGTCTGAATCAGCATAATGCTCTTCATCAGTAAAATTATAGTGCCTAGAAGGGGAATTTTACTATAGTGCCTTCTAGGCACTATAGTAAAATTGTAACTTCCTGTGATTACACGATCGTTATCGATTATCACAACTTTAATGAGCTTTTTTACCACCTTGTTGGTCTACTGTTACACCTCTTAATTTTAAAACTACTAATGCGTCTGCAATTTTTCCAGAACTGAAACTATAGGGTTGTACAACGACCGATGATCTAGCATCGTCAATCCATTTTTCGATTGTATCTATACACACGGGGACTCAGGCAAAAAGCAAACAAAAACATTCATTTCCGATTGTATCAGATCTTTTCTGTGTTGGTTATTCACTCTAAGACATGAATCGACACGTAAAAAGGAAATCTCGAAACGAAACCAAATTAGTTATACTACATTACATTTGACGCCATTGCTCAAAAACAATAAGAGACATAGATCTTAAGTCTCTTCTCTTCGACATTTTTAAAAATGAAAATAATTGAAAAGAAGAGACCTCATATCCAAACGTTTCATGCGTCCCGTATTGACGTTTAACGACGTAAATGGTTTGAAGGTCTTCTAAAGAAATTGTTTATAAATATGCGTTAAGTTCTTAAATACAAATTTGTTTCTTGTAATTGTAGGTTTTCTCTTTCTCTTGTACTCAAATTCAAAATGAGTAACTATTCAACGTCTGAAGATGATTTAACAAAAAAAGAAAATTTACAAGAAAAACACTATTGGCTTCTTCGTGAATTGCAAAGCATGTGCAGAGAGATTCCACTGTAAGTTTTGTGCTAAATCTTTTATACAACTTTTGTATGTTTGTATGCAGTTGTTGAAATCTTCTCTTGAAACTATGTACTCTTGAAATTGTAGACCGTAATCGTAATATCAACACAAACAATCCTGTATGCTATAATGAAACGCTGAATAATTAGTGTAAGCTAATAGCAGATTGAAGCTGAGGTTGTGAACGAACATATTTTTTCCTACAGAGTGAATAATCATAATAAATGATAAATACTTAAAATGACTTTAACATTAGAATTACGGAGGTCTTCGCATACCTAGAAATACGGGGGGGGGGGGGGGGGGGGGTCATTTTGACCCTCGCAAAAGAAACCTGCATAGTTTCCGACATTACGTAACATATTTTGAAAAATTATGTTAAAATAAACTAATTTACAATTATTACTCTTCATTTAAACTTCAATCTAACTATCGAGCATTGTTTCGGTTTCATTGAGTTACATTTTAGAAATCTTCTGCAAAATAAATGAATATTTTCTCCAAGTTTTGCAGAAAACAGTTTAAACCCAAATATTTAAATAGATTAATGACAACTTTTGTTCCTTAAGAGCAAAAATAAAAAATAATTGTACGTACAAGATTATTTGTCTGCGCAACAGTTTATACACAAGCTAATCTTCCTAATTTTCTGTGTACAAAGTAGACAGATGTTTTACAGTTGTCGCATTCGCATACGTTAATTGTTTTTTACCCTGACATTTCTTTATTTGGCCTTTTTTTTCCTCTTTGGTGCCCACCAGAGTTTGCCGATATATATCACAATATATATCCAATGTTTATTTTGAAAATATCACAATATTTTCAATATTCATTTTTTCAACTGCGGTATTTTCAATATAAAAATTATATTAATCATAGTAATATTGTTCATTTATTATTAAAAATAACGAAAAAGTTATGTATAAAAGTTAATATAACAAAGTAATATAATATTCTTATTTTACTTAGTACAGTAGACTCGTTTTAAGCGGGTTTATTTTACGCGGTTTTATTTATATGCGGTTTAAGATTTGAAACCTTTATTTTATTTTACGTGGATGAGTTTTGGTTTTACGCGGATGCGGCAATGCAAACAGATAAAATTTTCCCCTCTTTCAAAATCCAAACTCCTAAAGATTGCAGATTACACGTAATAAATTGCATTTTGGCGTGCTAATAATCAAGCTTGGGCCACTGGAGGCATTTTATGCGATTAGTTCCAGAGCTCTTTCCAGAAGTGAAGTTAATAAACTCACAGTACAGATGTGATATAACCCCCCATTTGGCTACATCCGATTTTTTGCACAAAATTGAAATATTTTTCTCGCCAATGAGGTGATACTTTTTTAAGCATGACATCCCTGGCGAAACTAACCTGTGTTTTGCAACCCGAAGGTAATTTTAGATCTGTTCAAACTTAAAGTAAGAAAAACAACGTTAAAAAAAAGCATAAATTTGCCAATTACAGCAGACACGTGTTTCGGCGTTACAGGGAACGCCTTTTTCAATGCAAAAAGTAATATTTTTTCCGGCGTTTTTTTCCGGGGTGGACAAGATAGGACAATCCTGATTGTAAATAAGTTGCTCTTTTGTCAACATTTAATTGTTTTCTCCAAGCATTTCCTGTTTATGCCAGTATTTACTTTTTATGTCAATTTGTGAGTTTCTGCCTCAAAAGTGGCAGAAAGGGGTTTTTGCCATGCAGGTTTTAACTGGTTTCTACCATTAGTTTTAACCACCTTGGCTTAAACTTGCCAACTCTGCCCATAACCAAGACCAAAAAAAAACCCCTTAAAATCACCACTCTACAACCTTTTGTGGCTTAGTCTACAACATGACCCCCTTCCTCATGGGCATCCCTGAAAAACAATAGAAATTTCAATAGTAATTTATGAATTCATTTTCTGTCAGTTTCTGTTTTGATACTATTAATAATGACCATTTGTGAAACAATTTTTTTTCTTTAAAAAACAACTTGTAAAATCATTAGTTTCTACAATTTAGTGTTTACTATTTATCTTTTAATCTTATTTTTAAAGGTATCTTGTACTGACTTCATATCTGTTTGTCTCTTACTTTTTGTTTTGCTTAACACCAATAATGTCTTACACTTTGTTTTAGAATGTATCAGCAAAGGCTACCTAATGAGCTTTTATCCAGTTTAGCCAATTCTCTATTGGATAACAATGTTTTTGAAATTGTGAAAGGTCTGACTGACATTCAGGCAATAACAGAAAGGAGTCTGATGGAAAAGAGAATGAATGTTGTAAATACCCAAAAAGGTAAAACTTGGGAAATAGTCTGTTTTGTACTAATATGTGTTAGGAGTTTATTAATTAGAGCAATAACTTAACATTAAATTAGTTTATTTAAATTAACCCAACCATCAAATTTTCTATAGTCTTGTTTTGACTTCCTTTACTCTCTGATATTACTCTAAATGTTTATATTCTTTAAACAGGTAATCCATGGACTTCATCTCATAGCGAAATTTTTGGATACAGTTATTGAAAAATGGTTAAGTTTAGCTAGCTTCTTGACTTAAATTTCGAACCAGCTGGTTAAATTTTAAAATTAAGTGCATCTTTTACCAACAAGAAAAGAAATTTTCAATTAGACGAGCATTGTCCATGCATAAATATTTTGATTCCGCTAAGAAAATCTGAAATGTATTGAGTAAATTTCAACCTGTAGTGCTGTCAAAGCATTATCTATGTTTCATAGTCAACTAATCCAGCAACTACCTGGATTCTCAGTTAGTGTTTAAGAAAAGCTACTTTCATGATGAAAGAGAATGTTATGTACCAAAAAAAGCAAAACTTACCTTTTATGTTTTAAATGTAGTCCAAGTTCTTCGGAAATAGCTTTCTTCAGCATATGCTGACGAACATTATCATAAAATAAGCTGGAAATATGCATCTTAGTGAAAAGAAAGTTGCCTTGATTTGATGACGTATCCCTTAGCGACCAATTCAGTTGTTAGGCTGTCTCTGTTGCGACGGTCTGAGCCACCAATCCTGAAATCAATCTCCGAATAAGATATTCAACTGTTTGTTTCAGGCAAAAAAGAACTTTACTATGCCTGCCATGCCATACACACAGGACACTGAAAGGCGGGGCTGCCCATCAGGAGGGTTCATGGCACAGAGTGTGGCATTAAAATTTTTAAGAGATTTTACTGATTTTTTTGACTTTTTTTTTTTTGGGGGGGGGGGGGGGGGGCTTTTGCTCTATGGGGATGGGCACCCCTGTGGACTGGCAGTTAAAAATGATGTAAGTTTTACCTACCTTGTGCAAAAAGAGAAGCTGTAATAAAGAACCAATTGGAGTCCCGGAAACTTATGCCAAAACTAGAAAATAAGAACTTTCAAGCTATTTTAAGATGAATATTTTTAATTTTTTTAAATTAATGATTGTCATAAACGTTTTTGTAAAAAAATGATTATACTTGGACAAACTTAAATTGTTATATATATTTCTAGTTTTCTTTTTCAGTTTTTTTTTTATGAAAATAGACTTTTTTCCTTAAATACAGGTTTTTCAAACTCAATCTGGAGGCAGAAAATGAACTCCTAATCAAATGAAATTTTATATATAACCTTGAAACATCATTTGGCACCTTTTCTCCCCCTGCACAATGGAAATCAGAAACTTTTTTTTACCATAGGACGATTACCCACCCTACTGCTCAGTCAACTTCAAGTAGTCAAAAAATTATGTTCCATTTACTGAGTATTAGCAATCTTAATCTCCTATTACTTCTTTTATTATCATATTGTATAAACTTGAATAAGTTTTGTAATGTTGAAAACTTTGATTTTTAGCATTGAATGAAAATCAGCTTTTAGTTTTTTAAAAATACATTTAATACAAGAAACTAATAGAGTGTCCATTTCTGATTTTTTTTTTATTGTTAAAAACTCTTTTTGATAATATTGATGTTATATTATTCTTGCAAATTTAATAATATTTTTTGTCTGTAAATCAAATGACATGTGCTGATCATGAATAAAAAAAAAAAAAAAAATTCAATTGTTTCACATTTAACAAAGAATTATTTTTTTCACATTTTGTAAGTTGCACTTCCCATGATATTATTTTATGCTTCTCTAATAAAGTTCTTTGTATCTGTGTTTTAATTACTATTTTTAAAATTAATGTAATGCTTTTCATTTCTCTACTAGAAGCAAGTGATGATATGTTAAAGAGGCACAAAGATTCTTTATCATTTGAAACTGATCCAGCTTATATTAAACTCTTGAAGGAGAAACAAGCTAGAGAACTTTCGGTAAGGTTTCTTTTTCTTTTCTTTTTTTTTTTTTTTTGAGAAATCCATCAGTATGCACTTAGAATCTATTTTATCATGGTCTTTATTCATGTTAAAATTTTTATGGACCACAGTTTGTAATTAAAAAGAGAAAAATAATGTATTCATTACTTTTTTTTTTGAAAATTTAGTACACGTATTTGGTTGTACTAATCTGACAAAAAAAGATGTTAATTTCATAATATCCATTTGAAAGATATGTTGTTAAATAATAACCAACGCATGTTGTACAATAAACTCTGTTCGAAGCAAAAAGTGTGTGGTTGGAGTTGTTATACAAGTTTTTAAAAAAATGGATGATAGTAGGATTAGAAGCTTTTTTTGTTTTTCTAGTGCTATAAGCAACTTTTGATATTTTCTTTAAAAAGAAGAAAAGAAAGTGCTATGGATGAAATAGTAGATATAAACTTTACTCTGTCGTGAACAGCTGCTCCCACGCTCGTCCAAGGTCGCCTCTCACTCCGGTCTTGACCCCTGACCGGATGTGGGAGTTCTTTCGAGTGGGGTTTGTGGGAACCGGATGACTGGACGAAAGGGAGAGATGCGGAGAACGGGACGAGAGGAGGAAGGATGCCATTAGAGCTCCGGAGATGTCTCGTCTCTCGTTGACTTTCTTGGACATTTTTGTTTTTCGAGCAATCATACTATACGAGATGTAAATATTTTATGTGAATTGTGGTGTGTCCCTTTTTCCTATTTCAATAAAAAACTTGGGACTAAAGTGCTGATTCTCACTTACATATCGGAGCGGCAAACCATCCCAAAAGTATGGAAACTTACCCAACGCGGTACTCCGAATAAAACGACTATACGAAAGAGCAAATTCGCGACATACTCCTGCTTTTCTTCTGGAAAAAAGAAAATGTTTATCACATGGGACCATTCAGGAATGTGTGTGTGTAAGTGTAAGTGTGTAGAAATGTGTGTAGGCATATGTGTGTCCATTTTTGTCACCTCGTATGATATGCATGAACTAAATTGGGACTATTTCCACACACTTACACACACGTACACTTGCACACACACATTCCTGCTTGATCCAATGTGATAAACATTTTTTCCCCTCCAGAAGTAAAGCAGGAGTAAAGTTCATTTTTACTATTTCATCCATAGCACTTTCTTTTCCTCTTTTTTGAAGAAAATATCTAAAATTGCTTATAACACTAGCAAAAAAAGAAAAAAAGCTTAAAATCCTACTACACTGTTCTCCTGATTATCTGTGCTGATTATTGCATGGGTGTACACGAATAATCCAAAAACACGGATAATCCAAAAATGACCAAGCACGCAAAAAGTGTGTATTTGAAGACCATAAGTAAAGTACATTGCTGTATGTGAAATCTTCGGGTTTAGTTACGATACTCTACTAATACAAAAAGATTTGGATTAATACTAGTAATGAGTTATGCAATAAAATTTTAGCTTTAATCACTTCCAAATTTTTAAATTGAAATTTTTGGCTGCACGGATAATCCGCACACGGTTAATCAGGGGTATAGTGTATCATCCATTTTTTGAAACTTGTATAACAACTTCAACCACATACTTTTTGCTTCTAATTGAGTATATTGTGCCATTTTGGAGGATATTTAACTACATATCTTTCAAGTGGATATTATGAGATTAACATCTTTTTTTTTTAATCAGATTGGTACAACCGAATACTTGTACTAAATTTTCAACCAACTAACTGTTAAGATAAATAAATACCTTTGTGCTGAACAGTGAAGTAAGACAAAACAACGTTAGATGAAACACAAATTTGTGCTTCATCTAACGTTGTTTTGTCTTACTTTACAACTAACTGTTGTTTTTTTTTATCCCAACAATTAGTTTTGGTAAAAATATCTGTCTTCTCCCTTTTCCATTTGTTTTTTCTCTTGATAGTAACCACCTAAGTTGCAATAAAATACTGTTACATCTTTCTTTTATTTGAGCTGAATTTTTTTTTCTAGAATTAAACCTTGAATTTTCTGCAAAGTTTTTAAACTTTTGTTTTATTTTTCTTACATTGGCCTTTCATATTAACATCATTATAGCTGCTTGCTTTTCTGAAATTTTTTCCTGTGAAATCTTGCTATTACTTTTTTCTCCTCGAGTTGGATTCTGCAAATTTTTATGTCTGTTTATTTCAAAATTACCCATTTTTAACGTGCATTTTATTTTCAACTTGCCAATGACAAATTTAGCTGTTCTCAATGCCTTCTAATAATTGAATACATTGGTTGTTTTGTTTGCTTGCTCCCATTTTGAGTTAGGGGGGAGATAGGCTTTATGTTAAAAGAAGAAAAAAAAAGAATTAACAATAAAAAGTAAATGTTCAATGAATTCTGTTAAACGAATAATATTAAGTAGTTGTATTTGAATATTGAAAGGCAAAGCCATTACACTTTTTAAATTTTAAGTTGCCTGTAAAATGATAAAATTCAATCCTTGCTTTAGCAAATTTGGTGTCTACCACAGTTTGAAAAAGATTAAAATTTTTACATATTGGACCAAGAGTGTCATATATTCGTCATATACATATTCATCAAGAGTGTCATATAAATATTCGTCAAGAAAATACATGCCTGAACAAAACTTTTACATGCCCTAACATCTTTTCAAATTGCATATTAATAAATGAAAGGATAACATACTTGTATCTGCTTCTGGTATCGTCGGCACCATACTATACTAATGAATGTGAAAATTGGGACTTCTCAGGAGAGATAAAACAATAATTCTTTTCCACCTGATGCGTTTAGTTATTTTACTGTTTTCATTTTTATAGGTAACTTTAAGTGTAAAACTATCGTTTGAACCAGTAGGTTGCCCTTTTTGAGTGCTATGCAAACCATCCAGTTTGAAAAACAGGATTTGTGATTTTTCGTATTCCTTAGTTAAGCATTGTTCCGACAATAGTATGTTGATAAAGAATTTACTTCAAAAATATTAAATCTGCACTAACCTTGTTTATGCAATTTATTTTATACACAAAAAAGAGTATATATTATTCATACATAGCAGAGTAAACACAGTTGTGATACATAAATTGGTGTGTACATGTAACATGGCATATGCATGAGAGGTACTCTGCCGTGCAAAGCACAAAAGTTGTATCTGGACTTTTTATCAAAATTGAGTTAGGGTCCCCAGTCGGTCTTTGTAACATATTTTACCTAAATACAGTGTTTTGTGGTCATTCGCCAATGGGAAATATTTTTTTAAAAATTCTGAAAAAGTTTCATCTGAATAAAATACATGGAAGCGCAAAACTTTAAATAGCAATTTCTCATTTAAAACATAACTGCAGATACGACTTTTGCGCTTAGCATGGCAGTACTGTTTTTTTTTTTCCAATAACGTGTAACATATTTATTTTTTGCTCATGTATTTCTTTAAAAAGTATTTGCATGCCTGTTAGGGTAGAAAATACATGCCCAATTGAATGGATGGCAGGCAAATTTTTTTTTCAGTGGAAAAATGATGAGTTTAGTCAAAAAATTAATCAACTGTGTTTTTAGTTCGTTCACACGGCCAGTGAATGTTCTCATTGGCATTTTCCTTGTAAATAAAGCGTTCATGATTGATGGAAGAACGTTGTATGTTGCAAAACTGCGTCGTGAGCAAGCATGGTCATGTAGTAGTGTAAATCATGGAATAGGAAGTGAATACGTAATTGAATGGGAAAACGTTGTATGTTGCTCTCAGTAGCTTGTTTAGTACATTGTACAAAGCACATTCGTTTTTTGGCTGCAGTGAAAAGTTGTTTTCAACATACAACGTTTTTCATGCCACCCATTCAATTGGAAATTTTACATGTTCTTCTCAGCATGTAGGAATAATTTTCATGCCCTGATCAACACCTTGGCCTATTACTTAAAATTTTGATACATTGTTTTTTAAATAAAGTATTTTATACTAAAAAATTGAGATAAAGCTAATAAACGTTTCTTGACACACTTTTTATTAAAGGTAACAATTGTATAAAATGTAATATTATAGCTGAAACTGTTCTCATGCATAAACTACTTAAAAAGGGCGGATCCAGAAAATGTTCAAGGAGGGGGCGATTTTTTATTGTTTACTCCTTGAAACTTTAATTACTAAAAATTTTCAAAGGAGTATATTGAACCTCTCTTTGCCTACCTTTGTGTAATTAAAAGTGTTCTACTGTTGTGTTTCTTTTGAAAAATATTCAGGAGAAGCCCTTGATCTCCCTCTAATATCATCTGAGACCATCTAAAACCGAGGTTTTGGAACTTCAATTTTGAAAAAAATCCATTCTGGTCCCTATCTCCAGAGCAATAAGAGATGGGTTACAATTGCGTTTTAAAGACTTCAATTCTGTGACAATTCCGGGGATGAGTTACCTTTATCCTAACACCAATGAAGATTATGTAAAATTGCTGGTTTTAGAACTTAAATATCGAAAATATATCTGTAGAAGGTTCCTGTATCTTGCTCAAGGAGAGGGACCGCCCCTCTCTTGTATCCATCTTTGCCACTTAACTACAAAATATTTTGCCACTGTGCCCATATGCTTGCGTCCGAATTTAACAGTGCGTCAACAGTTTGCTGTATTCATAATGCACTCACACTAAGTACGTTGTTTGGAATTAAAAAAAAAGAAGAAGAATAAACACCTTTTTCTCTGCTGCTAAATAAAAATCCACTAACCATATCTGCTATTCAAAATTATATTTCTTTGATGTATAACGTACACAGGGCCGAATTTGGAAGTGTGGAGGCCCTGAGGCAACGAAGGAGTGGAGGCCCCTAATCAGGGTTCGAAAAGATCATATTTTTGAAAATATCCAATTTGATATATTATAGGGGTTTCACCAACTTAAAGGGCTAAATCCTTTCTTTGTTAAAAAAAAAAAAAAGAGTGTCTATTCTAGTCTGTTGCTAATAGAAAATTATAACAGATTTTTAATGATTAATTCAGAATTCTTTGTTATTATTAAAAAGTGTCAAAAAAAGGGGGAGGGAAGTGGGAGAAAATCAACATGTTCAATAGATATTTTCGTTAAAAAATTTCCATTCAAGTCATTTTGTCAAATAATTTTTAGATTTTTGAGCTCAAGAAGTGAGAAGTTGTAAGGATGACCTCCAAAGTTAACCATTTTTCAACCAGATTTTTTTAAACTTACTTTATTTCTCTTTAACTCATAGGTACAAATTACGAATAAAAAAAAGATATATATATATATATATATATATATATATATTGCCTCTGTGAAATGCTCGATCAAATCAAAAATTGATAGTAAATGGATACTTGCAATCAGGGCTTTCTGATATATCGATAATATTATTTTTGTGCAAGCATTCTTTGTAGAAATACGGAAAAAAAAATGTCTGGGAGAAAAAACGTAAAATTTGCTGACCTATGAAAGTTAGGATATTTTGTAAAAATTTTTTAGGGGTAAAAATTGTATGGGCCCTTTTTTTGTGGAGGCCCCGGGGCAGTAGCCCTGCCTGCCCTCCCCTAAATCCAGCCCTGAACGTAGAATACATTATTTTGTGATGTAGAAACTAGAAAGTATAATATTCTGTTTATTCATTATAGATATTTTTTGTCTGTTTATCCTTAATTATGTACGAGAAAATTATTATTTTTTTTTTTTATGCATAAACGAGATATCTAGAGCTTGACTCATGTCATGTCTTGGTTACTGCGTTAAAAATATTGATATTGTCTGAAATAGGCCTTCTTTCTGAAAGTTTTCAGAAGAATCTAAAAGTGTTAAAATTTTTTAAAATGTTTGATAAAATTACTTCGCAATTAACTTTTTTTTTTAACTGTAGGAGTTAATTAAATGGCAAGAAGAAGAGTTAAATCGTTTGGATATGAAAATTATATTGGAACTGGATCAGGCAGTAAGTACTGCTTTTAACCGTTCATGTATAAAATTTCTGTTTTTGTTTTATTTTGTTTATAAATACATTTGACGCAAAGTTAGTTTGATGTTTGATGCAAAATCCATTTTTTAGGTGATGTAAAATTAGTAGTGTTCTCCCAGTTTCGCCTAAACGAAATTTCCTCCTCCCTGTATTTCAGTTTCAATCTTACCTTTGGATATATTTAGAGGGGAGGAAATTTTAAATGTCAGAAAAACTGGGAGTAAACCTAATTAGTTTTACATTTGATGCAAAACTAATTACAGGGTTTATGTGATTTATGACAGAAATTAAATGTTCATAATTTAGTCTGAGCAAAAGAAATATGCAAAATAATTTTAAAGATGTTTTTATACTTGTGTTACGTAAACAGATTTCAAACTTGTGTAAAATTACTCTACAACTATCTTTCAAACTATTAAAAAAGTTATATTTCGTCTTCATGCAGAGCCATACTTATATGTGATTGTGCATACTACTGTTCATTGCTAAGCAAATTGTTAAGTTAGGAAATCATGCATGGCTATTGCTTAGTATGGCAATCTTTAGAGCAATAAGCCATTGTTGTTCCATTATAATTGCTGCCTTTCAAAGGGGTATTTCATATTGAGTCAAATACCGCAATGAAAGATCAACTCCACTTTAGAGAAAGCTAGGTCATCATTTATTTAATTACGTTAAATAAATGTTTTTGTTCCCTCAAAAAACAAAAACTTAGAATTTTGCTTCAAAGGTATTTTTTCCAATTATTTTAATACTTGCTATCAATTAAACAAATACAACTGATAACCAGCAACAGGCTCTGGGCCCAGCTACGCTGGCCTTAGTCTATTTATTATTTCCCAATGAATATCAATTACCCTTTTAAAGATATCTATCCAATTGCTTATTGCAGCCTCTGCCCAGGTTAGTCCAGGTAATTTCCAGGTTAGCCTGAGATTTGAATAGCTTCAAACAATGACCCCTCGTCCTGCTTTCCGTGCAAACATCTTTTAGTTTGATAAATTTAAATAAGTGAATCATGTCCTATCTGACTCTCCTTTGCTCCAGGCTATACATATTAAGTATTTTAAGTCTGGTATCAGTCTAAATCTGAAAATATGCTTATTAGTCTTTTAGCCCTTCTTTGAACCTTTTCCAATAAAGAAATAATTATTTATTGTTCAGTTTTTCCCCCTTTAAATTGTAAGTTTGGATATAATAGGAATAAAAATATGAGGCGTGTGTGTGTGTCATGTTTCCACATTATGTCTCACTTTATATAAAAGATGAAAAAAAAAATTGGTTATTCAATGCTAGTTTTATAACTTGCTTTGAAATAAACAAATTATACTCTAAAAGAAATTTATATATAGAACATTGGTTCCCAACCTTTTTTGCCTTTCAAACCCCTTCCGAAATCTACGAGTTTAGCGAACCCTTTTGTGCACCAAGTGCTAAGTGACAAGCACCCCCCCCCTCCTCTACACACACACACACACAATAAAATTTGGGAGACTTTTTTTTGGAATGGGGGGGAGATAAAAAAATGATTGAAACATTTTGAAGTACAAACATTGCTACAAGCTAAAATGATATTTAAAAAAAATTACAAAACAATTCAATGGAGCAAACCCTGTGATAATTCTTTGAGTTTCTGCCCACTTTGAAAACATTCTTAATAGAGTGATTGTAGAACAAAGAAAATCTAAGTTTGGCTCAAATGTCTTGCCCAACAGTTTCAGTCTTATATTAGGTTCAGCATTTAATTTCCTTCTTCATTTATCTCTGTATGAAATTCATTTTCCCATGGAAACTCTATCCAAAAGGGTTTGTCTTTTTCTGCCACAACAGTCAGGGTTGGCCGGATTGGACCCAATGGGTTTTTTTGAAAAATCCCATTATTTAGCTCACTTTTGGGGTTTTTTAAATTTTCTGAGAAGTTTTTTAAAAAATTAATTAATTTAAATACTTTCACAATTTAAACTTCTTTTTTATTTGTTCTTACCACAGACAACGGACATAAAAAAATGAATTTTGAACTTTAATAGTATTTCTTAACTTTTAACAGCATTTAAAAAATACTTCAAAGATTTTAAATAAATATATTTAACTTTTTTTTAACTGGTCAATAAATAACTCAAATTATCTTGACTAAGTCCTGTCACGTCTGGTTTTCTCAATATTTGTAGATTGTACAGAGGAAACTACTCTAGCTAAAAGGCTTTTATGTGAATTATTTCCTGCAAATCAACACGTCACAAATCTCGAATAAACAGGGTATATTTTTTAGAAATTAACAGGTTTTACAAATGGTTAGACCGAAAACAGAATGGGATGTACAGTATTTTCATTATCTTACGAAAAAGTTTAATATTTCTTACTCTGTACACAGAAATAGAAAAACAGGAAACATAAAATTCAAAGAAATGTCTTGATTGAGCTGGAATTCAGTAAAAAGGGATTTAAACTACTTGAGGTTCTACAGTAGTTTTGCATGACAAAATGAAATACAATAAAGTAAAATGCAAAAGAAATGTAGTAATTAAAAACGAACAGTAGATTTTATCACTCGAGAAAGAACTTTGCCCTAACTGTTGGTAATCATGGAAACTAAAAAATCTGAAACTTCACCATTCTTGGGTTTCCTTATGCTTTTTACTTTTTCTTCAGAAAACGCTGAATTTTCCAGCTTTTTTTACCCCAAGACAATTTGCTTGGGGTAAAAAAAGCTTTACCCATATACTTACGCTACAATATGCTACAAGCACCCCACATTTTCCCTAAAAAAAGACAAAAAACCACACATTTCTTTTAAAAAACCCAGCTTTAGTTGGGTTTTATTTAAAAAGTCCTGGGTCCATGGACTTTAAAAAAAAAAAAAACCCCGGGATTTTTGCCAACCCTGACAACAGTACATTAATCCTTAATGCTAAATCAGTCAATCAAAAAATGATCTTTAAAAATATCTTTTAGAGAAAATCTCAGATTAACTAAATGATCTTTTTTCTTCTAGTAAAATTTAGTTGTTTGATAAGGTGTACATTAATTGAGTACTGAAGAGTTTGCTTTTCCTTATTCTAAAATGTGGAATAAAGTGCGTCGTTATTTTTTATTTTCTTTTATTTTTGAAAAATAATAGATCCATCTGCAATTAATTCTAATTATTACGTGAGCGGTAAATTTTACCAACAAAATTATTTTTATGCCCACTTATAACGAGAGATTTTCTGCGAAAGCTTCATTAGTTCCTTTTTGTACAGAACACAAATTTTAATTTTTTAGTTCCGTAATTTTTTTTACTACGTACCTCACTATAGCAACAAACAGCAGCGGCGAAGCACAAGAGAAGCGTGATAGCTCTTCGTTGGACTCAAATGGTAAAGAAACTAAACAGGAAACAAAGTAAAACTGTTTCAAATGCTCTCATATGGTCCATATAATGTTTCCATAAAGTTCAATCGAATTTTCCAATAAAATAAGAAAACTGAAGCATTCACATGGATAACTATTATTCATCTCCCAGCCTCTACATAGACCTTTTCGAAAATCATTCTATAAACAGCTGTGGAACAATTGTGAAAAAGAGAAAGAAATTCCCAAAGGAGATAATTACACCACAAATGGAAAGTGGGGATCTCAACATTAGAAGTGCAAAAGGTATAGAAATTTTGGAATTTTTAAAAAACTGTTGTTAAGAGAAGTAGAATGTTGTGATAGCCTGAAAATGAAAGGATTATACATTGCATCATGCTTATTCTCACATGATAAATATATCAATATAGTATTTAAGCAGTTAACTTGATATCTACTTTCATTTCTTCATTTGGAAATCGAGAAACAGAAAAGTTTTGAGACATGAATTTTTTTAGCTCGTACGAAATAGGAATATTATTGACAATTCAAAATCTTCACAGCAAGTGATAAGCATTAAAGCTTCACAAAATTAAGATTCTTATGATGGCAAATCTGTTTCAAGAATATACCATTCGTTAATGCAATTGTAAATAATTTAAATTTCTTGTTCTAATAGAAGGACAAAGAGGTTCGGTGGTCAAGATTAATTATTTATTCATTAAAAAAGTCAAATTTCTTGGTTGATATAGTAATATATTTTACTTGAATATTCTTTAAAACCCATGAAAATTATTCCTCAAAAAAAAATTGGACTGTAGAATTTCAATGTTACCTTATGAGAAAAATTTGTACAAAATCAAAAATGTCTACTCATGCCAAAGGAAAAAGAAAGAAAGAAACAACAAAAAGAAAGAAAGAAAATGATGTTATTGAAAGAAAAAAAAATCACACACTCGGATTATTTTGGATTTACAATAAAATGAACTATTTTATCACTGTATTTATACATGCTTCAACAATTCATCAAGAAGTTCAAAAATTAGAGCATATATAAAAACAAGTTTTGTAGTGAATTAATATGCTGAGTTTTTTGAAATAAATAATACATAATATGGGATATGAAACGTTTTTTTTTTTTGAGCAACACATTGAATTTATTCTGGAATGGAAGAAACAGAGAAAAGTTTTATACTAAAATAAACCATTAATATTTTATCCAACTTTGGAGAGCAATTGCGGCCAAAAAGTGGTCTGCGACACGAAAGAAGCAGTAACCCTAAACTACAGATAAGCAAGCACTTAAGTTACACGACATCGCCGTTCAAACTCAAAGCTGTAATCCCCCAGTGGAGGGGGTATGAAATTTTCGGAAAATCCCCATCTCCAAAGGGTAGAAATGAAAATTTCAACCCCGTCCTCTATGGAAAAAAAGCTAACGGTATGACAGGTGTATCGCCCGTCCCCAAAAGGTTAAAAATCTCAACATTGATATTTGTAGAAGTTTACATAAGATTTTCAGATATCCACTAGCATATATCAAGGCATGCATTCATAACCCTGGATTGACTGATAGCCCTTTCTCTCTCTCTCTCTCTCTCTTATACTGGAAATGACATTATACTTCCCTCCATTTCTTTTTTCCGAAAACCATGGGTCATAGAAATGCAGTGTATGGGATTTTTTTACATAATTCAAACAGGGAATTTAATATTGCAAAGTTTATCCAATCTTGAAGGAGCACTCTGTGTATTGTTTAATTTTCTTGGATATGCTCTAAAATTTAGTAAAAATTGTTTTAGTTTCTACTTCTGTATTATGCAACTTATTAACTTTTTTCATCTAATTTATATGTTCTGTTTATAGGTGAATGATCAACAAGTGACCTTAGAAAAAATTGGTGTTCCAGGTTTTTTTGTGAGTAGTAAAGACACTGATGTGAGACTTCAGATGTACATTCTGAACTTTATTCGAGCTATCAGAGATCGTGTTGAGCATTAATTTAACGAAACTCACAATGTATTAAATCTGTTATATGAATGCCTATTTTTTTTTGTGCTTAGTTGCAAATATTTTTTGTAATTTTTTGTATAAGATTCTTTGTAAATAAATGTTTTTGTTAAATTATTTTGTTTGTTGCATGTGTCATCCAAAATGGTTATATAATGAGTGCCAGGTAATTGAATCCATTGCTTTAATGAATCAAATCCTCAAAAACAGAACTAAATTCAGCTTTAAGATTAAAAAAACTGCCAACGTTTGAATCAAACATGTCACTTAAATGAACCAAGCATATCTGACCAACCATCTTCCACAAACATGTGTTGCAACAGTGCATGCTTTATTTTAGTAAAATGAGATTTTTTTATATTTTTGTAAATAGTGTAAAGAGAGGAAGGCAAGATGTTGCATACTTTTAGTGACAGTTTTTTTCGGGAAAGTGAAACAAAACCGGTGGGATGGAGAGAGACATGGTGTCGACAGGATTTCTGCATTCTAGGTTTTATCACCGGTAGCGTTAACTTAACATTGGAGAACATGGTTAGATATTTTGCATGAACGCAACAGTATGTTTTCAACAATACTTTATCTTGCTTCACTAAAAATTAAATAAATTTTTCTGAAACTGTATGCAGAATTCCACATTAAAAAAAAAAATGCACATTTTTGCTTTACTGAATCAAAGGTAGAAACTGGTTGTCAACATGAGGAGAAAGTGGTGAATAAGATAATAGCATCTCTAGCCACAGTAATGGTGAACTTAGAGTATGTGTTTGGTAACGTTTGCATGCTTGGCTGAAAATTATTGTTCCGCTCGCCAGGGGTGCCCATTAGGGTGGAACGAAAAAAACAAAGTTTTTACTTTCGAATCGTAATAGTGCAAAAAAGTTGCGATTGATGAAAACTTACAAAACAAAACAAAAATTTTTAAAATCGGATAATATCTTCCTATCCCGCAACGAGCCTAAAAATTTGAAAAAAAAATGGAAAATTTCATGTTTTTAGCGATTTTTTAAAAATTTTGCTCCAACGTTTCTTTTTAATACTCTAAGACGGAAAAGTTACGATTGGTGAAGCCTTCAGAAATTTAAAAAAAAACATGTTGAAATGGAATAATACCTTCTGATCCAGGAACAAGAATGAAAAGTAAAAAAAAGGGAGAATTTCATCTTTTCTTAGTGATTAAAAATAAAATTGTTCTTGCTGTTTTTCCCCCCGGTGTTACAGGGAAAAGCCTTTTAAAAAACCCTATAATAAACATAAACATTAATTTATTTCTTGACTTTTAAGGTATCTTCTAAACATGCAAAACTACCATTCTTTACAATAATGAAATATTTTCAAATAATAAAAAGTTATAAAATATTTACCAAATTTACAATCCAGTATACAAGTCTTATTGTTTTAAGTGTTTCTTGTGGAAGCTAATTTATAATCAGATTTTTTGGAAAATTCGGGCATAATTGATCTGGATTTCAATGTTGCTTTTATGTAGCCATCTCTTGATTTAAATCCACACACTTTGAGTGAAGCCTCCGTCACTAACTTCACACATCTTTTGACAGTTTGCGTATGGCAGGGGAATAGTTTTATATCCCAGTCGGGTATAGTGCCTGTTACAATAAATTTTTCAATGTCTTTGTTATGACCGTTTCGAAGAAAAGGTGGAGAAGATAGCTTTGTCGTGTTCCAATTAATAATCTCTGTGTAATCTTCTGCTTCGAAATTTAGATATGGAATGACAAAGTTTCTAATGCTTTTGCCTTTAGAAAGAAACTATCTGGCTTTTAACACACTTTTAAACTTTTACTTTTTTTTTTCTCTTATGTGCCTCCTTTCATCAAACACCATTGCCATTAATTAGATTGTCAGGTAAGTATCGACAGGTTTGAATTGTTCTGTAAACATGAATGGCACCGTCTGTGAAATTTTTGCGGTTCTTTATTTCAAACCAGACCGACATGTAACATCACAAAATAAAAAGTCACTATGTGTTTTAACTCACCTGATGGGATCGATACACTTACGTACAGTCTAAGAACTCTATTTGCACAAGTGAGCCATCTGGAATGTGAGAGTGGGCCGGGGTCACGATTTAACAAATCATTTGGTCCAAAGTTCCAATTTTTCCTATGCCATGTTTCCTCTGAAGATAGAGAAATCTTTTTTCAGAGATCAGTTTCTTTTCAGATTTTTCACACGTACATTTCATGTAAATTGGACATTCACAAATGTCAAGGGTCTTTTTACAAGTGCAAATAACATTCTTTACGCACTTACAGGCAGAGACGTCAAAGAGTTTCCTTCTTCGCTTTTAAATTTATCAATCCTTTCTTTAAACTTTAGTTTATCCTTGTCTCGGTTGTAAGATCTCATGAAATTGAGATATTTTTTGTAGAAGATATCAATGAGCTGAGCAAATCTTTTCAGGGAAACTGTAGGAATCGAGGCCTTATCAAAGATGAATTTAACTTTTTGTCCTTAACAATGGAAAAACTCATTTTCGTGTTATTGACTTTTCCAGGCAACTCAAATCTCTCTTGAAAGCAACTTTGAAGTACATTTTCATAAGTAAGGAGCTTATTTGTTGGCAAATCTCTCGGGTGGCCAAATATAGGGCACTCAAGGGACTTTCTCGTAATTCTTTTCTGCAAAGATGGATTCATGTTTGAAACACGTTAAACAGAACAAATAGACATCACACGCACATTAGAAACATTGAGAAATACTGATGCCAGCACGACTGCTTTATTCATTTAAGTAAGATACCTATAGACACAAACCAACGAAAAAGCTCATAAATTCAAGATCGTGAGGCGCTAATGGGGCGTATTAAATGCATACACTGTACTGAGCGGCATAAGCAAATATGAGTCACTCGGGATTAAAGGGCCATGTGGACAATTTCAAGACAGGCTAGTACTAAAATATCACATTTATTTTATAAACAAACGTTCTTTCATTAGTATTTCATACCGAACTTATGAGGATCGTTAAACTAAAAGAAAAAAAAAAGCTGAAAAAGGGCTTAAAGTTTACATTTTTTTAAATATGTAGGTTCGTTGCGCGATCGGAAGATATTGTTTTATTTCAAAAAGATTTTTTTTTTTTTTTTTGCTTTGAAGTCTTCACTAAACGTAACTTCTCCGTTCTGTAGCCTGAAAAAGTACATTGAACCAAAAATGTTAAAAATTCGGAAAAAAACCTGAAATTCTCAACTTCTTCGATTTTTAGGCTTGTTTCTGGATCAGAAGGTATTATTCGATTTCAATTTGTTTTTTTATTTCTGAAGGCTTTACAAATCATAACATTTCCGTCTCAGAGCCTTAAAAAGAAACATTAAAACAAAATTTTTGAAAAATCACTAAGAAAACACGAAATTTTCTATTTTTTCAAATATTCAGGCTCGTTGCGGGATCGGAAGATATTATCCGATTTTAAAAATTTTTGTTTTGTTTTGTAAGTCTTCACCTATCGCAACTTTTCCGCACTATTACGATTCGAAAGTAAAAACTTTGTTTTTTTCGTTCCACCCTAGTGCCCATCCCCCCCAAGTTCAATGGCGCAAATCCCCCCCCCCCCCAAATTTTTCTCAACCCTCTTTCCCTTTTTTTATTTTTCATATCTCTTTTTTTATTTTTTTTTTTAATTTAATTTTTTTAAATATTTTTTTTTATTTATTTATTTTTAATTATTTTATTAGAAAAGTTTTGTGCTTCGCCAATGACATACACACATACACTAAATAAATAAATAAAGTAAAATATAAACAAAATAAAATAAATAATTTAAAAATTAAAAATAAATTAATAAATATATTTAAATAAATAAATTTAAAAAAAATTAAAAAATCCCCCCCAAAAATTTTGATGGCGCATCTTGCGCCATAACCCCCCCCCTGTGGGCACCCCTGCCGCTCACTAAGCAGTGGTGGGTCAAAACCGCTTTCATCCTTACAGCCTAAAAAACCCCTACTATGCATTCTAGTTATGTTGTTATGCTATAGTTTAATCTTAATGGAACTACTATGACTTTCAATTATAGCTAGAAAGGTTTGCCTTTCTGATTATTATACTATATCCTTAACGCTTCCTTCCTCAGAAACACTCTATTTTAGTCATTCTAAAGAGTAGAATCAATGAATCAAAGGATAAATTTGAAATTCAGCTCCTATCATCCTCTGCCATAGAAATATCCAGTCAAATTCCTCATTTTTTGATGACAATATGCTCTTCAACTGCAGTATAAGCCTTGGGTATGCATGTTGCCTTGCTAGACAGATCTTGGACGAGTAAGCGTTCCAGGTTCCAGACGCATAAAACCTGCACTTACCAGTAAGCCAAAAGTTGGAAATTGGCTATGTGGATGATTGAAAATCTGAACTGCCAAAATTGTATTTAAAGTATAAAATACTCAAATTAATTAGTTAGCGAATATTTTTCTGCGTATAACTATCCCTTGATGCAAAGACCTAGTAAAGGTCCAGTGAATGAACATTTTTGTAAAATAATTTAAAAAAAAGCAACTTCCTTCCTAAAAAAAGTTGAAATTCCTAGCAAATGAAACATTAAAATGCTGTCAATAATACTGAGTTACCAAGAAATCGGAGATTAATATGTGTGATACAAAGTCTGATGTCATATGTCTGATACAAAGTGGGCCTTATTCCAGTCGCAAACTGGATATCTGAAAAGTTCATTGTAAGTCGAGCATTTATTCACTTTCCAACTTTTTATCTTTAATTATAAACATTAATTCTGGTACAGACAATTGCAGCATTTAAAAATTGTATGTCAAACCAGGAGAAGGGATTTGCAACATGATTCCTAGACTTTGCAGAGGTAGAGAAGTTGTTAAAAATCTTGGTCAACCTTTCATAACTTATACCCCCATTGGAGATTGCTTGTAGGTAGGCATTTTCTTGCTAATGCATAAAACTGCTTTTTGTGAAAACATGCTCAGAAAAAAAATGGAAATGCCCAAAAAATTAACCATTGAACAGACTGTTAGATTTGGCTCTAAAAATGTTTGTAAAACATCATTTTCAAATATGAAGTTTTTGAAGAGCAAATATTGCTCATGACCCCCACCTTGAAGACACTTTACCAGTATACTGCTTGACTTCACAAAACTGACTCAAAATTTCAAATGTACGCTCTTTCATTAAATTCCATATAAGCTATTCTGCCATGGCAGATCTACAGCAGTATCTACAAAAATGAGTTTTTGAGGTGTTTGAAAAAACTTTTCATTACTTATAAACACCAGTAATTTGACTTTCTTTTCATGCATTACCTTTTGGCGGCTACTTACCTTCCCAGGGCAGTATTGTATTTAATATTTTTCTGCGAATTAAACTTAAACTTTTGATTAATATAGCTATAGTGTGGCTGTGATAAGTCGTGTCATTGACAATATTTACCTCATTTAGGGGCAAGGATGGATACAAGGGAGGGGGGATCGCCCCCTCCTTGAGCCAAGATATATGAACTCTCCTGCGGCATATTTTCGGTTTTGAAGTTTCACAACACAGTTTTAGACGATCTTAAATGATGATAGTTAAAAGGGGCTCTCCCGAAGAATTTTTTTCACAATTGAAGTCTTGAAACCGCAATTGTAGCCTATGTGTTATTACTGTAGGGTTAAGGATTTGATCTTTCTACGAAAATTTTTATGAAATGTAAGCACCAAAAACTCAATTTTAGACCATCTTAAATGATATTAGAGGGGTTCGGGTGCACTCCTCTGAAAAATTTTGGAGATGCAAGTCCAAAAGATGCAATCGTTGGACACTTTTGATGACGTTTAGGCATCAGATAGGGTTTAAAGCACTCCTCAGGAAATTTGCAGAGATTAAAAAAAAAAAAAACCTCCATCAACGTTAGGGGTAGAATGTAAGGGCATATAGAAAAGAGTAATTAATAAAAATCGCTTCCTCCTTGAATATTTTCTGGATGCGTTCTTGCTTTGGAGTAATATAGAAAGGTAATTGTCGATGAGTTGAGTTGGGTTCCAAGTAGTTTTTTTTTTAAATGTTCCAACTCAAATTCGCTCCAATAATGCACTCCTTTTTAATTGAACTCCCTAAAAGAAAGAAAGGAAGCTTTTCCAAGATCATAGTTCAACTTTTCAGAGCCACACTATAAGGAATATCAGCTCCCCCCCCCCTCCGACCTGGATAAACAATTGTTAAAGGATCTGGGTCCCACTTGAAATTATTTGTTGACTTCTTCAACTAAGCTTTATAATTGTAGTGCTATCTACTGCAGAATTATCATTTTAGACTATGGAAGAGTTCAAGTTTTCAGTAATTGGAAAGCTTACAATCTTTATCCATTGGCGTCAATCGTCAAATCTTTGGCACCATGCCAGCGCCAGGAATGTTTTCCCTTTGCATTCGCAGGGTTTGAAAATATCATGATATTATCGAAAATATCTGATATTTTGATATTTATCCGATATTTTCAATTAGCACAAACTGTGATCCTCAAATCACTCTTTATTTTCTCAATATGTAGACTTAAAATTAAGGTTTCTTTCATTATATATATATATATATATATATATATATATATATATATATATATATATATATATATATATATATATATATATATATATATTTCTAATATTTCATTTTACATTTCTATCAATTTTAATGGAGTTAATTTAGCATTAGCTGTTTTACTCATTTTTTTTTCTGTTAGCTACTTATACAGTTATATATGATTCTGTAATAAATAACATGCATTAGTTGGTGCACAGTCATGAGACATTTTATTGTTTTCTGAGTTATGTTTAATATTTAATTAGGCAATTTTAATATGAATAAAAAATGTTGCATTACTAATAATTTTATGAATATAAAATACAAGTAAAAAAAAGGAATATCATATTACTTTGTTACATTAATGATGTATTAATACATCATAAAATATAGTAGATAACTTTTTGGTTATTATTAACACGCTTTTATTAGCTTCACCTGTATGTATGTATGTATGTATGTATCTTGTAACGGAATCTTGCAGCTCAAATTTCGCCCACTTCCTGCGATCGGATTCTTTTGAAATTTGGCACGCGACCTCAGACCCGATGACAACGCAATATTCTATAATCAAATTAATTAATTAACTCTTTTAATTGTTAATTTCCTCCAGTTTTAATCAATATTTTGGCATAAATCCAACAATGTGAAAAAGGAAATTTTTTTAAAAATACATTAAGAAAAGCTCGCAAAAATTATTTAAAAATATCTACAAAAACCTTTAATTTTTCTGCATCAGACAAAATTTGTTCCAAAGTTCCAAGGTAATTAGAACATGAAATATAATTGTTTTTAACTAATTTCATGCCAAAATTTAGGTGAGCCTTCAATTGGAAATTCATTGCTGATCAGGTTGAACAAAACTTTTATTCAAATGCATCTCAAATTTTCAAAGTAATATAAATATGATTTCCGCAAATATACATCGATGACTCACAGTAGCTTCCCATCGGGGTGCCCTTGTCTTAACTTTAATTACCTCGCACTCGTTTTATAAATACTTTCGTCAATTCAACTTTTACGAAAAGAAGTAATTGCAATTTTGCCTTATAATTCTCCAACATAAGACTAAAAAACAGAAAAATAAAATAATAGTTTAAAAAACTAAAACGAGCTGATGTGTGCATCACATGACTTCCTTTTACTCCAATTTAATGTCATTTCCCCATTATTCGCTATTTTAATGTGATTCAATATTTATTCTCTAAATATCACCAACAATGGCCAAATTGAAACCAAAAAAAAAAAAACTCCGCCAAATTTGTCGCCAAGTTGGCGACAAAACTTGGCGACCAAAAGACTGGCGATATATCGCCAAGTGTCCGACAAATTATAACGCCACTTGAGTTTACATCGAAATTAACAATGATTTCCCCCCAAAAAGGTGCAAAAGACCCCCCTTAGGAACATCCGAAAGCAACCAAAAGGGGAGGTGCACAACTAGACCCCACTACGAGTCTATGTACCAAATTTCAACTTTCTAGAACATACCATTTTTGAGTTATGCGAGATACATATGCACATACGCACATACGCACATACGCACATACACACATACGCACATACATACAGACGTCACGAGAAAAGTCGTTGTAATTACCTCGGTGATGGTCAAAATGGATATTTCGCGTGTCTATACATTCTTAGGCACTTTTCCGCATGTGGTCGAATCGAAAAAAAAAACTCAACATTCATTTGGGGGTGAGCAAAATGGAAATTAAGGGCGATTTTTGAGTGAAAATTTTTTCGCGAATACAATACTTCCTTTTTTGTAAAAGGAAGTAAAAACACGCTTTTGTAGCAAAATGAACTAAAAAGTGAAAAATAATCTGTGGATGATAGTAGTTGACCAATCACTTAATTTTAATGTAATACAAAAAAGCGTGGGGGGCTTCTTATCAGTTGTCTTGAATTTCTTCCATTTGTTGTCCATGCAAAAATGTAAATAGACAGCACCCCACGGTTTTTTGTATTACATTAAAATTAAGTGATTGGTCAACTACTATCATCCACAGATTATTTTTCACTTTTTAGTTCATTTTGCTACAAAAGCGTGTTTTTTTAGTTTTTTAAACTATTATTTTTTTTAATAACAAATGAACAATATTACTATGATTACTATACTTCTTACATTTAAAATACCGAAGTTGAAAAAATAAATATCGAAAATATCACAACATCATGATATTTTCAAAATAAATATTGGATATATATCATGATTTTTTTCATGATATATATCGACTGATATATATCGGCAAACCCTGTGCATACGTAAACAAAGAATAGAGAAATATCTACTTGAATAACGTTAAGACAACAGAGTTACCAAAATAAAGTAACTTACTCAAAAAATTTGACGACCGCTTCGATTTCCCAATTATAGAAATACCCCCGTCTCCCCCTGTGGAACGTAAGAAACAAGGATGTTAAACGAAGCATACATTTTCCTGCTTTGCTTTGGGGCTGTTCATTAATGCTGTCTCATTTTTAAAAAAATATATTTCAGCCCCTTCCTCCTCTTTTTTACAAAGTATCACACTTCACCTTACCCCCTTGTCATATGACGCGTTGTATTCTATAAACACTCGCTGGCACTGCAGGTTGCAAAGTATCGGCCCTCCCTTGTATCCGTGCTTGAACTCACATTCTGGAGCAATGTAAATAATTCTAGTTTTCAAAATGTTATTAAATCCGAAACCAAATGAATGTACAAGTAAGGTACACAGGGCCGGGAGGGGAACATTTAACTAATTGATTCGACAAATTAGGAGACAGTATTGCAACTTTAATATTATTTTTTTTTTTAAATTGTTTTCAATGATGCCCAACGTTCCCTCGCAGTAGATGTTATCTATGTATATGTGTGCAAGCTCAAATTTTATCGTTCGGTAAAATTGGGATTTCATTCGACAAATTAAGAATTTTCCCCCAAAAAAAATTGGCGAAAAATTTGGCTTTTTTTAAAAAATCTGGTTTCAATTTGGCCACTATTGGCGATATTTAGAGAGTTAACTATTAAATCACATTAAAATTGCCAATATTGGGAAAATTAATCTGTATAAAACGTTTTTTACTTCCTTTTACAAAAAAGGAAGTATTGTATTCGCGAAAAAATTTTCACTCAAAAATTGCCCTTAATTTCCATTTTGCTCACCCCCAAATGAATGTTGAGTTTTTTTTTCGATTCGACCACATGCGGAAAAGTGCCTAAGAATGTATAGACACGCGAAATATCCATTTTGACCATCACCGAGGTAATTACAACGACTTTTCTCGTGACGTCTGTATGTATGTGCGTATGTATCTCGCATAACTCAAAAATGGTATGTCCTAGAAAGTTGAAATTTGGTACATAGACTCGTAGTGGGGTCTAGTTGTGCACCTCCCCTTTTGGTTGCTTTCGGATGTTCCTAAGGGGGTCTTTTGCACCTTTTTGGGGGGAAATCATTGTTAATTTCGATGTAAACTCAAGTGGCGTTATAATTTGTCGGACACTTGGCGATATATCGCCAGTCTTTTGGTCGCCAAGTTTTGTCGCCAACTTGGCGACAAATTTGGCGGAGTTTTTTTTTTTTTGGTTTCAATTTGGCCATTGTTGGTGATATTTAGAGAATAAATATTGAATCACATTAAAATAGCGAATAATGGGGAAATGACATTAAATTGGAGTAAAAGGAAGTCATGTGATGCACACATCATTTTTTGCTTCGGTTCGCAACAAACTTGGGATGAAAATCTTTTAAGTGTTTCTTTGCTTACTCGGCACTATTATCATTAAATTAGCGTAAATGAAAGTCATGTGATGCACACATCAGCTCGTTTTTTACTTCCTTTTACAAAAAAGGAAGCACTGTATTCGCGAAAAAATTTTCACTCAAAAATCGACCTTAATTTCCATTTTGCTCGCTCCCGAATGAGTATTGATTTTTTTTTTTCAACCCAACCACACGTGGATACATGCCTAAGAACGTATAGACACCTGAAGAATCCATTTTGACGATCTCCGAGTTAATTACAACGAATTTTTTCGTGACGTCCGTATGTACGTATGTATGTGTGTATGTATCACGCATAACTCAAGAACGGTATGTCCTAGAAAGCTGAAATTTGGTACATAGACTTCAAGTGGGGTCTAGTTGTGCACCTTCTCTTTTGGTTGCATTCGGATGTTCCAAAGGGGGTCTTTTACACCTTTTTGGGGTAAAATCATTGTTAATTTAAATGTAAGCTCAAGCGGTGCTATAATTTGGCAAACACTTGGCAATATATCGCCAAACTTTTGGTCGCCAAATATTTTATCGCCAACTTGGCGACGAATTTGGCGTTTTTTTTTTTTTTAAACTTGGTTTCAATTTGGCCATATTTAGAGAATTAACCATTGAATCACATTAAAACTGCCAATATTGCGAAACTTTATCTGTATAAAACGTTTTCTTTGCTTCGGTTCGCAGCAAACTTGGGGTGAAAATATGTAAAGTGTTTCTTTGCTCACTCCGAGGCTTTAAATTGGAGTAAAAGGAAGTCATGTGATGCACACACCAGTTCGTGTTTTTTTTTTTTTTTTTTTTTTTAGAATAAAGGAATGTTTTATTTTCTCCTCTAGCTCTTTTACTTGTGAGTTTTTTTTTTAAATGTTATTATTATTATTATTTTGTTTAATTTATTAAAGCATTTTTCTACTTATATGATCAATTAAAAAAAAAACCCTCAAAAAAAAAAAAACATTTTAACCAGTCGAAATGCCGCCCCCCTGACTGCTGCGCCCCTGGCGAGAGCTACTCCTGCCAACACCTTGTTACACTACTGCCTAACAGTCGAGTGCCCACTCCAGAATTTCCGATACACCGAATTAAGGCAGATCCCAATCATTTCGGTTACTTGAGTTTCTATTCTATTGAATATCATTTTTTTAAAAATCAACTTTAGCATATTGTTTGAAACGAATGCAGATATTATGTCACATAAATTAAAATATTATTCGCCGAGGCGAATCCTATGTCAAGTGAAAGTAAACTGTTTGAAAATGCTTGAAACAATATTTCGGGGAGGGGGGGGGGGGGTATTCCTAAGCTCCTTTCCTTGGCTACGACTGTGAGCTATAGTGGAAAAGGAAAAAGATATTTAAATGTGGCTGAACAACATGAAAGTATTTGTGAACATACAAATCAGGACACGTAAAAAATAATTTGTTTTATTAGCATATTAAATTTGTTTGTTCTACATATCTGGTGCATGTTATCGTTGTCATAATGTTTCAGTTATTAATCAAATGAAAACATTCTGCATTAAAAAAAAAAAAAAAAAAAACTCGATCTAATGCTACTATTAAATAACCCAAAAACTGGATCCTCGCGTTGCGTTTGAAGCACTGAATCTTTTTTTTTTTGCTTTGTTTTTAGCTCTGAGATAATTTCTTCTATTTATCACACTTGAAACATACCTAAATCTAACAGTGCTTAATTGTTGCGGCGATCACTTGCATAATTAGGCCAATTAAGCGTTAAATGCTGGTAAAATTGAAATATGGATCAACTGTGCTCATTAATATTGATTAAGAAGTACGTGAAAAAAATGAGAATGAATTTAGAAATCTTTTTGGTGTCGATGTGTCTTGCTGATACTTGATAACACCACTTTAGATTATTCCTTTAGCACTCCTAGTATATTCCTAAAGACGGCTACTTTACTTAAAGCATCTTTTTTATCTTTATTTTAAACATAGCCCTCCAGTGAAATTTTGTTCTAAGTTTTTTGCTGCTCGTTTCACTACCCGTAAAATTTTCATAAAATGACGAGACTAGAACAATATGTAAAGAGAAGAATTGCCTTATATAATAAGTCAGCTATTGAGGACAGGAGCGGATACAGGGCGAGGATCATGGGAATCATAACACGCACTAAACCGTCGACACTATTCTACATCCACATCGTGTTTAAACAATTTATGAATCAAATGTAAACGATTGCAGTAATCTTTTTAATTTATTACAAAATTTAAAAAGCAAACATTTGAAATATTACTTCTTTGCATTGCTTATGGAATTAGTTAGTAACGCTTTCGTCCTATTAGGTGCATTACTCCTGGTCGATTTTCGCACTCAAAACCGTAGGTTCGTTTCTTGGAAAAGAGGGGGTGGGTGTGTCATTCCTTAGCATGATCCCCCCCCCTAAAATGATAGTCTGTGTCCTCCCCTGATTGAATAGCTCGTGATCTAATAGCTTAAGCACCAATGTTCGGCATTTACAAAATAAAATAAATTTATGCTTCAACAAGAATGCATTTACTTGAGGTTCTTTTCAACTTACTTTTGGAATTTCATCCTGTAAGATAATTACAAATATAAGAATGTTGTTACTCGAGATCAAATTTGATCGTACTATTTTTTTCTCAGTTTGTTTAGTTTATTTCTGTATTCTTATAGTTCATCTGACAGAAATCTACATCATGCGTGAAAGACACTGCCTATCATAAGTGTTAGACAAAAATATCATCATCACTATTAAATGAATGTTTCAAGTAATGGAAAAATTGTTATTACTGAGTTTAAAAAATACCTCACATTCTTCTACTTCACTTCAAATCAAAATCATTATGAATAATTTCATTTAAAAAAAAAGGGGGCGGGGGGAACGGATGAATTTTCCTGAAAGTAAAGAGCGAAACATGTTTGCTTGAGAAATTTACTTTACGTTTTTAAGTATTCTTTTTTGATAAAATTAATCTTTCTTCAAAACTGGGTTATGAAAATTGAAAAGATAATGTAACTCATTAAGTATTTCAGATTATCAAAGAGCAAAACGAAGGAATTTCGGTTAAGACTTGATGCAAAAACTGAGTTTGATACAAATAAATTGAGCTTTTAAATATATTTCAAGTAATGGAAAAATAACTATTAATGAGAAGAAAGATAACTCATCCATTTGTAGAAGCGTTCATGCTTGAATTTTGGAACTGTTATCAAAATTTATTGAAGTTATTTAAATTTTAAATAAAAGAATTTATTAACCCATGTCAACAATAAAACATAAATCGTGAGTTCGATTTTCGCATATAATAGCAAATAGAAAATGAAAAAAAAATCAACGGTAGCTCACCCTGAGAATTTTCTGAAACCTCCACGAAAGTTGTTTCGAAACGTGATTTTTTCCCTTTACAATGCTAATTTCAATGAATTTCAATAATTCTCACAAAGGCGCCTGAATTTCGTCGAAATATGTTTAAAATTTGCATAAAATTGAAAGACGTGCAGAAGCTTAGTTACCGTGAGCTTCTATGCAAATTACATTCAATATTTATATGCATTTAGGTATTTTTTCTAAATAAATGCTAGTAAAAAATGTTGCAATTGAGTTACAGTAGCTTTAAAAAAAAAAAAAAAAACTCGGGTAAGTTTTCTTATAATAAAATCACACAAGTCCGCTCAAATTTCACCTCTAACAAAAAAAATGGTTGAGAAATGTTGCTTTAAAGCACTCCCCTAAAACTTTCCATGGCGCATTCCGCACATGCCCCCCCCCCGTTCTTGGGCATCCCTGTACTATCAGATAATTCTAAATTATCCCTGGTGCTAACAATGAGTTTGTTCCACAGAGATTTCCTTAATGAAAGATAAAGAGGGATTTAAAAAGCTCAAAAACAACAAATCTCCAGCTCCGGAACTCATTCCTTTAGTACGCATAAAAATTGCAGTACAAAAATCCTGGAAAAATCCATCACCTAAATTGATTTCGCGTGGAACCAAGAAGTTCTCCCAGAAGACTGTAAATCAAGCATTATTTGCCTTATGCATAAAAAAAGGTGATGTTTCGGAATGCAGCAACTATGGAGGCAATAGCCTGCTACACACCTTCTATAAATTATTATCCACAATTTTATTTAGCATGTTAAATGCATTTTCTGAAAACATTATTGGTGACGACCAGTTTGACTTTAGAACGGGAAGATCAACTATAAAGTAGATATTTAACTTGAGACAAATCATGAAAAAGACACGAGAACTCGATAATAAAATTTACTACCTATTGACTTGAAAATAGTTGTAAATCAGTCAACAGAAAATTGCTATTTCAGTTAATGAGTGAGTTCAGCAGGGGAGGATACAGACTAACTTTTAAAGGGAGGAGGGATATGCTGAGGAGCCACCCCCTCCTCCTTTCCTACCAACAAATCAACGGTTTTGGATGGTCGAAAATTCTCGGAAACTGCTTGGATGTCAATAAAAAGTACCATGTCGGCCAGGAATAATGCACCTAATACGGCAAATCTTGACTGATTAATTTCGTAAGAATGAAAAGAAGTAGCATTTCAAATGTTTGCTTTAAAAACTTTTTGATGAATTTAAAACACTTCTGCAATCGTTTACAGTGAATTTATAAATTGTTTGAACGCAATCTGGATGAATGATGGTGTTGACGGTCCCTCTGTATCAATCCCTGTGGAGTTCAGCTTACCTGAAAAACTCATTAACCCGGTCGCTATCACCTTAAGTGAAACCAAATTAAGAATTTTCTAGGTACAAAACAATCTGTCGGAACTAACTGTTGTTGTCTGGTGCCAGTCAGGCTGGTAATTTGGGGGGTGCGCTGCTTCACTCTTCCAACTGTACTTTGAACCGTAATTTGGTGTGAAGTCCGACTTCCACAGTACACACATGCCATAAGGACTCGTTTATAAGGTAAGCAACCATTCACAGCACAACAACACATTCACACGAAGAAAGGATAAGGACAGGAGAGAGAAAGTACGTCCATTCCCGAGCCGTGATTCGAGCCCGGACCTTCCTATCGCAGTCAGACTTCTCTGACCACTAGACAAGGCGGTCGGCGTCGAAACCTATTGTTTTCACAAATGGTTTGAGACAGGGAGATACGCTATCATGCTCACTGTTTAATCTTGCTCTCCAAAAAATCATGGCATCAATACCAGAGGAAATATCTTCCATAAATCTGTGCAAATTATCTGTGCAGATGACTAAACTATGTATAGTCATCCGGACCACGGGGGCTCTCAAGCAGACTCCATTCCTTTGGAAAAGTAAGCAAAGAAGATGAACTTTTCAATCAACCAAAGTTAAACTAAGCAAGTGACCAATGCTAGTTTTAGTGACCCCAATTTTTAAATAAATCACTAAAGATTCGAACCTTGATCTATTTGGGTTCCGAACTGACGTTACGCCAGAAGTACACAAGAGCGTTGCGGATGGAAATCGATGTTTTTTTTTTTTTTTTTGGAATTCACAAACACTTGAAATCGGCCCTTTAGCAGAAAATCGAAATTATTGCTCCACAAAACTTTAATTCGTCCTATTGCCACGTATGCTGCTGAAACATAAGCAATGACTGAAAGCGACAAAGAGACTCTGGTTGTTTTTGAGAGAAAAAGTACTCCGCAGCATTTTATGGAGGTTTAAAATGTAATGACGTCTGGAGAAGAAGAATAAATTCAGAAATTTATAAACTTTATAAGAAATCAGGCATTATACATTTTATTTCTATTCAAAGATTGAACTGGGCAGGACACAATACTAGAATGAAAGCAGTGGCGGGTCCAGAGGGTCCTGTTGGGAGGGGCGATTGAGTAGTAAATTATGGGGGGGGGGCTAATAAAAATAAAATTAAAAAACTGTGACCCTCTTCCTCAAATCAACTCTAATTTGAATTCTGAAACTTTGAATTCAAATTATGTTTTTCGCAATCACGAGTTGCGACAAGACCCTACTCATTAGAGTTATTGTTTCTAGAAATGGCTACGCATGTCCCTCCTCCTGGGTGGTTATGTGTGTATAGTTGTGTGTGTGCAGGCTTAAGTGTGTGCACGTAGGCCTGTGTGTGTGTGTAAAGGCGCGCGCGTGTAGGCGAGGGTGTATGAGCATGCGTGTGTAGGACATGGACGCCACCATCCAGCAGAAGCCGATTCCGGGGGACAGTGTTCAGGACCAGAGCAGCCGTGTCGCCGCCGCGCCGGTGGGCGGTGGTGCTGCTGGTCCAAGCTGAACAAGGAACCACAACGTCAAGGACTGTCAAATGAGAACAATAAGCAATCGTGATTGCTCAAAAAAAAAAAAAAAAAAAGAGAGAGAACTGAAGCATGTTTTTTTTTCTAATATTGTGTATTATTCAAAGAGTTTGAAGGAAAGTTATAAGTTTCGAGAACAAAGAATTAAAAATTGAGAAAAAAAAGTCTACTAATATTCTGGATCTATTATGCAAATTAAACCCTTCAACTTTTCATTCGTTTGAGGACTCGTGAAGTATTGTCAGTAGCCATTCAGGTCCTAAATTGAACTTTTTTCCTTACAAAAGAAAGGTTGCAGAAAGAAAAGTACTGGACAACATAATGAAGAGAAAAAAACCAAGTACCGAATATAATGAAATACCTAAAATTGCATTTTAAATAAAATTTGAAGATAGTTATGGATTTGTTTGTTGATTGAGTTGTTTAATATTCGCGCATAAGTAGGAGTGTTTACAGGCTCTCCCCGAATTTTTGTCAGCAACGCATTTTTAGACCATTTATTGGTTAACAAGAGGATGAGAAATTTGGAGGTCCCTCTCCGGAGTTTTTTTGAAATTTAAGGGTAGATTTGCGAAAGCACAATTGTTTACTATCTTTTTTTTTCTTCAACTGAAAAGATGAGATTCAGGAATTCTCTCCAATCGTTTTTTGATATTAGAGCTTTAAATATGCAATTTTAGATATTAAGTGATGTTAAGAACTAGGGGGTTCAGGGGCTTTCCCCCGAAAAAAAAAAAAAAAGGAATTGAAGTTCTAAACACGCAATTGTAGGCCATCTTTGATGACGTAGCAGAAGACATGGAGTTCAGAACTTTTCCCCAGAGATTTTTCGATGTAGGAGTTCCAGAAATGTTGTTTTAGACGATCTTTGATGATGTTGAAAGATGAAGAAAGAAAGACATGGGGGCTCTTCTCCGGAAAATTTTCGAAATTGTAGTCCTGAAAACATAGTTGTAAGCCAGCTTTTATGACGTAGGGAGAAGGAACGGGATTTGAAATTTTCTATCAGACATTGTTTGAAATTGGATCCTTGAAATGCGATAGTTGGTCATCTTTGGTAGCGTTAAGGGAAGGGATGGGTTCAGGAACTATCTCTCAACTTTTCAATATTTAAGCTTCAAAAACGTAATGATAGTTGAGTTTTATTGATGTTAGGGGAAGGACTCGAGATCGGGGGCTCTCCCCCGGAACTTTTTTGGAATTGAAGTTCTAAAAATGTAACTGAAGTTCCTCATTAACAACATTTTCAAAAAAGTTTTCATCCGGCGATTTTTTCCAAATTGAAGCTCCAAAAATTTAAAAAGTTTGACCATCTTCGATGACATTGGAGAGAGGGGGTTGAGGAACTCTCCCCTGGAAAATTTTTGGAATTAAAATCGTAAAAATACAGCTGTAGGCGATTTTTTGAGATGTGTTGGGGGGGGGGAGAGCTTGGTGACCTATTCCCGGAAATTTTTCGAATTTACAAACGGGGGGACAATCGTCCCCCCCCCGTGGATCCGCCACTGAATTAAAGGCGACTAACACACACACACCAATAGGATCTTTGAAGCCAAATCATCGGGAATTCGAAAAAGGGAAGATCGAGGATCCGGTGGATCGACTGTTATAAAAGAAGATTCTTAAAATTTTGGAGTAGTCTATGCAAGAAGAGGGCAACCTGGATATTGATTCTGCGGAAGCTCATGGCCCACCCTGGGCTGACGCACCATTGAAGAAGAATCATAAATTGTATCTCAATTTTTATTAACACTCTTCTTGTCTAAAACAAAAGGAAAAATTTGTTCCAGTTCAGGTCCGTCATTTTCGAATTTTTCTAGGAAGGGGGGGGGGGGGGTCAAAGGGTAAAGTGGCGTACCAAGAAATTAACTTTGGGAGGGGGGTGCATATTTTCATTTTTATGAAATTTCTTTTTTTCTTCTACACAAAACTGTTCAAGATTATGCGCCTTGTGAATCTACTCAAAACTGTTCAAGATTAGAAATGTGTTTTATGAAGTCGTAAAAATTAAAAAATTCATACTCTCTAGAATCGTAAGAAATCGTGTAATGCGAAATCCAATTTCGTAGATAAATTGATAAAAAAAAAAAAACATATCGTCTAAATCTACTTTTTTAAAACAAGAATTTCGAAAATTTTCCGAGGGAGAATTCCTGGCCTTCTATGTGTTAATCTTCAAGAACTGACCAACCTGCTGCCAGTGCCAGAAGTTTATTACCCATTCTTTCCATATACAATGAAGACATTAAATATACTTCAAAAAATTGGTGGGAAAGAGAGAGAGAGAGAGATGGAAGGATTGACATAGTTTCATATAGGGAAAAGATTTTAAGCACTCTCCTTAAAATTATTTTCTGGTTGTGCCGTTAAACTCTAGAGACTTTGCATTCACACTTACTGTAGAAAAAGGTACCTAATATAACAACATTTGACCGCTTCCATCAAGAAAGTATCATTAGAAAGATACATAAAGCACATTTTTATGAGGTTTACATTCTGAAGTTAAGCGCCCTTCCCAACTCATCTCCCCATTTTGTATTTGAGTATTCTCATTGATTTTAAAAACCAAGTTCATCTTTCTATGATCGTGTGAAAAATTAGCTGTTTTGAAATATCCAGCTGTCATGAAAAATTCTGGGAGGTGCATCTGCCCTTTGCACCCCCCCCCTCTTGGGTGCGTCATTGAAAGGGTTTATACTCAATGCAAATTATACCAAAAAAAAAAAAAAAAACACGGGGAAACCACACACTCTTACTTGTTAATACATTAATTTCTTGAAGCCAGGGGGCCATTGAACCCCCTAAATGCAGGGGCGCTCCGATGGGAGGTAACGAGCAGGGGTGTGCACAGGCGGGGGGGGAGCACCTGTTGGCCTGGGCCCGAGCCCGAGCCCGAAATTATTTAAATGAGGAATGAAATATATGTTGAGACGTAGGAGTAAATAACATGGAAGGGGGCCTGTAAAAGTCATTTGTGAAGGGTCCCAAAATTTCTGTGCACGCCCCTGGTTACGAAAGGTCACAGTGACCTTCCAAAAATTTCCTTAGTCAGCAAATTTCGTTTGACGATTCGGCAAAATTATCATCATTCGGCAAATTCGCAGTTTCATTTGGCAAAATTATCATTATTCTGCGAAAGTTGGGGTTCCATTCGGCAAAATGTTTCATTCGGCTTATTGAGAATTTCCGTCCTCCCAAAAATTTAAGTTCTGGGCGCCTCTGAATGAGCCTGTTCCAGCTCTTTCGCTAAAAATCAACACTCACAACTCGACAACACGAAAACCGCATGGGAAAGTTGCGTATCAATTTCCCGCTCTTTAAACTTGGCGCATGCGTGTTCATCCACGCGGAATACTTCAGAGGCCGGGGAAAAGTTGTAGAAGGATCACAATTTTTTCCGGATCAGTCTTCGCGATGCTTTCAATCGCGGCAGTGGTGCTGTCATAACTCCATCTACCACCATGTGTTCCACGTTTTCTCGTGCTCCGTCCGTGAATTTATCACTTATTTTAGGTTTCTTTATCGCCTGCGTTGCTGTGTACACCTCAGCTCTACTGACCTCAGACATGTAAGTGAAATTAAATTAGTCTTTCCTTTTCTCGATAATTTTCGGATGCTGTATTTTTATCTTTCTTAGGGGAACATTTTTGAAGATCCCTTACAATTTTACCATATTTTTCAATGGCAAAATGAAATTAAGTCTGAAATATTTTCGATGTCAATGTGATTCAAATATTGTTTTGTTTATTTTAAACTTCAGGTGCTTAAATTTTCTGATTTTGTTGAAAAACATGATTTATTCTTTTTAAATCATGAATTTTACCTTTTTTTTTTACATTTAATAAATTAAGTAATAGTTTTTGATGCTATATTTTTTATCCTTCTTGGGAAAATTGTCGAAGTAATCCCACCAATTGAACTATGTATACAACATTGGTGAACTGTAGTTAAGTAATCTTTTAAACGTTAATGTTTATTAAATATGTTTTAGGTTAGTTTTCATTTATAGGAGTCCCATTTCGAGGTTTTGTTTATTTACATATTTGTTTTCTTCCAAATCATATTTCCGATTTTCGTTTTACTTAATTATTTCCACTGCTTAGTTTCCAGTGTATGCATGCTAACTTTATGAAATTCAATTATTAAAAATATAACAGCTTCAGAGGAAACATTTTTATAAAAATAGAAATAGCTGGATAAATTTTATTTTTAATTTCATAGACTTTTACTGAAAGTCGATGATATTTTTATTTTCATTAGAAAATGTTATATTTATTTTATGAATTCCAAGAAGTACAATTTCAGTTTTGATAATCTTTCTTGAAAGCACTTGCCAAACGGTAAATAAATTGCACTGGAAGATACATTTATGGCAAGTTTCGTAAATATGAGCGCAATTCACCTAATTACATACTTCATCGCTTTTAAATTGCACCTGTTCGCTTGTTGTAGTTGCGTGTTTAACTTTCAGTTTTTAAAAATTCTTTGATGTGCAAATTCTTCATCGTATAGAAATGTTAGCTTTTTTTCCAACTCGATTCTTAGTACTAACAGCTTCTTCAAGGTTCGTCGCATTTTTTCATCGTTATTATTTTTTACCTACTACTTTTTGTGTACTAAATGAATGCTAATCTAGTTTTAATTTGTAGATTATTGCATTAATTTGGCATACATTATGAATTGTAACTATTCTGTAACATTTTCTTTTTGATTGAATTTAGATGAGAATACTGTCAACTGCGTGTAAAATACTTAGTACTTTAAAAATATTATACCTCTTCGATTTCGCAATATTTTAGAAGACGTGCTATACTCCCTCCCCCCTGTATATGTAGGGGCACCAATGAAATTTTCAGTGGGGTTTTCTGGGGGAGGGGGGAGGAATATCGTTCTTGGGAGGGGAGGGACGGGTATGCTCCGCAGCGTTTGAGGGGTGTGCATCACTCTTGAAGGAACATACTTTGTTCGCTTATTTTCACCGGCAGATTTTATTTCAAAAACATGTGTGATTACGTTTGAAAATAACTGCAGAACAAATTGAGATGTTTTCTTGACACTTGGTTGGTACTGATAGATCGAAATTTTGGTTGAATTTTCATATATTCTTGGACGGATATTTAGTGGAGAAAAAAAAAATCTTATGTTTACCTTTTTTACAAAGGCGTTGTTTTTTGTGTCAAAGTTCTTGGTTTTTTTCTCAAATAATTGAAGTTCCTGACAGTATTTAAAATATTTTATGCAAAAAATAGGGATGAAATTTCAATGGATTTTGACGCAAAAATCAAGTTTGTGTAATTATTTTTGCATCAGAAATGCAAGGATATTAAAAATGGTCATGTTACTTATCTGACCAATGACAAAGATAATAAAAATCGGCGCACCATGAACCATGGTTACGAATTGGTTTTGGTTGGAATAGACACCTTTGGTTGGGGGATCAATAAGCAAGTTTTTTGATTTCTGAATACGAATTTAGCCAAAAGTATGTTATTGATTTAAATGTCACAAATATGATTATTTTACTAGCGGTATTATGTTTAGTTCTTTCTTATAAAACAATTTTCGTGTAACCTTCAAACATTCTTTTTTTTTTTTTTTGAATGAGAGCTTCATTGATCCAATTCAAAGAGAGCTATTGTAAAATCATGTTTCCAAGAAGGAACAAAAACAAATATTTTTATCAGCACATTAAAAGGCGACCATTTTTCCGACTCAAGACCGATGATAAGACCATAAGGTACCGATAAGGACAAAAGATATGAATAGAATAGATAATATGTCAATATTTTTTTTTTAAAGTGTTTCTTAGTTTCAGTGGTGTTGCCGAGGAGGGGGAGAGGGACTCTGTGGAGTGGTGTCCCCTCACATTTTTATTTTAAATCAAGCGCCCCCTTCTGTTTTGAATTAGTGTCTTCAAGAGACTCCCCCCCCCTCCAGTGTTCATAAGTTATGTCAACGAAAAAACGACTCTCTATGTGACATTCCGGTTGCAGAAATAACACAGATCACCCCCCTCCCCCACACACACAGACAGCGTTCAAAAAAAAAAAAAAAAAAAACAGGTTTTAAGCTATACTACTTAAACTGATTTATTCTCAAATACTACCATCCGCGCTAAACCTTTATGATCTGTTTTCCGGTTGGTTTTTGTAGTCTAAAAACTATTGGCGCCCTTACGTAAAGCTCTGAAAATTTTCTTCTAAATTATGAAATTTTAATGTGTTACTATTGACTTGATCGTTCTTGCACCACCACGCACCAGTACTCTGAACTAAGTTCAAGTTTTATGAAATTACTGCCGTGCTAAGAACAAAAGTCGTATCTGCACTTTTTATCAAAATTGAGTTGCAGTCGCTAAGTGGTTCTTTGTCACATATTTTAGTTAAATACAATGTTTTATGGTCATTTGTAAATGGGAAATATTTAAAAAAAACATCCTGAAAAAATTGCATCTGTATCAAATACATGGAGGCACACAATTTTAAACGGCAATTTTTCATTTTGAACGCAGCTGAAGATACGACTTTTGCGCTTAGCACGGCAGAATAGCATTAAATTCAATTTTTGAGGGGGTTACATTACCTCAAAAATGACCAAATGGTCTAAAAAGAAAAAAAAAATCCTTTTTCCAAAACTAAAACTTATTCCAAACACAGGGGGAAAGTTTCATCGCTTTAGTTCAATCATTTCAAAAGTTATGAGCGGTTTTAGGCCATGCTCCCTGTGTGTTCTTATGCAAAAGAAAATCTTTAAATTGCTTTTCTCGATGACCTTTTGTGTTTTCACTTTATAGGAATTCTCAAGGATATAGCTTTAAAGTAATACTTTTTGCAGTCAAGGTAATATATTTAACAAAACTGTGCATTGGATAAGCATTTTTTAAATTACTTAAGTGTTTAGAGCATGATATACCTTTGAAAACCAAATTTGTTAAGAAATTGTTACGATTTTTCACATAATTAATTACAGAAAATTTTGTAATAAATATATAAGCAAATGAATGCACAGATTTTGTGATAGTTTAGCAGAAAACATTTTTGAAATGCAAAAACAGAAAAAGTCTTAAAGATTTTTAAAAATATAAATTTTCCTAATTTTTTTTTATTTTTTAAAAAATGTGTGCAACATTTTTTATCTTTGAAAATAAGTTATTGATTGCTAAATAAGTATGCATGCTAAAGTTTCAAAAAAATACAAAATTTACTTACTTTATACAAAACTTTTAAAGCTAATGCGACCCTTTAAATCAGCAAAATTCAGAGGAGAACGTGGGGCAAAGTGAAATTGTAAAATATTTACCTTACTTTTAGCGTCACCTAGCTGGTAATATTTTAACTATGTAGTAATTACACATGTAGCCCATTTCAGACAAGAAAAAGTTACCTTTGAAGATCAAAGCATACGAGAATGACGCACTTTTCAAAAATTGATACTCATATTGTGATATTTTGTTGTAAGTAAAAAATATTTTTGTTATTATCTTTACTAATAATAAAGCAGAAAGTCTCTCTGTCCGGAGGATGTCTGTAGGATGTCTGTAGGATATCTGTAGGATGTCTGTGACGCGCATAGCGCCTAAACCGTTCGGCCGATTTTCATGAAATTTGGCACAAAGTTAGTATGTAGCATGGGGGTGTGCACCTCGAAGCGATTTTTCGAAAATTCGATGTGGTTCTTTTTTTATTCCAATTTTAAGAAAAAAACTATCATAAATTACGAAATCATCATAACGTGGAACCGTAACATGGGCACAAGCCAATTGGCGAGATACGAAATTATCATAGCGTGGAACCGTAACGTCGGTACAAGCCAATTGGCGAGAAAATTCACCATACATTATTTGTAAATATACAAGCGAACCAAAAGACCTTTAATTTTTCTATTACGGGCGAAGCCGTGCGGGTGCCACTAGTATATAATGAAATTCTTGTTATTCACATTTTAGATATTGAGACCTACTAATATTCGGTGCAGTATTTATTTAATGTTAAACTTATTTTTATTTCAAATGTTTCGTACAATTAGTTAAGTGCACGCGGGGCAAAGTGAAAAATTTAATTTCGTTTACTAATTCAATCATTTATTAAATGACTTAAGTATTTATTTCTTTCTTCATTTACCTTTCTTCATTTATGCATTCACTTATTTCATTAGTCATTCATTATTTTATGCAGTAATTTATTTTTCCCATACATCAATTAATATGTATATTGTTTTAAAATCTACTCATTTATTCGTTTATTTACTCATTCATTTGATCAAATGTATTTTTAATAATCTCATATAGGGTATTCCATTAGAAAAATATTTTATTTTCTCTTTTCTCCGTAAAAAAAAAAAAAAAAATTGAAAAAATTTCCTCTTTTTTTTTTGAAAGTACAAATTTGCTACCAAAAATATAAACTAAGGTTTCAATGTAAGTTTCATTTAAAAAAATATCTATTGAAATTTTCAAAACAAATTTCCAATTTATTCATTTTGAAAAAGGTAAATTATCTTAACTATTTCACTTTGCCTCGTATTCTTTTACTTTTTTATTTTTGAGTTTCTTCACTTTCTTGAGTTTCGTTTTTGGGATTTTTGAGATATCACTTCTAAGGCCGGGGTGCAACATAATAAACTGAAAAAAATATTTGGGAAACAAGTTTTTATAATAGAATCAAAATCAACGTTGGTAATGCTGAAGTGAAATATTTTGCATTTAACAAAACATAATGCTATGTAACGTGCATTTGCCGTGCGGTCAGATAACGCAACTGTTGGTAGAAAGTTTTCAAGCATTGTTTCTCCTCATCAGAAAAAAATGTCACTCACGAACTAGTTTAGCGTCAATATGGTTACATATACGATATTAGAGTTGAAAACTTCGAATGATATGCAGCATAGAATAAGATAGTCTGCATTTGGCATTTAAACAGCAAGTGTGATCTGTTAGAGAAAAACAACTTGCTCGTGCCCAATCAATGCGAAGGAAAAAAAAAGTGCAGACTTTTCTCGGAGATCCGAGAAGCACGTAATAAGTGTATGAAAATAAAGCAAAACTAAACTCGAAAATCATTTTTTAAATAATAACCAAGTACATAAATAATAAAATAAACATCTATTACTCCTCCCCCCCCCCAAAAAAAAAGAAAAAAAAAAGATGTGTAAGAGTTTCTCGAAGTATGTAGTAAGATATTAGAGAAATTGCTATGAATCAACAGCTTTCAAGTTCGGTAGTAATTTTTAAATCTGGGGCATAAAGGGCATTAACAATTTTGAGTATACAGTCAACTCCCACTACAACGCGATCCGACTTACGCGAAATGGCTATAACGCGATTTTTTCACCAGTAAAGAATTTTAGACCTAACGCAAATTCCTCACCCACAACGCGAAAATTTTCGGTGCGGAATAGTGGTGCGTAAGTATCGGCTTTGTTATTGGTTACTAAACACTTTTTTTCGTGAATGGACCTCCATCTCTTTAGCATCACTGAGAGTGGAGGTTCTCACACCGTACTAGTCTGAACATCGCTTATACAACTAACTACTCTACATTTTCCATTTATTTTTTTCATTCTAAATGCGAAAGTTGATGAAATATAATGACATCTAAGAGCGCTGTTTCATCTAAAGTTTGTGAATATAGAGGGAAAAGGAGAAAGTTTCTGACAATTGAAGAAAAGCTAAAGCTTCTCGATGTTAAAGCTTCTCGAAAATCTGAAATTCAACTAAAAAGTGCATCAAAGGTAGCACGACAACTAGGTATGAGTGAATCTTCCATACGTACAATTAACAGTCAAGAAAAGGAAATCCACCTAAGTTCACCGAGTTGTATCTAAGCAAAATGAAAAAATTATGAAAATGGAAGTTGCTCTTGTATTGTGAACGAAAGAAACCAGAAAGTATTTCAAAATTTGATCACGCAGCATAAATCATCATCATCCTCATTTTTTTAAGCTACAAATATCATTACAGGACCTACTGTACAGTACAACTATAGTGTATAAGCACGAAACTGCAGTCCTCGGCTGGAAATGACTGAGCTGGCGGTGTATTTCATGTATAGTGTATTTCTTTTTCTTACTATATACCATACTGGTTTATTTTATGGCTTTTTTTTCCTACTGATCATTGATTTTGTGCAACTTAGCAGTATTTTATGTTAAAAGAAACGGTTTTTTTTTTATTTAATTTAAAATACAAATAAAAATTCAGTTTTTTTTTTGTAAGAAACAGTACTGTATAGTTAATAAATGGTTTTTAACAGTTTGAGGTGGTTTTTAGAAGTATCTAAAATAATTGGGTATGTTTATAAAAGGTTTTACACATACCCTTTTCCACAACGCGAAATTTCGACTTACGCGAGGGGTCTTGGAACGCATCCTCGCGTAAGTCGGGACTCGACTGCATATTTCTACCCTATGCATGGTAAAAAATTCCCTAAAAAAAGGCTAATTATGACCGATTAGTTTGATTACGCATCGAATGCGATTTGTATCTTAATTAAATCAGAGGTGCCCATCTAGGGGGAGGGGGTATGGCGCAAACTGCGCCATTGAAATTTTTCTGGGGGGAGGGGTTTACGATATTTAGGGGGTGCACCTGGTTAAATTATATGAACCTCGCATTTTTACGTTGAAAAGGAAATGTAACTTTTGTTGCGAAAGTGCATTTAATTAAAAACTTTGAATTTCCATGAGAGTAAAAATAAATTGCTTCCTGTGTGTGTAGTTTGAAATGTATTATGTTGAAAAGATTCCGCAAAGACATCTTGCTTTTGCGTAATTATGCGGTAATAAGAATGATGTATCGCAGTTTGTTATAATTTAGGAATGAAATTGATTACTGCTGAGTTATTCGAAAATTTCGGGTTTTTTAAAAAATCAGTGCTCCGTCTTTGGTTGGTTGGTGTCGTGCATCGAGAAGGGATAAAATAGAGGGAGTGAAGACTTTCATTCGTGAAACAAAGACCCCAAGTCACGTGATAGATTTAAAAGCGAAGAATTGGAAGAAATCTGGTTTATTTCGTTAGTTTCACGCAAAACGTGTCAACCATTCGTCGTTGTTAAGTCACGTGACTTGAGATCTTTGCCCAAGCTTTTGCTAAGCCAATGATTGGACTTGCTCCCTCCATTTATAATTCCTGCTCTAAGGTGTCGTGTCGACTTGAAGTCAAATTAATTCATGCGCCAAAATCACTGCACCGGCAATATCCACAATTTTGTCGGTGTAGAGATTTTTCTGAAAGGGATATTCGTCAGTAGCCTCTGTAAGCTTCTATTGATGTTGCGGGGTTAGTTCATCTCCCTGTCAGTTTGTACATGATTTGTACGTTCCTTTGCCTTCTGTATATTCCGTTCGTTAAGTCTTAAGTCTGAAAAAAGTCGTAGTAATAATCGGGTCGTTTCCGAAATTTTACAAGTATTTTTTTTTCCTGAAAGAGCATGCTTAAAAATTTAGGATATGACCATTTTTAATTAATTTGTCTAAGTTTAATATTTTTAACAATTATTTTAATCGGTGCCCCTTCATTGTTTACGCTTCTGCCGATGACATCACAAATGACGAAATGCCATTCACTGATGCCATTCACAGAGCACAATATTTAATTCGCTTCTTTACTCACTAGTACTGGCAACGATATGGTTGACAGCAAGCGTAGAGCGCAATATTTAATTCGCTTCGTGATTATCATAACGTGGAGATGCAGTTGACGGATGCGCTGAAGTACATCATTTGTGACGTCATAAAGACCACGTTTTATTTTCGAAATCGGACATTTCGTCGCCCCAGAGCAACACTAAGACATCTAATCCCAAAAATACTTAGATATCCTACTGCTGCTCTGAGGCGACGATTTAAAAGAATTAATTAAAAATTAAGCGTTGGGAAAATAGAAGTTTTTTTCGCTCCATGCTATCTTTTTTGCTTATTCTATCAATTTCACTGACTAAAAGTACGTTGTACTTTTATGACTAAAAGTACGTTGTACTTTTAACCCCATTCAGACTGTATTGATGCTTTATGACCTGATTAACTGCCATTGCATGACGTCTGAAAGTACGTAGTACTTTTAACCCCATTCAGACTGCATTGATGCTTTATGACCTGATTAACTGCCATTGCATGACGTCTGAAAGTACGTAGTACTTTTAACCCCATTCAGACTGCATTGATGCTTTATTACCTGATTAACTGTCATTGCATGAAGTATAAAGTGACCAGAAGTCCCGATTTTGGCTGGACAGTCCTGCTGGCTGAGTGTCCTGCTAAAATGTCCCGCTTAAATTCCACCAAATATAAGAATGAGCTATATTTTCCAACAGTTTTGTGCGTATTCATCGTTAAATTTTAAATATCTTCTTTCAAACAAAATGAAATTTTCGTATAAATTCAAGGAATTTTGAATATTTTAGAGGTGATGAAAATTTGCGAAGGAAAATTCTTTACCTCAGAGCCAGAAGGATGTAAGTCACGTAATGATAATTTTACAGGGCAGAGGAAAAACTTTTTCAGGCGCATGCAAAGATGGGACGTGCGCTCTTTTAATCCTGGTCCCCTAGTAAAAAAGTGAAAAGGATTGGTTTTATAAGAATTTCTTTCACAGGGCTTGATGTGGAATATTCTTAAGGATACTATGCCCCAGTATACGGAAAATCACAATTTTTGGACTTAATGTCCGTCTGGCTCTGAGGTACAGAATTGTTTCCAACAGTAAATATGACTGGTACCTTTGTAAGTATAAATTTGCTGTACGCTGTTGTTATTGACACCATATTGAGTTACTTTTCAACCTGAATTCTTTATAGGTGTCCTGGGTTGAGAAGGGGACTGGGAGGGGAAAAAATGTGATTAAAATTAATTTTTGTACACCTGTTGACATCAACGAAAGGGATCTGTGGCACAATTTAGCCAGAAAATCTCGTAATAAATGAAAGCGCAGTGAGTTTTACGTTATATGGAAATAGAATGCTAAATATTTAACTTGTATCTGTCATTTACAACGGCGAAATACTGGTTTGAGCACCGTTTTTTAAAACTTTTCTTGACACATAAACCAATAAAAAAATGATAATATTTCGGCGACTAGTTTTAACTTTTGTTTTCCGCAGGAAAAAAAAAAGTATTAGTATAAAATAATTTACTTACGTTGCGTTCACACGCAACGTAAGTAAATTCTAAAATTCTGTGATTCTAAAATTAGTCGCATTAAGATACATTAAAATTTAAATGTAAATATGAGTAAATACTTTTTATTCATAAGAAAAATAGTCATTGAGAAAAATCCAAGAAAATCATAAAAAATAACCACCAAATGAGTGTGAAAAATTTCGCTTAAAAGGTTTTATTCTGTTTATTTATTTTTATTATGCAGTGAAATCCCGTTACAACGAATACCAGTACAACGAAATATCCATTTCAACGAACAAAAGTCCCGATTTAATTTCCATTCCATTGTTCGAATTCCATTACAACGAAACTCTCGTCACAACGAACAAAATTGCGGTTCCTTGAAGTTCTTTGTAACCGAATTTCACTGTATTTTTTAAAATTATTGTTATTATTGAGCAATCAGATTGCTTATTGTTCTCTTTTGACTGTTTTGATGATTGACTGTCTGATTTTCCCCCCGCCTCCATCTGCAGCACCGCCGTCGACCGGCCTCACGATGCAGCTCGACTAGCAAAAACAGTCTCCAGGTTGCGTCCACCTCCACATCCTACGTACTCACCAACACACACATACACACCAACACACACACATACATACCCAATCATGCCTGCACACAGACACAAACACACCTGCCTACATACACACTCGTGATTGCGAAAAACATAATTTGAATCCCAGATGTCAAAATTCAAATTAAGTTGTTACTATTATTATTTTTATTTTAATAACTAAAAAATTATTTTTAACACAGACAGGTAACTGTCTCTGAGAATCGGTCATTTTTTCTCGCGGGCCGGCGTTTCAGAGAATCTCTGGACTTAAAATCTCTTTGCTTAAAGCGTTTACTTCACTTTTTATCTCTGGCGACAAATATTTCTTATGTTTTACAAATTTTGGTCAACATTAAATTTAACATGTTTAAATTTGATGCTTCGAAAAGCCGTACGTACTTTTCCGGTCAGTTTATGAAGTGACTTATTTCTTACAAGTCAACCGTGTCGAAACAAATCTACGAACCTCTTTAAACCAGGGTATGTTAATGGGGTTGCTTCCATCAGTCAAAAGTAGTACTTTTAGTCACTAAAGTTGATAAAATGAGCAAAAAAAAAAAAAAAAAAAGAATGAGAAAAATCTTTTGTTTTTAAAACGTTTAATTTTTAATTAATTTTTTAAAATGTCAAAATTTTTCAAACAAGACGTGGTCTTTATGACGTCACAAGTGATGTACTTTGGCGCTACTCCACTGGCGCGCTGAATGTTTACGCTTACTGTCTACTGCGTTTCCAGGTTATGATAATTCAGAAGCGAATAAAATATTGCGCTCTACGCTTGCTATCAATCATATTGTTTCCACTACATATGAGTTAAGAAGCAAATTAAATATTATGTTCTTCGCTAATGGCATTAATGAATGGCATTTCATCATTTGTGATGTCATGTGCAGAAGCGTAGAAAAGAAGTTGAATCTGCGCATCGATTAAAATGTGTGTGTGTTTTTTAATATTAAACTTTGTCAAATTATTTTAAAAATGGTCGGGGGAGGGGGGGATTCTATGTTTTTAAACATGCTTTATTTTAAAAAAAATACTTATAAAATTTCGAAAAGACCTCTCCTTGGACAATTGTACAGTTGTTTAGGAGTGTTTTTTTTTTCATTTTATACTACAAAACGGGATAAAACTATTAAAATAGGAGTGAGACAGTTCAAAATATTATAGCTCACAGTTGTCCAAATGACTGTAAACGATAGTTGAAATAGCTGAAGAATAATTTTGGCGGTATGTAACCAAGGTGTTGAAAGATTAATGGCTTTTGACCGTCTCAAAACTTCGACTTCATTGCCACTTAGCTCATTTCAAACGTAGTTTAAAAACAATTTCAAGCAATTCACATTTGTTTTGTAACTTTACCGGTTTTTATGAGACACTTTAAAATAGCAGCACTTTCTTAGCAGCACGTCAATTACCTATTTCTTGGGGCGAGGTTGACTTCACAGAATTGGAAAGGCTATTTAATTGCAAATACGCACGAAGTGGTGTATGATTTCAAAGGTATGTTACTAAAGCATTTAAAACACAAAATTATCGCTTCGAAAAACATCTTGATTACTATACATTCATTGGCAATTTAAGTTTTAGATTCTTCAAGAACATAGCCTTACGCTAAGAAACAAATAAACTAGCTATGCTATGTCCGCAATGTTAACCTTGCCCCGAAAGTAAAAATGCATTCAGCCAATTTTTCAAAAAAAAAAAAAAATTTTTTTTTTTTTTTGCAATTTTTGAGTTTTTTGGAGTTTTTTTATTTTCTACTCTTGAATATTTTGATCTTGTGTTTTAAAAACCGTTCTTCGTTTTATGTTTTTCCCAAAGTGGTTTCTATCATGTTTATCTTTGAAATTTTGAAACAATCCTACTTGGTGAGTAGCTTTATTTGTGTGGATTTAGTTCCAACTCGCCATATGAAACAACAAAATGGTCAATCGGAGAAAGATTAGAACTTAAAATACATAATATAAATACTAAATCGGCAAGCAGTTATTAATGGTCATGTGATGAAAATGGGTGGGAAAAACAAATTATACAACTGTCTTATACAACTACTTGCTACTTGTTACAACTTCGGATTCGGATTGCATTAATTCTGCCGGGAATAAAATTCCACGAAGTTCGGAATAAATTAAAGGAAGCAATCGAAGCTTTTGAAGAGAGGTTATAAAAGGTGTAAAACACCTAGTCTTTGAACAAAACAGACCATTTGGGTGCCGATGGCGTTTTGGAACACGTGCTCATAAAAAATAAATAAATAAATCCACGTCGTTATTAGAATTCATAAAGATTGCATATGAGTTGTAAAACAAGATACAAGAATATTTCGCTCCGACAGCTTGGCAACATTTGGGTGATTTATGTTTCTATTTGAGATCAATTAAAATGCCGTGACTGGCGAATAGCTTAGGTTATGTAAATGTTGACTTGATTTTCATTTGCTTAGTTTTAATACTTGAATGTAATTGTTTTGCTTAATTAATATTCATTTTCACTTCTGGGCCCATTTTTTTTCCTAAGTAGTTCACTGAACTGGATTCGAAATGAGTGTGGTACTAATTGATGCAGGCTTTTAAAGCAGATGTAGATCTTTTTCTTTGGTATAAACATATTTATCCCATAGCTCCATTGTTAAAGTGTTGAAGATAAAGAAAATGAAACAGTAAAAGTACTTTAACTACGCACTTAAAAAAATGCTTATGAATAAATAGTTCAAATGCGTCGCGGGAAACATAGCAAGTAGTATTGGCAAACGAACAGAAGTTCTGCGAAAAAGAAAAGGAAGAAAAAAAATTTAATCAGATTTTTTAAATTTATATTTTTTTGTAAATACTAGGCGGTATGTTTATAACTGATGAGCAGGGGTGAACTTCTAAGGAAAGGAAGAAAAAAAAGGAACATTTTTTTATGTGTCAAGTAAATGAGAAAAAACATTGCACATACACAAAAAATAACTTCAATCAAAAGTCAAGTTAAAAAAAATGTTTATTTTCCTACTTATTTTTCCCTTGGTAAAAGTTTCAATTTAAAAAAAAAGAAGAAATGTTTTCTCTTTAAAACTGTTTTCAAATTAAAACATCCAAAGGTATCATGAGAAGTTATGGTGAAGCTCTCTTTAGATACTTAACCAAAAGTGAAAACATATCCATAAAATAAAAATTTGAACCAACACAAGCTTTGAATTTACATTTATGACAAACAAAAACAAGTTTCATTTCAATGCATAATGTGGCTTTTAGGAAGCGGGAACATGACCTTGATACTGTTCCCTATTACCCTTTCGGTGTAATAGGGAAATGTGATTGGCACCGAGTTGAGTGAGCTTGCTTTTTCAGAAGTTTTGCAAAAGTATTCCAACTTAAATCCGTCGTGCTGCAACAACACGTCATTTTTTTTACTGAACTTCCTAAAAAGAAGAACCAAGTATTTTGTATTCGGCTAGAAAAACTATTCACGTTGTGAAGATCACTGTGCAGTATTTTTCTTTTTACATTCTCATCAGAAAATTGCTGGCCAGATGCATGCTAAACAATGTGGAGATTTTTGGATGGACGCTCTCATATTTTTTCAATTTGTAACTGTCCTGTCTGAGGTCGGCCAGGCAGTTTTTTTTTCCAGTGCTGTACCTGTGATTGCACTGAAAAAGTTTGATATTCAAAAAATTTTTTTCCTATCAGGAATAGGATATGTCCACCAAATTGAAACAAAACGTGATGATCTTTCTGAGCAGTTATATACAAAAATAAACTCGTTTCGAACATGCCTCTCCACAACACATAACGATGCTCGTTGCGCCATGCCATTGCTACTACTGCAAAGGCACATATGCCGCTAAATGTCGATACCGCTTCCACCAGTATTTCTACCACAACTCACACAGCGCTATCTCCAAATACCGGAAATTTAATATGCCGACCCTCAGGGACGGATACAGGCTACCACCATTTTAGCAAGGGTGCTCACCCCCCCTAAGAGCAAGGTCGCACCCCCCTAAATTTCGCGAACACCCCTCAAAAGCAAGAGCCCCACAAAAATGATAAAAAAATACCCCTCGAAACATCCCCTAAAAATTTCAATGGCGCAGTCTGCGCCATGACCCTCCCATCCCCCAGATGAGCACCCCTGATTTCAGGGTGGTTAGAGTGGTACCCTTCCTCCCCTATGGACGAACATTCGGTTTTGGGTAAGAAAAACTTCTGAAACTGTGCTTGGGTATCAATAAAAAGCACCGAATTGGTCAGGAATAAGGTACCTAACAAGACAAAAACGTTTCTAAGTAATTTCATAAGCAATGAAAAGAAGTAGTATTTCACATGCTTACTTTAAATTATTTGTACTGAGTTAAAAAAATTACTCCAATTTTTTACATCTTGTACATAAATTGTTTGAAAATAATGTAGATGTATAATAGTGTTGACGGTTTAGCCGACCCTGTAGTTTCATAGTTTTCATTATTCTGGTTTCTTATTCATAAGAAAAGAAAAGAAAAAAAAAAAAAAAAAAAACACAGCTCTCTCTCACACACAAAGTAATGTTCTTATCAAGAGAAACTTTTCGAAATCCTGTTAAGAATTTTATTGAACAAGTTAAAGCAAATTTGTTTGTAAAAAAAAAAAAAAAAGAAAAAGAATAAAAGATCACAAATTCATTACTTTCACTTGTTCATTTATGTTATTTTTAAGGCGTGAAAATTCTTCTTGACATTTTTAGAGAAGTGAGATTTATTTTGAAGGAGTGAAGTATACGAAAACAATAAATACCATAATTGACATCACTGCCATAAAATATTGAAAAATAAATAAATAAATAAAATTTTCCTAAGGTCGAAGTGGAAGATGCCAGGGAAAGAAGAAAAGAAGTAACTCTTATGATTTTTTTTAACAATGAGAATGATTTACATTTTATGTAGAAAACTAACAAAATATTCAAATTTAATATTCTGAAACGTCCAATTACCCCTCCCCCCCCTTATTTCCCCTCATAATAAATTTTCTTCAAAAAATCTCTCTGCCAAAATACGAATTGTAAAGAAATAATTTTTTATAACAGAAATGCTATTAAAGCTTGACCACGGAGAGATGGAGGATGAAATTGAAGGGGAACCATCATTTGTAATAGGTTGTTTATTATTATTTTGTAATTAATAGGATCAGCAAGAACACGCCTCTTACTACTCGGCGCTTTCTAGCTGATTCTTCCTATTACAAAGATACAAATGAGGCAGTGTGAAACAAAGTGATGTAAGTAGACATTTTCAATTTTTGAGTAAAATGCGTTTAAAGATAAGGTCCTATGTAGGCTTTCATTGATTTTTTTTTTCTAAATCATGCTGTATAGAAGCAACTACAAGGGCTAATTTTCTTTGCTAGTACCATCTCTTGCTCTTAGGCAGGTGAGAGGTTCACCTACCATGTGTACTTGTTATCTCTATATTTTTAATTTTGCCACTTACTTACTTCCCTTTGCTTCTCACTTCCGCATTTGATGTTTCTCTCAGTCAAGCTTTAACCAACAGGGATCCCTCGAACTAAACCTTTTGTTCATTGGGGATAGTTCGGTGGAGGGGGATTTTCTTCGGGGGGAGGGGGATTCCTATTTCGCCAAGTGAAGTTGCAATTTTACCGAATGCCAGCATACATATCATACATAAATCTTGTGAGAAGGAACATTAGAGATTATTAAAAAGCAATTTAAAAGTAAAAAAAAAGAAGAAAATCTCAATGTTGCAGTGTTTTTTTCAAAGTTACAGAACTGTCAGCAAAATTTGCCGAACATGGAAGTTTTTGAGAAGTCACAGTGACTTCTCGTGACTTCCCCATCGGGGCGTCCCTGGTTACAAAACGGTTTGATGTCCTATTTTGAGGATAGAAACAAGTAGTCGAGTTACAAATGCATTTGTCATATTTCTTGAATGTTAAACAAGCGTAGGAGAGCCGTTATCTAACCGTAACGTATTTCTCATAAGAATGCCATTTATAATAAAGACATGTTAATTTGTTGGTGCAGTTCCCGCACTGACCTCTTAACGTTTCTTATTAACCTCGCTGCTTTTAATTAGGGATGCCTCCGGATTCGCATAAATTGCTCGACCGTCTCGTTAATGAAACCCATGAATACGCGGGCGGTGGACGTCTTATTGTGTGGTTAGCATGAGAGTGGTGTAAGTCGTTCCAACATAGTTTTGAGAAAATGATGGTCTTGTAAAAATATCTGAAAAAAATCAGGATTGTTTCTTCAAGAGCACTGTTTGTGTTTAAACATAGGGGCTGTCCACAAATGGTGTCACAATCACACCTTTTTCCTACTTTTTGTTAACCCCTCTCCCTTTTGTCATAAATTGTCACACTTCACCTGAATCCATCCCATCTCCTTGTCACATGTCACGCTATATCACACATATCGTCGCCTCAAAGCAAATGTAAGACATGTAATCCCAGGAATAACAGTTAGGTATCCTAAAGTTGCTTTGAGGCAACGATATGTTTTTTTTTCAACCAAAATGCGTAATGTTACATTTTTTGTTACCCCCTCCCCCCTGTCATAAAATATCACAATTTCAAAAGTTTCCTATAATTTGTTTTAAAGTAGCTTGAAATGACTTATACTACCATCATTCCTCAATCCACAGGGTGATCAGAATATGAGGACTGTAAAAGCACTCATTTTCGCAAGTACGTCTAAATCGCGAAAATTTAACCCGCGCGAAATGTTTCAACATTATATACTTCATGAACTTTAGGTTCTGATCATAAAAAACTCGTGAAATTCTCTGCTCGAGAAATCACCGATACTTTCGCGGAAGCTACTTCTCGTGAAAATAAGTGCTTTTACAATACATTTGAAAAATTAATAATGCACGGAATAATGTGTGTAAGGTGAAAATTAACACGCATGCTTGAAATGACATGGGTTTTATTATAACTAAAAAAAAAACATGCCCAAGGATTTTATGCAGTATGATGCTCCACCCCATACTGATAGATGTGTGAAAGATATCTCTTGCGCGCTTCGTTTGGTGATGATCGCGCGTGCTCCACTGCCCTTTTTTTTAATGTTTGAGGGCAATCACAATGTATTTTTGGTGGCACATTTGTTTATTACAGAGCTATGTAAAACTTTTATCATGTGCAGTTTTGAATTCCCTTCGGGCCCGTGTGGTTGTGGGGGCCCTCACAATTGCTACGTGATAAGTACACCCAGGGGCGGATACAGGATTTCATTTTAGGATGAGGTGGTTATGCTCAAGAACGTAGTCATATGTAAAGTTTTCTTCGACGAACCCCCCCCCCCCCCCCCGTAAAAATTCTTCAAATATGCTTACAAAACTCATCGAAATCATTGATAAAAAATCATTTAAAAGGTTTTCTTTTAAAATAATTTTTCAGTTTTAGAATGTAAGCCGAAAATTTTCGGAAATGACAACTCAATGTTTTCGGAAATTTCGGATCACAAAACCCCTGGTTGATTCAATATTTGCAAAATACTTGACATATATCCAACTTAGATTATAAACTTGCATGATGCTCGACACATCCATCTTGTATACAGAAAAATAACATCACTTAAAATAATAGTAAAAAGTGTGGCGGAAATCTAATTAAAAATTAAATGTTCCATAAATATAATTGACTTGAAAAATTACTCACCGACTGATTAATTCCAATCGTAGAAAATTGGAGGTTGACGAAGACGTCTCAGAGTCTGATATAGGAACTCCAGATATGTTTCCATCGGTTTTGGGTTCATCAGTTTTTTCAACAGTCCATAAAAAGAGACTGCATTGCTTTGTCACCCGAACGCTTCATTGTTTTTGTTACAGGTCAGGGTCTCCCAAATGACCCCCATGATCCCCCCTCCTTGTATTCACTTTTTACGGTTTCGATCAAGTTTCTTATTTTTTCGAACAAAAATTCAAATATTGTTGCAAATTTGGGGGCATGGCCACCCGCTTGTTCCCGCCACAGAATACACCACTGGGTTTTCTGAAAGAAACTCAAGTAGATGCGATGGCTGTTATAAATTAAAAGATAAACAGAAAATAATCCCTGTTGGTCCAATCAGTGGCATGGAAATCGACTTAAATCACTGTCATTCTCACCTAAGCAGCTGTTCAGGTCAGGGGACAATTTTTGTATGATACTGGTGGTCAACATATTTTAGAATTTTTTGCTTCAACAATGAATGTATGCCATCATGCAGGCTATGTGACGAGCTTCATTATTGGCGACGTTAGAGCGTTACTCGATCAGTGATTTTGGCTATGATATAAATGAGAAGCAATATATGAAAAGGGAACCTCTCCACTTTTTAGAAAAACTCATTTTTTGACATATTCTTAATCTTTCATATGACCTTAATAAAATCACTTTCTCTCAAGGAGTTCAAACTGACTTTTTGATTAAAAGGTAACAAATCCGTAGTCTACCCTTTTTATTTTGAACAAAAGGGGACATATATCCTGAATGAATCCGTAGTACGAAGAATTTAAGGTTCAAAAGAAAATATGTCCAAAATCTTTAAATTTTAAACCACTTGTTTTAGGTGAAATACACCGCCAGCTCAGTCATTTCCAGCCGAGGACTGCAGTTTCGTGCTTATTAGCACTCATCAGCCCGGCATAGGAAAGTGACTGAGCTGGAGACGGAAAACTGATGGTCACTCGTCTGGTCTGCTAATTCTATATTAGCTACTAGTTTGTTTCGCACTCTTGGCTTCCTTAATTGGTTTTCCATCTCCAGCTCAGTCACTTTCCTATGCCGGGCTGATGAGTGCTAATAAGCACGAAACTGCAGTCCTCGGCTGGAAATGACTGAGCTGGCGGTGTATTTCACGTATTTCTGCTTTAGCCCTGGCTAATGGGCGGTAATTTACTGAATATACACTTGTTTTAGGTTCAATTACTTCGATAAGAGAATTAAGAAGGTGGGTGAAACATTAGGGTTTTGGTGAAATTGAAATTCTCAACATTTAGGTTTTCGTTCAAAAGGGCACATATCTGAAATTAAGATGGCAATATCTCCATCTTGATTAAAAAAACTAAAGGTGAACGTACACAAATCCATACTTGACTAAAATTCTAAAATGTTTGACTTAGATCACTATCATTCTCGCCCTTCCAAATATTCCGAATGAAGATCTCGAGGCGTGAGGATTTGTTCGTTTGGGGACGTTCGAATGTGTTCCCGTGAGCGACGCCGAAGTTCTTAGGTAGAATTAATGAAATAGCGAAGAAAAATACTACGGAGTAGGAAGTTGTTTGTGGGTACATTTCCGAGTTTTGCAAATAGGCTTTTTTGTTTACAATTTCGGCGATTAATTAAGGGCATGTCGTATGTTGTGTATGAAGCAGAACACGATCACTTTCTTTTTGACGGACAGAGCGGGTGTTTATGCAACAAGAAGGGGAGCAGAGAGGTTAAGATTTTATTTATTTGTTTATTTATTTATTTTGAACTAGAGGCGGATCCAGATTCTGGTTTTGGACGGCGTCATTATTAAAATATGGCCACACAAGTCGGAAAGTGGGGTCTTAAATGCCACATTTGAACACGACTAGGAGATCTGGAGCTCTCTTTCGGAAATTTCTCTAGTTTTCAAAACGCAGTTTTAGGCTATTTTTGGTCGCCTGTTTCGAACGCGTTGACTAGTATTGTGCTTGCGTGAAAAGAGAAGAAAAATCATTAGCGTCATCCGTGCTTCGGGATAATCTAATGAAACAGGGTACAAATTAGCGCGGATGATGACGATTCTTCTTTTCTTCTCATTATTATTGCTATTTCAATGGATCATTTCTCTCAGGAAGTAAAAGTGCAGCATGAATGGTATTTATTTTTTTCATCTAAACTCCGACATCAGTTGGAATTCAGAATCGGGAGTTCAGTTAGTAACGTATTAGTCATTGTCAGAGTTCGACAAAAAGGCTCCTCATATGACAAATTATATTTCATTGTTTATATCTTTTAGAGAGAAATTTCGTGCGACATGGCTGGTCCACATGACAATTTTCGGAAAAAAGCTTAACGTCTCAAATAAATAAATGAAAATACACATAAGCTAAAACTAATAATTAGGAACAGAAAAATCTTTACCCTGAAATATTATAACCGTCATCTATTTTCTAAGATTTTTATATGATATGTAGAACGTCGCCCGTCAAAGTATGACGGGGAAAATTGCTTCTTTTCTCCTACATTTTAACGAAGCAGTTGCCTGTTTGGTGATATTCTGATAGTTGAAATTGTAACCCTAACTCCAATGGATTAACCCTTAACTCCAGTAGATAGCGTTCATAGTTGACCGCTTTTTCGTTTCTTCCATAGACTAATAATAAGAGTAGACCGAGATTTCCCAGACTTGCTGATGAAAAAATTGGTTCATGGATACATCATGTGACTGGTGGGAGGCTTGGCGAAAACTTTGGCAGGATGGTTGCTAGATTGCAACATTATCTATAGTTTGGCACTCGACATGTATTTTAAGCCGTAATGTGTTTTCATTATAATTTTTTTCCAGGTGCAGAGATTGAACTGTTTTTCTTTTAGTTATGCATTATTTTGACATTAGTTATTAGTTTTTAATCACAGTTTTCAGTAACTTTTATTTCCTTTGGAACTGCTACGTCAGCGTTGGCGTGAACGTAATGGAGTAAACGTTTTGCGTTAACGCAAAAATGTACTAATCGGTATCTTAAATTGAAATTGTAGGTAAAAATCTTACCGTTTGCCGATTCTTTTTGGGCGCTTGCATCTTTAATTGCTTAGAGAGTTATTGAAATTGAATAAAGAAAATGCACAATACTATCTAAACGAAAAACTCACTATATTAACAAAATACGTACAACTTAGAATAAAAAATTTACAAATCGGACTCCATAAAAGATCATTCTTCCGTGTTCCATCAATTCTATTTATTTTATTTCTCGCTGGCGTTGATCGTCTGCTACGATCAACGCCCGCTGTTTCTAGGATATCCACCAGTCATATGGTTTGTTTTATGAGCAGCAAAAGGGTTGCCATAGCTCGGTCTACTCTTATTATTAGTCTATGTAGTTGACCGCTTTTCGTTTCTTCATTCCCCTGAAATGACAGTCTTACCCGTTAAACAGGTAAGTTACCGGATCGAGTTCAGCCTTGTCACAATCAAGTCTTTCCCTGCATGTTAAACATTAGTGATGTTCCGGATATCCGTATCCACGGATATCCGAGGGAAAATAAAGATCTGTATCCGTATCCGTTACTTTTTTGACGGATCTTAAACGGATCATTTCTATTCTAAAAAAATTTAAACATTTGAATAAAAGACTCTTAAATTCTGTTTAAATTGGGTTTTATTCCCCATGTAAATTATGAGGTATCATTTCAGAAGCCAATTTGTACTCTCCCACCCCCCCCCCCCCCCCCCCCCCCCCCCCCCCCCCCGTTGCAAAAAGAAAGGCGAAATAAGTTTTAAAAGTGTGTATCAGTATGTTTTTTTTTTTGGCATCGTAGCTCCTAAACAGATGAACCGATTTTGATAGTTCATTTTTCGTTCGAAAGGTGACTTGATCGAAAGTGTTCTTAGCTTGGCCTCATTTTTGTAGGGAAGATATTAATTAAAAACCAATTTAACGTTTTTCACAATTATGGTAGTAAAAATTTACCCGTACGTTTAAAATGTTGGCCCTAATTGAAAGAACGAAGTTTTCTGCGTTTGATATTTATTTGAAACTTCTAACTTATATACAATAGGAGCTGTAATCTTGTTAAATAAATGCAATTCTAAGCCTTTATATGCGTGATTGGTAGCGATTTCATAGTCGGAAGATAAGGAGAAAAAGCTCAATGATTTAAAATTTTTATCTGCTGTTAGTTCATATTTGTTAACAAATGTGTGTTTTGACTCGCGAAATTCAGTTCGCGCTTTAGCAGGTGGTCAACTTACAGAGGTTGAATTATATGATAAGATCTAATTCTGTGCCTGAAAATAGCGGTCAACTTAGACAGGTGGTCAACTTACAAGGGTGGTCAACTTTACAGGTTTTACTGTAATTTTTAAATCTGGGGCATAAAAGGCATTAACAATTTTGAGTATACAGTGAACTCCCGCTACATCGCGATCCGACTTACGCGAAATGGCTATAACGCGATTTTTCACCAGTAAAGAATTTTAGACCTAACGCAAATTCCTCACCCACAACGCGAAAATTTTCGGTGCGGAATAGTGGTGCGTAAGTATGTATCGGCTTTGTTATTGGTTACTAAACACTTCCCCCCCCCCCCGTGAATGGACCTTCATCTCTTTAGCATCACTGAGAGTGGAAGTTCCCACACCGTACTAGTCTAAACTAGTGATGTTCCGAATATCCATATTCGCGGATATCTGAGAGAAAATAAAGATCTGTATCCGTATTCTTATCCGCTACGTTTTTGATGGATCTTAAACGGATCTTTTCTATTCTAAAAATTCTTAAATATTTGAATAAAAGACTCTTAAATTCCGTTTAAATTAGGTTTTATTCCCTGTTTGCATTATTAGGTATCATTTCAGAAGCCAAAAAAGGAACAGAAAATAAGTTTTAAAAATGTATCTGTGTGTCTATTTGTGGCATCGTAGCTCCTAAACAGATGAACCGATTTTGATAGTTCTTTCTTCGTTCAAAAGGTGACTTGATCGAAAATGTTTTTAGCTTGGCCTCGTTTTTGCAGAACTTTAATTACCGGAAATATTAATAAAAACCGACTTAACGTTTTTCAGAATTATGGTAGTGAAAACTTACCCGTACGTTAAAAATATTGGCCCCAAATTGAACGAACTAAGTTTTCTGCGTTTAATATTTGTTTGGAACTTCCAAGCTATATACAGAAAAGCTATAATCTTGTTAAGGAAATTTTAAATGCAATTCAAAGCCTTTATACACGTGATCAGTAGCTATTTCATAGTCGGATAAGGAGAAAAAGCTCAATGATTTAAAATTTCTATCCGCTGTCAGTTCATATTTGTTAACAATTTGTGTTCTAACCCGCGAAAGCCATCTCAATATCAGGTCGGCTCTCTGGGACTTGTTTTTTTTTTTTTTAAATTTTTAGTTTAATATTAGTTTCTGTTATTCATTTGGGGTTTCTGTTATTCTTCATTTTGGTTTTCTAGGCATTCTACAAAAATAATGTGAGACTTATTTACTGTTTGTAAAGGTAATCTCGGGTCTGTTATTCTGTTGTCGGAATAAATTGGGTGGAATGGGTCAGCGCTGCATTTATGCTGAAACGAAATGCGAAAATATTTCTAGCCTGTCCAGTAGCAGCTTTACACTCTTGTTCCTGTATCCTACATCTACCGAGCAAGCTAAAAATAATTTTTCGCATTCTATTTAAGCATTAATGCAGCGTTGACCCGTTTCTTCCAACTCTCCCTCAATTTTAACGGAGATTTCTTTAAAGAGTAAATCAGTCTTGATTATATTTTCGCCGTAGATGACATTTTTTGAAGAAGCAGTGTTATTATTCTGACGGGAATACCTTCCGTAACAAATTTTACACTTGGATAGTTGAATTGGGTAAAAAAAAAAATTTGAGATCCGTATCCGCGGATCTTGACGCTAATGATCCGTATCCGCGGATCTAATTTTTTAACGATCCGGCGCATCACTATTAAACATTACCAAAACATATTATCAAATTATCATGCCGTGGCGCGTTACTCGATCATTGGCTATTATATTTATGAGGATAATGATAATAACAAAATCTAAGTGACATTTCAATTTTTTGGCTCAGTTTGGTATGCCTTGAAGAATATTAGGTATACTACTACAGTCAAAGGTATTTGTAATGCTTCAAAAACGTATTTTACGCATTGAAAATCGGAAATACGACTAGAAAATTTCTTCAAGCGTATTTTCAAACTTTAGAGTTGAAATAAAAATTTAGCATCATGTAATACGGGAGGGAAATGGGGGAGGGGTTGATTGCTTAAAATAGTGTATAAGGTACTGCCCTCGTGTAAAAGCAGAAATGGCCACCTTTGCTTATGAGCATTAAAAAGAAGACGGATGTTCATGGAGAAATTGAGAAATTTCTACCTTGAGAAATAGAAAAAACAAAGAAGTATACCAACAAAATAATAGAAATTATTACTCTCTCCACCAAATGTGATAAACCATGCAAACCTTGTCTCTGGCATGGACGCGAGAGCATTGATTATTGAGGCGTTTTTTTGGGGGGGAGGGGGGGACTTTATTGTCGTGAACACTGTTTTAGGGAAAGAAATGGTAGCAGTGGGTGCTGCTGTACATCATGATTTAGAAAATCTTGTCAATGAAAGCTTACCTGTGGCTCTGAACCGGGGTCCGATTAAGATTTAGGAGTGCCCTATGTCAATCACTTTTTCAGAGTTCTCTGTAGTCAAAGTTCATAAGCACAAACTTCCTTGAGAAACCTGAATTGTTGATTTCAGGGGTAACGTGGCACTCAAGCGCTCCCTCAAAGTATGTTTTTGGGATCGCAATATCTCGAAAGAAAGAAATAAAGGAGAAAATCCGGATGTTCTTTTTTTTTCTCCAATTAAAAATATCACTAAAAATTATACATTATGTTAGTCATTTGGGGACTCTAAAAATCGAGTACCTCGGAAAGCCTAGTTGAGCGCCTGCTCAGCAGTCAGATTCTGGCCTGTTTTCTGTTACTCAAAACATCAACTACATCATGGGCGCCCCCCCCCCTCTAAGAGCAAGGGCACACTCTCTCTAAATGTCGCAAAGACCTTGCAAAAGCAAGAGCCCCATCCCAAGTGAAAAGTACGCCTAAAAACAACCTACCCTAAAAAATTTCAATGGCGCAGTCTGCGCCATGACCCCCCCCCCCCCCCCCACTTTAGGTGGGCACCCCTGAACTATATTAACAGCCCTTTGCTTCGGACCGAATCAGTATATTCAAATCATAATCTTTTTCAGTATCAGTCAAAAGTATTACTCTGGTTTCACCAAAATGACTAGATTTACGTCGTAGGAGGTTTTCCATCGAAACGGACCACCTACAGCTCTTTCACAGTTCTTGGCACGTTTTAGCGATGAGAATCTCTGATACGAGGCAAGACGGATGCCCGCTTCTGTAGAATATGAGTTGAGAATGCCTTTTATCTCGAAAGCGGGGGTGTATATGAGGGTAGATGGTCCTAAAGTGATCAAAATGACTTTTACGCAGACGATATTTTAACTTTTCAGAGGATTCTAATGCGAGCATTGTATTCTTTTCTTTCGCACAGTTCTAATAATCTAAAGCAGGGTTTCTTAAACTTTTCCGACTCGTGGCAACCTTTAAAGAATTAAAAAAATTTCACTGCACCCTGGTTTATCTCTATCACATCAAAATTCGTAGTTTTGTAGCCTTATTGAAACAAAAATATTATCAATACAGCAGCAACAATGATTTTACTGGGGAATGAAACTGTACAAGTTTTGTTTAAGAAAGATTAGTATTTTGGCAGATATCGAGTCTAAAGTCTAATTCTTGTTTCACTTGCTGTAAGATGTCACAATCAGTCTTAAAAAATGAGGTTGTAATCTTTTGGCATAAATATTTCAAATCACGTGGCCTATGGGGCAAGAAATCTCCCAATCTTTGAAGTAACACCACTAAAAAAAAAAAGCTTGGAGTTAGGTCCGGAGAGCACGGTGGCCACGAAGTAAGTTGTCTTCATCAGAACCTCGTCAAACTCAACGAATAGGAATCTTGTTACTGAGGAAACGGGGAATATCTGTCAGATAATGGGCGGTGCCCTATTCTGTTGAAAAATGACCGACCATTGATCGTGACACGTTATTACAACAAGAGACAGAAGGATTAGTCTTAAGACTTGACCTCTGCCTTATACTTGGGAAACAACCCTTGGCTGTACTTTCTCCCCACTTAACAGTACAGTTTCTTTATCCAGTAAAGTCAATCCCACCAAAAACATTCTGTAAAAAACTAGCCAAATCTCGATGGAGCTGCTTGTTTATCTCTAAGAAGTAATGAAATCTAGACAAAGTCATGACAAGTCTAAGGTTCCTTACTGCGATTTCTTTATTATTATAGTTAATGTTGTGTGGCTTCGCCGTTAAACATTCTTTATACGTTAGTGGGTACAAATCAATTTTGTTTACACGTTTTCCAAGTGGCAATTTTCCATCGTCAATGGGTAGCGGTTCTGGCGACAGATTGGTGCAATGGTGTCATGGAGCACCTGGTTTTGTACCCTTGTGTACCCTTTAACGGCCAAGTCACACAACATTAGCTATAATAATAAAGAAATCGCTGTAAGGAACCTTAGACTTGTCATGACTTCGTCTAGATTTCATTACTTTTTAAAGATAAACAAGCAGCTCCATCGAGACTTGACTAGTTTTTTACCGAATGTTTTTGGTGGGATTTCACTTCTTTTTGTAGAAACATTTAATTTGTGTAATATTCGATTAGACTAAAGTTAGGCTAGATTAAATTAGAAGATGTGTCCCACTACGCTGGACTTTTGCAATGACAGTCGATTTTTTTATGTACCAATAGTAGAAGGGGCATTACCATTTCTGTAATACAGCTGAGACCAGCTAAGGGTTCTTCATTAGATACTTCAGACTTTCGATTTTTGACATTAAATGAGGCGGCCCATCAAGTTGAATATTTTTTGTAAAGTCGGTATGTCGATCTCTAATAGTTTGGTTGGTCTCTTGTGTTTTCTAATCAGGGTCACTCCAGATCTTCGATTAGCCTAGTTTTTATAGTTTTCCCTTTATGTGGCCATTAAACTCTAACTCTGTACCAAATTTCACCTCTCTGAGTTTATGGGAAGTACTAGTTCTAATTTGATGATCGTGAGTGAGTGAGTAAGTGTCATAAATGCGAAATTTTGCTTTCGATTAACTTCGGAACTAAATGACCTACAGACTTGAAATTTTGGATTTTAAGTATGTGATTATAGCTTACTGGATGACGAAAATTTCTGCGTTCTGGTCTCATACAGAGGTTCTCAAATAGAGACCTAAAAATGCGGCGAAATGGTTCCAGTAAAGAATGGTACGGCAGTGTTTGCTTCGCGCTCGACTTGGCGGGGGCACTGCCGTGCCCCCCGATGTTGTTTCGTCGTTTGTCCATCAGTAAAGTCAACATTTTATCGATAATATGTTTTTTTAAAGGTAGGCGAACACCCTGAATATTTTTTCTTCAATATTCCATGCACCTTTTTAAAACTTTATAAGATTATTACATATGACATAAATTACACATTTTGACTACTTATTTGTTGAAAAAAAAATTCAATAGGTTTTTTTTTTTAAATAAAAAAGCCATATTTTTAGCAAAAAGCTACCATTATCTTAACACTTCCAGTGCATTCACTTTTTCATTATTTTAAAAACTTTTTGTGTTTATTTCTTCGTGAGATACCAAAGAGTGATATGACCCTCCAATTTAGAAATAATTAACTAAAAACAGGTTTTATGGGTAAATGTTGGAAAATGTGTTTTTTGCCATCTAAGTTTAATTGATCATTATTTAAAAACCACATATTGCATACATGAAATATACCGCCAGCTCAGTCATTTCCAGTCGGGGGCTGCAGTTTCGTGCTTATTAGCACTCATCATCCCGGCATAGGAAAGTGACTGAGCTTCTGCGCTAATTCTATATTAACTACCTGTTTGTTTGGCACTCTTGGCTTCCTTGAATTTTTTCCATCTCCAGCTCAGTCACTTTCCTATGCCGGGCTGATGAGTGCTAATAAGCACGAAACTGCAGTCCTCGGCTGGAAATAACTGAGCTGGCGGTGTATTTCATGTATTTATGCTTTAGCCCTGGCTATAGGGCGGTAATTTACTGAATACACATATTGCAAGTACATTAACTTTTTGAGGTTTATATCACAGTAATGTGTTCAATTATCATGTTTGCAAAACCTTAAGAGTTAATACTTTTTGCGATACAGCTGTTGGCATAAGTAAAAACTTGAAAACGTGGTTATGAGAAAATCAAGAAAGAAAAGTAAATTTCAGTTATAAGCAGTGGAATGGGGTTGTTTTCAAAATTTCTGTATTTTTTTCTGAAAGAGCATGCTTAAAAACATAGAATCTGACCATTTTTTTAAATAATTTATTTATGTTTAATATTTTTTAAAAAAATACTTTAATCGGTGCATTTTCATTGCTTACAAATCACAATGATGAAATGCTCTTTAGTGCTGCCATTCACAGAGCAAAATGTTTAATTCGCATCTTTACTCACGTGTATTGGCAACGATATGGTTGATGGCAAGCGTAGAGTGCAATATTTGATTCGCTTGTTATCATAACGTGGAACGTGGTAGAAAGATGCGCCAAAATGCATCATTTGTGACGTCATCAAGACCATGCCTTGTTTGAAAAATCGGACATTTTAGAAAAATAATTTAAAAATAACTGTTGGGAAATTGAGAATATTTTCTGAGTCAATGTTTTTTTTTTTTGCTCATTCTATCAATTTCAGTAGTACTTTTGACTGAAGGAAACACCCCATTGAGTTCAGTAAATTTCTTTTAGTTTTCTCAATAATTCATCGATTAAAGAACCAATTGCGGATTTAGAAAGAAGAATACTGGGGCTCTCTGAATTTTTCAAAACCTCAAAATCGATTTTTTTTCGAAAATTAGGGTGTTTGCCTATACCTTGCCTTCCAAGTTTGGAGGGAATTGTTACAAACCCGGACGCCTCGAGGCACCCCTTGCTAATGCTTGTGGCACCCCAGTGTGTCGCGGCACCCAGTTTGAGAACCCCTGATCTAAAGCAAAATTTTATGATCATTTTTTACTTTATCTTATAACTAAAGAAAGTCTAAGAGTCGGAAAAAAATTCTATGGGATTTCTAGGGATTTTCTTTATTCTAATCACTGAAAAAATCTCCTTTTTAGGGCATTTTGTTGCTTTGATGAAAATTCACGAGGTATTTACTTCATTAAAGAGTTCGGGAGAATGTTTCAAAATTTGGGAGTTTCCTGAACAAATAGAAATACATCATATTTAGGGTGACCATTAATTTTTCTTCTTCAAAACGGGAAATTTACAATTTTAAACACCCGTAAGTACATATTTTTGAAAAAGTGGCCGCCTTTTTGAATAGCTTATCACAAGCAAAAACAGAAATATACATTTGAAAGAGTAGAAATGATTTATTTTTACTTCCTTTTACAAAAAAGGAAAAGTATTGTATTCGCGAAAAAATTTTCACTCAAAAATCGATCTTAATTTCCATTTTGCCCACCCCCGAATGAATGTTGAATTTTTTTTGACTCGAACACTCGTGGATAAATGCCTAAGAACGTATACACACGCGAAATATCCATTTTAGCCATTCCCGAGTTAGTTACAACGAGTTTTATCGTGACGTCTGTATGTACGTATGTATGTATGTGCGCATGTATGTCGCATAACTCAAGAATGGTATGTCCTAGAAAGTTGAAATTTGGTACGTAGACTCCTAGTGGGGTCTAGTTGTGCACCTCCCCTTTTGGTTGCATTCGGGTGTTTTTAAGGGGTCTTTTGCCCATTTTTAGGGGGAAACCATTGTTAATTTTGATGTAAACTCAAGTGGTGTTAGAGTTTGGCGGACACTTGGCGATATATCGCCAGTTTTTTTGGTTGCCAAGTTTTGTCGCCAACTTGGCGACAAATTTGGAGATTTTTTTTAAAACCTGGTTTTAATTTAGCCACTAGTGATATTTAGAGAGTAAACTATTGAATCACATTAAAATTGCCAGTAATGGGGAAATGACATTAAATTGGGGAAAAAGGAAGTCATGTGATGCACACACATCAGCTCGTTTAAATTAATTTGAATGAATTTACCTGAATACATTTGGTGTTGATTTTAAATAAGAATGAAGCTCTTGACATTAAGTCATACGATTTACTTTCAAAATCAACATTGTTTCAAGAACTTCGATTTTCAACTGTGCTTTTTTGCTGGTATACAAATAAGTAAAAATATCCTTTCTACTGATGCATTAGAATCGGGAAAACATATTACAGATTAAACAATTGTGCATGATTTAATTAATGGAAAGAAACTAATCTACCCATAAGGGCCGTATTTAAGGGGTGGGTTTTTAATCAGCCTAGTAGAATTTTAATTATCTTACTTACGGCTTCAGATTGTATAATGTGATTTATATCTTTGTTTCTTTTCGCAGATTACTAAGCACTGGATGAGAATAAAAAAAAAAAAAAAAAATAGGAAAAACGTAAAAAGTACAAATTTGGAAAGAAAACTGCATGCACGTGTTTCGGGGTTTCAAGGAACCCCTTTATCAATGTAAAAAAAATGCTTATGTATGTAAAGACAAGACACCCGATAAAACACAGGCCTTTTTGTTTGCTTTTATCGAATATCTTTACGTCCAAAAGCTCACTTTTTTTGCATTGAAAAAAGAGTCTTTAAATGCCGAAGCAGGCGTGTGCAATTCTCCAGCAAAATCTGAGCCTTTTACGTTGTTTTAGTTTCTTTTACTTTTCCATTACAAAGGTATTTGTCAAATTCTTACTGAAAACTAGTTTTTTTTCTTAACTTCATTACATTAGTTTATAAATTTTAATCATACCTTAAAATATGAACCGAAAAGAATTTTTAAAAAAAGTAGGAGAGCCTTTGAAAGTTTCGAATTCTGCAAGAAATACATTGTTGACTATTTACTACATTATAGTTTGTTTTAGTTATTAAAAGTCTCACGAACAAAGTGTTAATTATTTATGAGACATTTTCTGTATTCTTAAAAATTATCCAATATTGAGGGACTTAACATAGAGGATAGTTGTAATATCTGGTAACTCGGATATTGAAAAGCAAAAATCTTCTCGAAAATACTTATTTATTAGCGGTTCCAATACCCATTTGTATTAAATACTGCGCATCTGGTAAATAAATCTGTCAAATCATTGCAAAAAAATCGCATTTTTGACAGATTTATAATGAAATTTATCGAACTCGAATTCATTCTTTTTTGAAAGTGAAAAGCGTAACTGCAACTGTGTCAGTTGCAGGAAATCAGAAGAAGTGAGAAGAATACTTAAAATTAACAAAAAGGAAGATTCGTATTAGTACGAGATCTGACTTTTTAATGATGAGCAAAAAAGGCTAACTTGTTCAGAAAATTATGAGTTATTACGACACTGGTGAGATTTTCTTTTCCTTTTAAGTTTTTTTATTCTCGCAGGGTTAGCGATATGTTGCTAAGACTGCGTTGTAGTTGTGATTATGTGTTTATACTGGTGCTGCAGTTTTTGGTAGATTTAATTTTTAATTTTTAACCCTCTTTAATATTTAATTTGGTTCATTTCAAATTTTTTTTCATACTTCTAAAATTTACTTTATTAAAATAAAAAAAAATGCTTAACATAAGCGTAAGACATTAAAGTTAAGCGATTTGGTGTCTTATGACTCCTTCACATGAGACAACTTACTAGTTCGTTGAATCAACTTTCGAACGAGAGGTTTTTAGGAAGTGCAATCAAGTTGAAAAGTGAAGGAATTGCCCGTCATCCTTCACACTACTCAACTGTGGCACTACCATACTCATCCTGATGAGTGTAATCAACTTTTTAGTTGATTCAATTCATCGGGATACTGCCAAGCGTTCGCTCTACATACGAGTAAACTAGTTGAGTCGACACAGTTCTGTTTTAGCAGCGTTTTGGATCGGCTACTCGAATAAATTCGGCTTACTAGAAGAAAAGTTGATTCAACTAAATTACCTCGTGTGAAAACAACGAAAAGCACTAGTCAAATAGTTGAGTGGCTACTTTTTCGAAAAGTTGATTCCACTAACCGACCCATGTGCAGGAGACCTTACTCTTTTTTTCTGTAGCTATTTTAACTCTTCTTAACTCTTTTTAACGACAATATTTACTCTTCATAACTCGTCTTAACTGCAATTGTTTTTATCTTCTTAACTGTAATTATAAGTTGCAAAAATATTAAAATCGTAATAGAGTCTGTTAAGCGGTCGACCACCTTCGAAGGCTATTTTTTTCTTTTCCTACTCAACTCTTGGCATTTTAAAATGTTTCACAATGGCGATTACGAACCCTTAATATAAGCAAAGAAAGAGTTCTAAATGTATACCATTTTTTTCCTAAATTATTTTTAAATATGCGAAAGGGGCAGAGATTTTGAAAAAAAAAAGCAATCGAATGATTTGTAGACGTCATCCCGCTCCTAATATATAATGAGTGTCGGCGTAGGAAGCTTTTATTCAAGGCGTGGCGAATGAAATCATTCCAATGAACTCGCAGACGACTCATTTCCGCTGTCATCTGTTCTATTCTCTCTTCGAGACCCCCCTTTCTTCTGAGAAAACGATCTTTCTTAATTGGAAAATGGAATTTTGCCACTTTATTTATTACGCTTGCAGTTGGATGAAAAGGAGGGTGCGATTTATTAATAGCAAAACATTATGATCTGTTTATTATGTGCTCTATCCATAGTTGCGGGTGTGACATTGATGTGTAATATTTGCCCTTAAATCTAAGAACTTTAATTTTTGTCTTCAATTTCTATGGAAATAAATAAAAGTAACCATTACGTTTTCAAAAACAAAGTACTTTCAACTTTCTCAAAAAAATTCTGTACTTGAAAAAAAAAATAAAAAAATTGTATATGCGCTGGTGCGAATGCGACGTGGAAAGTCAAATTCACAAAGTATGCAATAGTGTTATCACAGGTGACTCGATCATTGACTTTGGCTATTATACACATAAGGATGATGTATGCTTTATGATGATGTAATCCTGTCTTTCGTACCTGGTCTATAAAAATTCACGTAATCATTTCAAATGGAACGATATACTCTGACGGAACGAATATTTATAATAGTCGGTTCTTCTTTTTCACTTGGATTTCAATATTTTAAGCTAATTTTATGCTTGAAGTTATTATTATTTTCATTTCAAGCTCATTTCTGTAATTAACTGTTGAGAAAATTTTAAAATCCAGTTTTGGCATTTCCAAAAAATCATTAAATTGACCTTTTCTGACGTAAACTTTCACGGAGGTAATCGTGACCTAACTTTGAAAGTGAAGCAAATTGCAGCTTTATGCAGACGATTCATAGCGACCTTATTCGAAACGATGAAAAGAATGAAATAACTCTAGGTCACGATTTAGCTTTTAATTTCTCATTCTGAAAGCGAAAAATACTATTGGCAGTTTCCTTGAAAGCTTGCTGGTTTTCTTCCCCTTTTGTGTCTTCATTTTACTCTTTGTGCTTTAATGACAACGCTTTCACATGCGTTAAATCGGTAGGCTATTCTCCTTTTCCTTTCAAATTGTAACAAGTAGAAAACTTAAATTAAAAACCCTCAGTCACAAAAAAAGTAGACATTTCTCAGAACCCTTCAACAACCAAAGAAGAGATGATGATCTTTCACCGGCTGAATAGATTTTTTTAAACTACAAAATCATAGCTGGGCAATTCCACAGTAACTGATTCACAGTTCCAAAACGAAATGATAAGCATTTTGTCACATAAGTAAAATATACACAAAAAAAAAAAAATTTTCCCTGATTTATTGTTACGTTTGAGTTGAATTTAGTGGTATAATGGGGTCGTTTCCAAAATTTTAAAAGTATTTTTTTCTGAAAGAACATGCTTAAAAACATAGGATCTAACCATTTTTTAAAGAATTTGTTTAAGTTTAATATTTTTAAAAAATTACTTAAATCGGTGCGCTTTTATTGTTTATATTTCTTGCCGATGACATTACAAATGATGAAATGCTATTCTGTGTTGCCATTCACAGAGCAAAATATTTAATTCGCATCTTTACTCACGTGTATTGGCAACGATATGGTTGATAGCAAGCGTAGAGCGCAATTTTAATTCGCTTCTTGATTATCATAACGAGGAAATGCGCCAAAGAGCATCATTTGTGACGTCATTAAGACCACGCCTTGTTTGCAAAATCGGACATTTCAAAAAAATTAATTAAAAAAAAAAAACCGTTGGGAAAATGAAAAAAATTTATGGATCCATGTTATTTTATTATTATTATTTTTTTTGCTTATTTTATCAATTTCAGTGACTAAAAGTACTACTTTTGAATGAAGGAGACAACTCCATTGAATTTTGAAAATGTTTTTTTGGCTGATTAAAAAAAAAAACGATAAAAACATGGCAACTAATTGATCATAAAGCATTTTACATGTCAGTAAGTTGCAATATTTTAGCGTTTGAAAAAAAAAAAAAAAAAAAACAGAAAATATTTTGGGGATGAAATTACGGCATTAATTTAAGCTTAAAAAGAGCAATGAACCAAGGTAAAAAGTTTTTAAAATGTATATTTTGCGTAGAGGGGGGCATGATAAAAAGCTTATGATTTTGCTTCGAAACTGGTGACTAGTTACCCGTAAAAAATAAATAAACAAACAAATAAATAAAAAAATAAAATGAGGATCATGGCACCCGTTCAAAAGCTTCGATACTATTTGATACACAAGTATCAAATAGCATCGAACTTCGCTTTGCGTATATCGCTTTTCGCGTCGTGGGCTAAAAATTGAAAACTTTAGAGAAATCTCAATCATGAATGTGTCTTTTTCAATTTTTAAAACTTACAAAGTTTGTTTTCTATTTTAATTTATCAAATGCAAGAAAGACCACGGGTTTAAACGATCTCACAAAAAATCATTTTTTTTCTCAATGAAATCTTAGTACGGTTCAGAATGTTTTGAAGGTTACTTTCAGGTGCTACTGAGAAGTTTTTGGGATTTTAAATTCCTGAATTCCAAATAGTGTCTGAATAAATTCAATACATTCATGTTTGACAGAAAATCATTTTTACCGAGCATGGCAAATCGCCATGAGAATATATTCAATCAAGATAAACAATTGTGTCCAAATGAGGTCTTAGCTAGCGTAGTTCCAGTTCTACATCGCAAGAGGCTCGAAGGCCTCGCAAGAGGGCAGGCTAAACCCATCGCACGAAAGAAATGATCTTCAAACGCTGCGTCGGTTATTCAGGGCAATTCTCATGTATGTACCATACTAGTCGACTTTTTTCCGTCGCCATTTTCGACCGGTCACGTGATTGGAACAACGAAATGTGGCAAGATTGAGGGGTGCAGGGACAGCCAGAGTGACGTCAGAACGCGTGGATCGACGCGTTCATTTGTAGCAGACCTACAAGTCACTTGTTCCTCGATTCTGCAGCAGGTGCAAGATACCCTGAATGTTCCTGTGTCAACCAGAACCATTTTTCGCCGTTTGGTCGCACGTTAACTACAATCACGGCGTTCGCTAAGAAGACTGCCATTGACCCCACAACATAGACACCAACGTTTCGTATGGTGTCGGACTAGAGCGACGTGGATGACAGAATGGCGAAATGTCGTTTCTAAGATGAATCCCGCTTCTGTTTATCCAGTGATAGTCGCCGCATACGTGTGTGGCGTCGACGTGGAGACAGATCTAATTCGTCAGTAACTGTGGAACGTTCCACCGCATGGCAACGTGGCATAATGGTTTGGGGCGCAATTGCGTACAATTCCATATCACCTCTAGTTCGTATTCAGGGCAGTATGAAGGCCCAACGATACTTGGATAATGTGCTGCGGCTGGTGGCAATCCCTTACCTTCAAGGGCTACCTAATGCAATTTTTCAGTTGGATAACGCCCGACCACACAGTGCTCGCATCTGCCAACATGCTCTCCAAGGCACACAGATGCTACCCTGGCCACCATACTCTCCTGACCTGTCACTAATCGAACATGCGTGGGATGTGGTTGGACGCCGTTTGCAGACTCTGTCCCTGCCTCGTTCAGAAGACGAACTGTGGCAAATGGTTGAAAGGGAATGGAGAGCCATCCCTCTGGACACCATCCACACCCTTATTGACTCTATGCCTCCTAGACGTGTTTCTTCGTGTATCGCTGTCCGCGGTGGTCCTACATCCTACTGAGCCGACGCCGTTCTTGCTCTGTATTCTACCTATCATTTTGAAATTAAGATCATTTATTATTCCTTACTGTATCTGTCTTTTTTCCAAATTTCATCACTTTCTAACCACTCCTTCATTGGTGTTGCATTTTCAGTGTCGAGCAGTGTATAAATCGAGCATTCTCTCACATATTGCTGCTATTGGAAAGTGTATCAAGGAAAAAATAAAACCTAAGGAACAAATTTGAATTTTTCTGTTTTTCCCCCCTTTGTCTGCCTTCTTACATTTTGCCACAATGACATTTACCACCATTCAAGCTTGCCGCCCTAGGAGGTGGCCCAGGTTGTCTATCCCAGGAGACGGACCTGCGCAAATCAGGGAACTAGAGTAGACCCTCGTTTTCCGCGGGTTTAATTTACGTGGATTCGATTATGCTCAGTTTCAGAGTTGAAACTTTTATTTTATTTTGCGCGGATAAGTTTTGATTTTACGAGTATGCGGCATTGCAAACAGATTAAATCTTCCCCTCTTTCAAAGTCCTAACTCCTGAGACTACAGATAATGCGTAATAATCTGCATTTTGGCGTGGTAGCAAGCGAGTTTGGCCACTGGAGACATTTTCTGCGATTGGTTTCAGAGCTCTTTCCAGAAGTAAAGTTATTCAACTCACACAATTCAAAGCCGACTGGAAGAAGAGCTTTCAGAGGTGGCTAAGGAGAACGAAACCAACGAGGATATCGATGACGCACAACCAAAAGCTTTTACATTGAAAACTTTGAATAATTCCTAGACAACGGCAAATGACGTTTCTGATTTATTAGTGAAGGGGATTCCGTTATGGGGGAAATTAAGCGAGTGATCAGAAGCATTAATGCCCCGCAAAGAACCACAGAGGAAAAAAAAAACATTGAATGAAAAAAGAATAACAAAACACCTCTTTTTTAGCCTACTTTCCCAGTAAAAGTCAGAAAAAGAAGAAAAAAGCATGAAAAAAGGCTTAATGCATCTTAAAAATATCGCAAAAAACAAAAAAAAGTCAAAAATAAATAAAATAATTAAATAAATATTGAAAAATTAAAAATTAGAAAGTAGGGTATTGAGATAGGGAAAAATGTCTGCCGGTCTGTCTGTCTGTTTCCCCCTAATAACTTTTGAATGAATAGTCCGATTCGAACAAACTTTTTTTTGTTCGAAAGATCTCGGCGAGGACACCTCATCCCATATTTCACTTTTTGATTTGAACTATTTTTTGTTCAGTTTTGAACAGTTCAAAAAAACTTAACATTAGCGTCTACGGGGAAATTTAAGGCAATTCCGAACTGTGAGGCGAATTTGCTTCAAACAAACTTTGTAGGAAAATGCTTTTGATGAAAAACTTGTCTATAAAATATCTTTTTGATTTGAACAATTTTCCGTTCAATTTTGAACCGTTCAAATCCCTTAACATTAGCGCCTACGGGGAAACTGAAAGTCAATGTAGATTCCGTACTTGAAGGCGGATTTACTTCAAACAAATTTTGTTGGAAATAGCTCTTGACGCCAAACTCCAGACTTCGAGTCCGAGAATTTAGGGGCATTTGACTCCGACTCCGACTCCTGTGCCCGACAATTAATCGGACTCTGACTTCGGAACTTTGGCAAAAATTTATACACGGAGGACAAATGACTGACTTCGATTCTTAGATATGCGACTCCGACTCCTTTACCCCAAAATGAGATTGACTCCGACTCTGACTTCGCAGCTATGGTTTTGACTGTGAAATAATTATTGTTGATCTGATTTGTTTTTATTTTACGCTAAAGTTTTAATTTAGGTATTCAGTTTTCGGCGAATAAACTCGAAGTCATTTATGTTTCTACATAAAGATATGCGCAGACGATTTTTTTTTTTTTTTTTTTTGACAATGAAAATTTCTTTAAGTTGGCATTTTATTGTTTTTATTTATTTTGGTAAGTGCATTAATTCATTTAAAAAATTGTTTTTGGCAACAGGGAAAAAAGAAACGATTTTTTTTTTGATATGATGTATTTATTTTAATGAGCTTATTAATTTTAATTATTAATTTTTCGTTATGAAAGCTGTTAAAGATTTTTTAATGGAAAAAAGTGTATTAGCTGTTTTGTTTAAAAGTTGCTGCTATTTTGTTTTTTATTTTACGCATTTAATTTTTTTTAGATGAGTGAGGAATATTTTATTCCTAGAAATCAGTTTAAAGTATTTTAAAAATATGTTTGAAAAAATTTGCGATTTTAGCTATTTTTGAGAATATTGATCAGGTACTACAATATATGGTACTACAATGTATGGGTATACGGGAAAGTAGGCTCGTCTAGTTCTAGACGGAACTTCTTGTTAAAAACACTAAGTTAACTCATGTTCTCTTTATTATACTCATTGTGCACGTGTATTGGAATAAGTGCACATTAAACCAATGGCGTCACTAGGGGGGGAGGTCCGCCTCGGGCGTCACCTGTCTGGGGGGGTGACACCCAAAGTGGAATTGCAAGTTTTTGCAAGATATGAAGCTAAACTGCATTTTAAGACTACAAATTTAAAAATTTTCCGGGACCCCCCCCCCCCCCCCCACTTTTATTTGTTTTTGTACATTAGCCCACTTAAAATTTCGTTATAACACAAATGAAGTTGTGATGTACAAACGTAAATTGCATGAATTTCATGTTTTCATATTTTTTTCTTTAGCGTTTGTAGGGAGGGGGGGGGGAGGATGACATCTCACATTATCGCCCCGGGTATCCCCCATGCTACGTAGGCCACTGCATTAAACTTATACTACAGAAACCTGCGTAAGTTGACTTCTTGCGGTGCAGTACTTTAGTGGTCAACTTGTAGACAGGTGGTCAACTTACAAAGGATTTGTTATATGATTCTCAGCTGAATTTGGTGCATATTGGTGGTCAAGATAGACAGGTGATCAACTTACAAGGGTGGTCAACGTTACAGGTTTTGCTGTACATATATATCTATTATAAGAATGAAGTTTTTTTTTTAATCTACGGGAACCTAGCATCTATTTTAGCACTCTTATTAAGTCTTAATTTCCACGGTTTTCATTTACGCGGCATCTCCATGGAACGTAACCCCCGTGTAAAACGAGGGTCTACTGTATTGCATATTTGGCACCGTTTCTCTAAGAGTTTCATACAAGAAGGGAGTTTTTCGAAAAGTTACCATAATTAATCAAGCGCCGATTCAGGGGAAGGGTCATAAGGTTCATGACCTTTCTTAAGGCGTCCCTAGATTGTATAGAACAGTGTTTTGGCAATTTCAAATTTGAGAAATTTCAAGGGGGACCCCTAAACCTCCTTTTTGTGTCCAAATATTATTGAGAGATAGTGCTAGTTTTTTTTTCTTTCTTTCTTTTTTTTTTTTTCAAGGCCTGATATGACCTTTTTTAGAGGATTGAAAAAACAAAAATAGTGGTGACCGTAACAAAAGTGATCAATTCCATAGAAAAATCAACTTTCTAAGGATGAAGTGGAACATGGAAAAGAACGAAGTGATGTGTACTATTTTGATTTTTAACGCTTAGAATGCTTGAGGTTTGCTGGAAAAAAAATCAATTGTGACATTAAAAAAATGTAATTGCTTCTTTTTTCACTTTTTCTTTGAACGTAACAATGTGTTTAAGAAATATTTTCTGACGTTTCTCTGATTTTGAAACATGAAACACACTTGTAGAGACATTAAAAATATCTCTGATCAGACTTATGACACCACCAGGGGCATGGACGGGGGTGGGGACGCCTGATGGGGGGGCCAATATTTTTTAAACTAGGGGTGAAATTGGGAGTAAACAATACGGAGGAGACCCGGAAAAGTCATTTGTGACGACCCCAAAATTTCTGCGCACGCTCCTGGAGCCCACCTTTAGGATTTGTGTGCCCATATTTTAATAGTGGGACCCACCAAAACCCGAAGCTGGATCCCCTCTTGTTATTAATTTTCGTCAAATTAGTAAATTTCTGTGATTGAAAATTTATTTTTACATCGTACTTTTCATTGATGAAAAAAAAATTTAAAGTTTAGTTTTAGAAGTAAGCTACGGCAAATATAATAGGCAATTTTAAGTGGCAAATAAACTGTTTACCTGGATCGTTTTCTCGCTAGCAGTTAAATAACGATAGTCTCTTTGTCCAATACATTAATATAGTGTAATTTAAAACTCATTTTCGCCGACCCGTTAAAAGATACTTTTTGATTTGTTATTTATCTTCTGGGATTCTTGGAACGCATAACAATAATAGATTTATCAAAAGAAAAAAAAACGAAAAAAGGAAACGTCTAGAAATGAAATACAGTCGAGTCCCGACTTACGCGAGGGATGCGTTCCAAGACCCCTCGCGTAAGTTGAAATTTCGCGTTGTGGAACAAGGTTAGTTTAGGAATTTTTGAAAAGCATACCCAATTGCTTCAGACATATGTAAACACCCCTCGAATTGTTTCAAACAATTTTTACCTATATATTACAGTATCTTTTAAAAAGAACTGACTTTTTTATGTATTTTAAGGAAAAAAAAAGTTTTTATAAATAACATAAAATACTGTTAAAATAAAGCAGTATGGTTCTTACAGTATAGGCACTACAGCATTATAGTAGCACAGAACTGTAGATGTAGTAACTATATTTATAATTTAAAAAATGAAGAAGGTTTATGCAGCTCGATCAGTTGTCTGACAGCGCATGTACATTAGGCAACTCGTCATAGTCTAAGATCCCACTAGGCTTGACCTACCATTCAGTTTCCAAAAATTGTTACCATAGATGAAGAGCATAAGTTGTAAATAAAACGCGAACATAAGAATTTCTACCTCTTTCACGTGAACTAATCAGAGCTACCAGGGCTTGAAAGGTGCCCAAAAAAGGGTAAGTTACCCTCATCGAGTTTCCAAAAATTGTTGTCATAAATAAAGATTAAAATCCATAGAGAAATGTTTAAAGTAAGGTTACCTACCTTCTTCCGGTCCCTAATCAGGGTTGTCAGAGGTAAAAAGGGGCTCAAAAAATAATAATTTTCCCTCATCGAGTTTACACTTATAAAATATTGTAGGCAAAAATATTACAAAGCCGATGGTATAGAGTTGTCCTAGCAAAAGTAGTCCAATTATAGGTTATCATTATTCTAAGTTTCAATAATTGAAACTTCGCGCCCCGCGACTCTTTTCCAAAAAATTTCGCTCTTTAGGCGAGAAGTAGGCGTTGGGGGAAAAAAAAAAAATCATTACTCAGGAAAATCTCGCGTTATAGCCATTTCGCGTAAGTCGGATCACGTTGTAGCGCGATCCGACTGTAACTGATTCAATTTTTATTGCTCACGTGGTTTAATCACGTGGGATCATTTGCGGACAAAAAGCGAGATGAAATGAAAAGTACGTGACCGGTTGGGATTGAAACCGTTGTTTATTCTTCACTCTGAAACGAAAGCAGAAACTGAAAATGTAATTATTTATCTCTTTTACGCGCATTATTTATTGTTATTATTTACTTGAAAGTGGAAAAATGTTCGTTTAATTAAATTTTTGTGCCATAATCAAATTGTTTGTCATTCTTTTCGCAGAGCTTTACATATTTTGCATTGAAGATAAGCGTGCTTAGTTCTATTTCATAACCAATTATTTTTAAAAGATAAATTGAGGCAGTGAGAGGCAAAGGGATATAAGCGCCAAAACTAAAAATTCTTAAACTTCCAGTACAAATAGAAGGTGAACCTCTCCTCTGTCTTGGTACGAGAGACCGTACTAGTAGCCCTCGTAGGTGCTGCTATATAGCATGATTTAGAAAATCTTTATAATGAACGTTGTAGAGTAGAACGTTTATTTTCCTTTCGTCGCGTTAAGCTTTTTCTCTTTCAAAGTTAACGTACATGGTTCACTGTAACTATAAACGACTGTACCGTATTTGGTTCAATATATATTTGAGAAACAACATTTTCTTACCTGAATTATATAAAACATTGATTTTGATCTGTATTCACTGTTTATCATCTCTAGGAATTGGACTTTATTGGCTGTACCTGTGCCGGTTTTAACTCCAGATGTCAGACGTTAAGCTCAAAGTAGAAATTATCACGTTTAGCAATGAGAGTCTGTTCATTACTGTTCTATGTTGCGATTTTAGAAACGAATTTACTGAATAAACTGCATTATATTTCGCCCAGTTTCAGTTAAACTTTGACACCGAAAATTTAACTTTCTGAATGATTGGTACAGCACTCAGCGCTTCCATTCAAAAATATGTAACTTTCAACTCTCCAAGAAAAACCTAGCTTTCATTTTCGGCGAGTAAATAAACAGAAATAGTGCTGCATGGATTAAACTTTTTTTTTTTTTTGGATTAATTACAATCAGAATGTTCATTCCATTCCTCCATATTTATGATTTGAAGTTCTTTTAATTTTGTTTAAATGAGGGGACATTCAAAAAGATTTTGAATAAAAGACTAGCGACTTTTAGTACAAGCAAAAAAAAAAAAAAAACTGTCCCTTCAATATGCAACACTAATAAGTAGCAAATGAATTTTCATTCCAATTCATTTTGGTTAAAGTAATAAAATTTTCAAACATTTCTTCTAAAACATTCGTAACAATTTAGTTTTTAACTCGAAAAATTTGAATAAGGTTCTTTTAATCTAACTATAGTTAAAGAAAACCTAATCTGGCAGTGTAAGGGCAACACAGATCATAATCATAGTATAACGACGCTTCAGGTAAGGTTTGCCCCAACAATAGTTACGATTCAATTCTGTTTTATTGCAAGGGCGCCCATATGCACAATTCTAAGGGGCGGCTCAGATATTTCCCCCATGGTTTAGCAAGATATTTTCTCCATAGAAACCAATTTCAGTACAGATTAGAGTTATTAAAATTTGATTTTTAATAACTTATTCATTAATTGCTTTCGAAGAAATGTTTTTACATTTTTGCAAAGAAAAAAGTACTAAAAGCAAGGAAGTACTAATTTCAAGAGGGGGGGGGGGGCTGGAGCCCCTCTTGCCCCCCATATGGGAGCCCTTGTTTTATTGGGCTTTAAGTTAACCCTTTTTATTCGGTGTAGTTTCATATGATTTTTCTTTCGAGTTATGATTTTGCTCTCTTGGCTAAATCCATTTGTTGCTTGCTTCTAATTGGTCGGTATTGCAGAATTTCTGGTTTAAGTAAGTTTCTAGAGATTAGATTTTATTTGATACTATTGGACTTCGAAGGAGATTCTTTGTAAACTGGCGGAAGAAAGCCGAAAAATTGTTAAACTGTTCATGACGTTAGAAAAATCTTAAATTTAAATTTTGTCAAACAACTAAAAGATCTTAAGAACAGGAGAAATAAAGAATGAATGATTATTTGAGCAATGAGGTTTTGAAAATATTTCACCATTTTAACTGAGAGCTGTAGATTATATATTTTAGCATTCCATTGCTGTATAATCCAAATTTGTGTGGAAATTATAAAGACTGCGTGGCAACAGTGCTCTCGCTGGACCGTCACACTGGGGTCGTTTCCAATATTTTAAAAGTATTTTTTTCTGAAAGACATGCTTAAAAACATAGGATCTAACCATTTTTTAAATAATTTGTTTAAGTTTAATATTTTTAAAAAAATTACTTAAATCGGTGATCTTTTATTGTTTACATTTCTTGCCGATGACATCACAAATGATGAAATGCCATTCTGTGTTGCCATTCACAGAGCAAAATATTTAATTCGCATCTTTACTCACGTGTATTGGCAAGTATATAGGGACGATAGGAAGCGCAGAGTGCAATTTTAATTCGCTTTCTGATTATCCTAACGTGGAAACGCGGTACAAAGATGCAAAAAAAGGATCATTTGTGACGTCATCTAGACCACGCCTTGTTTTCAAAATCGTACATTTTTAAAAAATTAAATTAAAAAATAACTGTTGGGGAAAATGAAATTAATTTCTGGGTCCATGTTATTTTTTTTTGCTTATTCTATCAATTTCAGTAACTAAAAATAGTACTTTTGACTGAAGGAAACAACCCCATTTTGAAAGATTATTTGCTACGGACCCGCACCGCACCTTGAAACAAAGGGATGACCCCTATGTTAGAAGGCCGGAATGGAATGCTTAAGAAGTTGCGTTGATTCTCCAATAAAATATCTGATGTGACATTTTCTTTTCTGAGCTACTGAAACATTTCTAAGGATTTCTTATGCACAAAAGTTTCATCTTACAAAAAGCTCGTTTAAATCGAGAATTTTCAAAATAAAAACGATACAATAGATACCGCAAACAAATGTTTAAGGTTACCTTATTAATGAACCATTCCTTCCGCAAAGATCGGGTTGAGAGATAAGTGTAATAAATGTCAATCTTTTCCAAAAGAAGACCCGTATTGGCTGAATCCACATAAACCGTAGATTTATGGGCGGGGTCGCGCGGAATGACCTCTTATCGTGGCGGCGAAATAGATACCGTCTCGTCTGTAAGGAAAACATTCTTAAAGTAGTCTTAAAAGTTTGTTTTTAATGAACTAGTTGACGCATGCAAATATTGAAAGTAACTTTTTAAAAGAATTGCGCGTGAGTGATTTTTGTGATGAAGTGAAATGATGTTCAGCATTCAAATAGAAGTTGTGCTTGAAACAGAAATTTATTATTGCCTGGTAGACTTATTCTTTTAATATTTCGCTATTTTCAGATTTTTTTTTTTTTTGATTGTGGGATTCTCCTTTCCATTTAGCTACACTGTAATGTTCCTTCGTTCTTTCATTTCACCCCCCCCCCACCAAGGGTGGGTCCAGCCTCTGGCTTTGGAGGGAGTCATCATCAGAAGGGGGGTTCAAAGTGAAAATTTCGCATCTAAATAACGGCTTTGAGAAGCTTTTTTTTTGCAACTTTAAATTATATCTGGTCACTTTAAGGTGAAGGGTCATAACCTCCATGACCCTTCCGGCATCCTCTTCGGGATCCACACCTGCCACCCATAACGCTGCAGTACTGTCATTTATATTAACTGTACTTCTTATGTGTGAAATTACGATTAATTTAAGGATTTATTCACAAATAAATCCGTACGGTGGTTTCGTTACCAGAGATATTCCTATGAGTGTCTCCAAGGTGTGAAAATACTCCTTCACATTTTTTTAGCAGTGAATTCCTCTTGGATGACTGAAAATACGAAAATAATAAAGATCAGAACAATAATGGTTAATTTATTCCATTTCTGAACGAACTAACTTTCTAAGGATGAAATGAAACGTAGCAGAAACAGAAGAAACGTGTGCACTGTTAAAACTGCGGGTTGCAGAATGGCACTTTTTGGGGTGAAACGTTTGTAGCACCCAGGGTGCGGATACAGACTACTATTTTAGAGGGACTCATGCTGAATAATGACCCCCCCCCCCCCACCCATGAACCAATGTACGATTTTCGGTGTGAAAAGTTTTCTGAGACTGACTAGATTTCAATAAAACGCACCGAATCGGCTAGGAATATGCATTGGGAAGAGAAAATGGAGGGAGTGAAGACTTTCATTCATGAAACCAAGGTCCCAAGTCACGTGATAGATTTTAAAACAAAGCATTGCAAGAAATCAGGTTTCTTTTGCTTGTTCCACCCAAAACGTGCCAATTTAGTCACGTGACTCAGGTCAGCTGTTGCTAAGCCAATGATTGGACTTGCTCCCTCCATTTGAATTCCTGCTCTAAGGGAATATGACACCGAAAAGGGCATAAACGTTACAATTTAATTTCATAAGCAATGAAAACAAGTAGTGTTTCAAATACTTACTTTCAAAAGTAATTAATGAGTTAAAAATCTGAATTCGTTTATATTTATTCATAAAGGGTTTGAACGAAAAGTGAACGGATACAATGGGGTGGTTTCCTTCAGTCAAAAGTACTGCTTTTAGTCATTGAAATGGATAGAATGAGCAAAAAAAAAAAAAAAAAAAAAAAAAAAAAAACATGAACCCAGAAAATACTTTTATTTTCCCAACAGTTTTTTTAAAATTAATTTTTTTAAATGTCCGATTTTTCAAACAGGGCGTGATCTTTATGACGTCACAAATGATGCACTTTGCCGCATCTTTCTAATACGTTTCCGCGTCATGCTAATCAAGCAGCGAATTAAAATTGCGCTCTACGCTTGCTATCAACCATATCGTTGCCAATACACGTGAGTAAAGATGCGAATTAAATATTTTGTTCTGTGAATGGCAACACTGAATGGCATTTCATCATTTGTGCTATCACACGACAGAAGCCGTAAACACTGAAAGCGCACCGATTTAAGTAATTTTTTTAAAATATAAAACTTAGTCAAATTATTTAAAAAATGGTCAGATCCTATGTTTTTAAGCATGCTCTTTCAGAAACAAAATACTTTTAAAATTTTGGAAACGACCCCATTGTCGACGGTTTGGGGAAAAGGGGAGGAGTCATGAACCCATAACCCTCACCTTGTATCCTTTCCTAGTAGCACCAGCGACACTGCCTTAAAGGTGCCATTTTGGCTCTATTTGAGGTGCTACAAGTACTTCACAACTAACAGGAGGTGCGATGCTCAACACTCAAGTTCTAACATCGTACTATTTTGATTTTTAGCATTTAGAATGCTTGACATTTATTTTTTTAAAAAAATCAATCAATGGGGTCGTTCCCGAAATTTTGAAAGTATTTTTTCCTGAAAGAACATGCTTAAAAATTTAGGATCTGACCATTTTTTCAATAATTTGACTAAGTTTAATATTTTTGAAACATTATTTTAATCGATGCGCTTTCGTTGTTTACGCTTCTGCACATGACATCACAAATGATGAAATGCCATTCAGTGATGCCATTCACAAATCACAATATTTAATTCGCTTCTTTACTCACCTGTGTTGGCAACGATATGGTTGATAGCAACCGTAGAGAGCAGTATTTAATTCGCTTCTCGATTATCATAATGTGAAAACGCAGTAGACAGATGCGCTAAAGTACATCACGTGTGACGTCATAAAGACTATGCCTTATTTTCAAAATCGGACATTTAAAAAAAATTAATTAAAAATCAAGCGTTAGGAAAATTTAAGTTTTTTTTTTCTCGCTCCATGTTTTTTTTTTTTTTTTTTTTGTTGCTTATTCTATCAATTTCATGACTAAAAGTAGTACTTTTGACTGAAGGAAATAACGCTATTGCAGTATTTTAGAGCATCCAATTGCTTCTCTATTCTCTCATTTTCCACGGTGCTAAATGTTATTCAAGTACGCAGCTTTAAAATACGCTTGACTGAATTTTTGTGGCGTATTTCCAGTTTCCGATGCTTAAAATACAGGTGAAGAGGCTTTAAAAATATCCATGGTTGTTACAATGTATCGTGTCATTGACATTTTCGTTGATGGTTTGTATCACGGGGAGAGGATTGTTTCATAGCTTTATGAATAAATAACGCAGTACCCCTTCCTGCATTAATAAGACTGTTTTTCCAATAAGTAGCAGTTTTTTTTTTTTTTTGTAGAAATCCTCACCAGGCTGAAATTTAGTCTCCTATTGCTTACCAGTGTCAGGAAAGTGGTCGTCGATGAAAAGAGATTATTGAAAACTTTTTACAATTGAGGTAATGAGAAGCAAAAGGGTGTAAGTAGACTATTTAAAGTTTCGAGAAAAACGCGTTTTAAGTTCAGATCCTAGAAAGTCTAGATCTAGACTTTCATTGGATTTCCATTGCACCTTCCCTTGCCCATTCCGGGATGCGTCAGGGGTGCCCCCCTAAGAGCAAGGGCGCACACCCTAAATATTAGGATGACCCCCCAAAAGCAAGACCACCCCCCAAAAAAGTAAAAATACCCCTCAAAACACCCCCTAAAAATTTCAATGATGCAGTCTGCGCCATGACCCCTTCCTCCTTGGACGGTACCCCTGGATGAGTTATGGTACAGTTTTTCTGTCTCTTGAAATAAATTGTCATTTTAGAATGACATTTATAAAATTAGATTATTACGAGAATGGAAAAAGGGAGGGAGGAAAACGATTTCTTTATGAAAAAAGGGACGTAGGTATCAAATGTTTGGAAATCACTGAATTAATTATTAAGTAATTAGTTTCAAGTGAGCAATTCAAGCAGTTAATATTATTCCCCGAACCCCTTTCCACCCGTTGGAATTTCTTTACTAAAAATTTCTCAGCTTTCTTAGCTCCGCGTCCGAAAGTTGGAATTTTGCTAGTTTTTACCCGATTGCGCGTGTGCGACGCAAATGAGGGTAATGTGTTTATGAGTCTATGTATGTATGTATGGGGCCATTTAAATTTCAAAGTTTCTTGACTGGTCAAAAGAGAATGGGCCCTGATTGTTGATCCTTCTATTGTTTTTGAATTTATGATTTGTCTCACTTGATAAAACGATAAAACTATTTCATTTACTAATAATAAAGCTGAAAGTATCTCTGTCCGGAGGATGTCTGTAGGATGTCTGGATGTCTGGATCTCTGTGACACGCATAGCGCCTAGACCGTTCGGCCAATTTTCATGAAATTTGGCACAAAGTTAATTTGTAGTAGTGATGTGCCGGATCGTTAAAAAAGTAGATCCGCGGATACGGATACGGATCCGGATCATTAGTATCAAGATCCGCGGATACGGATGCGGATACGGACCTCAAACATTCTTAACACAATTCAACTATCCAAGTGTAAAATGTGTTACGGAAGGTATTCCCTGTCAGGAAATTGGCACTTTCTTCAAAAAATGTCATTTGCCGAAAAAATATAATCAAGACTATGATTTACTCTTTAAAGAAATCTCCGTTAAAATTGAGGAAGAGTTGGAAGGAATGGGTCAGCGCTGCATTAATGCTTAAATAGAATGTGAAAAATTATTTCTAGCCCGCTCTGTAGATCTAGGATGCAGAAGCAAGAGTGTAAAGTTGCTAATGGACAGGCTAGAAATAATTTTTCGCATTTTATTTTAGCATAAATGCAGCGCTGATCCATTCCACCCAACTTAATCGGACCGAAGAAATAACAGATCCGGGAACACCATTACAAACAATAAATAGAGAATTTAGTATCTCTCTCTCTCTCCTTTTTTTTTTTTTTTTTTGAAGGATGCCGAGAAAAACCAAAATGAAGAATAACACAAACCCGAAATCAATAACAAAAACTAATATTAAATTAAAAATTAAAAAAAAAATGTCCCAGAGGGCCGACCTCATATTAAGATGAATTTCGCAGGTCAGAACACACATTGTTAACAAATATGTACTGACAGCAGATAGAAATTTTAAATCATTGAGCCTTTTCTCCTTACTTTCCGACTATGAAATTCCTGCCAATCACGCGTATAAAGGCTTAGAATTACATCTAAAATTTATTTAACAAGATTATAGCTTCTACCGTACATAACTTTGGAAGTTCCAAACAAATATCAAACGCAGAAAACTTAATTTTTTCAATTATGTCAATATTTTTAACGTACGAATAAGTTTTCTCCACCATAATTGTGAAAAACGTTAAATCGGTATTAATTAATATCCCCGGTAATTAAAGTTATACAAAAACGAGGCCAAGCTGAGAACACTTTCGATCAAGTCACTTTTTAAACGAAAAAAAAATCAAAATCGGTTCATCTGTTTAGGAGCTGCGATGCCAGAAATAGACACACAAATACACACTTTTAAAACTTATTACCTCTTCCTTTTTGCGTTGGGGAGGGGGTACAAATTGACGTCGGAAATGATACCTTATAATTTAAATAGGGAATAAAACCTAATTTAAACAGAATATAAGTCTTATATTCAAATATTTAAGAATTTTTAGAATAGAAAAGATCCGTTTAAGATCCGTCAAAAAAGTAACGGATACGAATACGGATAATTATCTTTATTTCCCATCGGATATCCGCGGATACGGATACGGATGTCCGGAACATCACTAATTTGTAGCATGGGGGTGCGCACCTCGAAGCGATTTTTTGAAAATTCGGTGTGGTTCTTTTTCTATTCCAATTTTAAGAACAAAATTATCATAAGATGGACGAGTAAATTACGAAATTATCATAACGTGAAACCGTAACATGGGCACAAGCCAATTGGCGAGATACGAAGTTATCATAACGTGGAACCGTAACATGAGTACAAGCTAATTGTCGAGAAAATTCACCATACATTATTTGTAAATATACAGGCGAACCAAAAGACCTTTTATTTTTTCTATTACGGGCAAAGCCGTGCGGGTACCACTAGTACTTAATGAAATTCTAAAATACTTGGCTTAGATTTTTTTCTTTTTAAGTTTTTTTTGTTTTTTTACGCAGTTGGGTTTTTTATTTAATAATTATTTTTTTATAATTTATCACAGTAGGTCAAGGCCTCAGCTGGAAAAGTTCCGTTCAGCTAAATGAAAAGGAACGTAAAAGCCATATGGTTTTTGCATTTAAAGCGATGATATCTTAAATTAACACTGCAACTTCCATTACTGGCATTTTCGAGCTCTTAATCATATGTTTCCGCTGCACAACTGTGCCATTATTTTTTAGAATAATGTTTTTTACTTAGATTGAAAAGAATGAGGCTGTGGAGTAATGGAGAGAAAGTACTTATTAAATTTGATTGCTGATATGTTTTAAAACCGCGTTCTGAAGGTTAAATAAATATCTTACTACTATGACAAATGAAAATGGCAAATAGAAAAATTAATTTCAGTGATGTTTGAATTATTGCTTTCATACATCTCTGCGTAATATGGCTTTAGAATTGTGCATAGCAAGTTTAAATGATGATGTATTTTCGTTCGGAATAATTTTTGGTTTCCATACAACTAGTTGCATTCGTACACAAACCAGTTCTCTTCCTGTTTTTTTAAATTGAATAAAATTTAAAACTGCTTAAAATTGGTCTGGAAAGAGCTGCTCATTAAATAGAAATGATACTTATGAAAATAAAAAAAAAATTTATATTTATGCAGAAACTGTTGAAATCTACAATGACCGCGTGTGTGTGTATGTTCCTTGCGCAAATCCACAGTTTACGTATTATCTTTGAAAACTTTGGCACACAAGTCATTTGATGCTCAAGAATTCACATAAGGGTGATTTCGTTGCTCTAATGAAGGGGGACGGGGGTGCGTAACTACCCTTTAGGGACAGAAAATAAAAGATGATGAATGAAGGAAATGAGGAATGCAGAAAATGCTTCTTCCAATACTTCCGAAAAATAACTGACTAAATTTGTGGAATTAAAAAAAAAGAAAAAAAAATCCAAGTGATGAAAAACAAATTGCTCTTTTTTACGCGTGGACGGAAAATCTTGCACTTTTTTTTACTTCCTTTTACAAAAAAAAAGGAAGTACTGTATTCGTGAAAAAATTTTCACTCGAAAATCGACCTTAATTTCCATTTTGCTCACTCCCGAATGAATGTTGAGTTTATTTTTCAACCCGATCACACGTAGATATATGCCTAGGAACGTACAGACACCCGGAATATCCATTTTGACGATCGCCGAGTAAATTCCAACGAGTTTTCTCGTGACGTCTGTATGTACGTATGTATGTGCGTATGTGTGTATGTATGTCGCATAACTCAAGAACGGAATGTCCTAGAAAGTTGAAATTTGGTACTTAGATTCTTAGTGGAGTCTAGTTGTGCACCTTCCTATTTAGTTGCATTCGGATGCTCCAAAGGGGGTCTTTTGCCCCTTTTTGGGGGGAAATCATTGTTAATTTCAATGTAAACTCAAGTGGTGTTATAATTTGACGGACACTTGGCGATATATCGCCAGTTTTTTTGGTCGCCAAGTTTTGTCGCCAACTTGGCAATAAATTTGGCAATTTTTTTTTTAAATCTGGTTTTAATTTGGCCATTGTTGGTGATATTTAGAGAGTAAACTATTGAATCACATTAAAACTGCCAATCATGGGAAAATGACATTAAATTGGAGTAAAAGGAAGTCATGTGATGCAGTTCGTTTTCTTTTGTTTAAACCTGATTGTTGAACATGCTTCACTTGACACAACTTTTATTTTTGAATAGACCGAACAACGCCGGACCTCGCAGCTGGCGAGCGATATTAAAGGACAAATTGCAGAACGTTTGAGCTTCCATACATGCAAAAGGAGTACTCACAAGTAGAGGTGCAACAGCGATGAAAAAATACTGATGTTTAAAATTTAACCATTGATGATATTGGTACGATTAAACAACAGCGATGTTTTGAATAGGGATGCTATGAACCATCGAATTTAATAATTTATATTCATACATTAAATGATACCTGGTAAAGAGACCTCAAATTAATGTAAATCATGTTTTTTGCTGGCTACAGATTTATTAATTTTTCCAAAAAAATATTTGCTTTTAGTCATACGCTTCAATTCGAAACTGACCTAGTAATAGGAAGTGGAAAGGAATCACGTGATATTTATCGCATCCATCAAAGTTCTGAGTAAAATTATGATAAAAGTCGACAAACGCACTTTATTTTCTTAAATCCGAACTTATCCTCCACTTCAAATGTAACGCGTTTGCTTAAAACTTAAAAAAAATTGTAGGTTTAAAGTCAACACCTTTAGTGTGTTATTTATTTACATGGTGACTTAGTCGGATAGATTTTTGGATAAAGGAGTCGGAGTCAGAGGTTAGTATTTTTCCTCCGAGGCGGTTGCGCTGTGGAGGATAACTTGAACTGCATTTTGGGTAAAGAAGTCGGAGACTTAAAAATTCTCGGAGTCGGAGCTGGTCATTTTCCCTCCAACGCCGCAGCCCTGGTTATTTACCGGGGCAAGGTGGATGAGGTGATGTGAAATAGTTCATTTTGTTTACTTATTCATTATTTATTTATTTATTTACTTATTTTAATTACTATAGTGTTCGAATTAAATGGAACAAAGCTATTATTTTGCGGAAAAGTTGATTGCGAGTTAGATCCAGCAGATCCTATTTAGCCATGCTATCTGTCCCAATGCGATACGGACGTCAATTTTGATTGCTTAGAACTGGCTTAGGTGAGAAATTATGGACATTGAACTCTTCTTCTGATCGTTTCTGTGAGAAGAGAAAGTTACATTTTGCATTCGTTCATTTTAGTACACTAAAAAGAGATATAACTCCTAGAAAGTTAGCAAAGATAATCATACTTAACAGTCACGCATCAATAGCTCTAAAAAACACTACTTCCATGGTTGGCATTAGAAAAGCGAGCTTCACCGGGCGTCTGAAGAATTGCATGTTACTGGACTATTTCCTCCTCGAAAAAAGGGCAAATGTGAGAAAAACAAGAAAAAACTCCAAAATAGGACAAGTTTCAACTTTGAAACAGCATTATTTCCCTACAAGAACTATCCATTACATTATGAGGTATTGATTGCCTATTGATATTGATACTAGCAAAAATACCCGGCGTTGCCTGGGTCAGTAATAATTGTGAGAAACAATTGCTACTTTCTTTCGTTTTCTGTTTTAACTGCAAGAACTCAAAACACACCGCTTTGACGTGATTAAAAATCGAGCTTCTTCCTTACCCATAAAAGTAAAATAGCAATAAGTATAAAGAACGAACGAGTATTCATTTAGAAACGAAAGCACGAATTTCAAGCTTATAAAAATTTGAAGAGTTTCTAAAATATGAACTAACAAAAGCAAAGATCACAAAAAAAAACCGTTCGCTTTATTTATTTAATTAAATAGTACACACACACACACAAAAGGAAGAAAGAAAGAAAGCTCTCTACTATGTTTCTCTTAAGTGTGCAAAAAGTAGAGTTTCCAAATGCTTAAATGACTTTAAACTCATGTATACTCCGGAGAAACCTTGATTCAAAACTTTCAATATGATTAATATTGATGTTGTAAGGCACTGAATTTTTGTAACAATGGGTTTTATATTTAATCATTTAATGGGGAAATTACATGAAATTTACTGTTTTCCATCTTAACGTTTTGAAACTGAGTTTTTTAGATATATATTATAGCCTATGTTATTTCCTGATAATGTTGCTATCTGTGGTGGAAAAAATGGTTAAAATCTGTCCAGTAGTTTTGAAGTTTACCCCGGACATACATACATATAGAAGTAGCCATCTATGTATATAGATTAGGATAAGAATCCTAAGAACGCAATAAATGTCATGTTTGCTCCAGAAAAGACTTGATTCAAAACGTTCAATATGATTACTATTAATATTGCTGTTGTTAGGCAACGAATTTTTGTAACAACGCGTTTCATATTTAATCATTTAATGTGGAAAGTACGTAAAATTTATTGTTTTCCATCATAACTTTTTAAACTAAGTTTTTTAGTAATAAATTATAGCCTAAGTTGCTTCCTGATAATGTAGCTATCTATGGTGAAAAAATGGTTAAAATTCGTCCAGTAGTTTTGAAGTTTACCCCGGACGTACATACACACATACATACAGAAGTAGCCATTTATGTATATAGATTCATTGTTCGAGACTGCAGCGAAGGTCTCTCACTGTTGATCGGAAGAGAAGTTGTCAAAAGTTTGATTTTCCAATACCAAACACAGGAAATATTTTTTTACCCTCATGAATTTGTGCCTGTTAAGTCCGATTGTCTTTCGCGTTGTCCCCCTCTAAACTCTCTAGCCGTTGTATCCTATTTTGTACACGATAATAAAAGAATAGAAAATGTTAGTTTCAACTCTCTCAGAAATCAACTATTTTTTTTAAATACAGTCTCACTCGGTTATAACGAGGGCGAAAGGACCGCAATATTTGCTCGTTATAACCGAGTGCTCGTAAAAAATGGGTTCGCCCAAAGCTCCCAAGAATTAGGATATGGATCATTCTTCAAAAAGTGTAACTTTTCTGTCACCCGCCTTTTACAGTAAAAACTTGAAGGAACAATTCATTTAACAATGATTTTTAATTTCATCAAAAATATATCTATTTAAACCTGCAACAGTTTTTTAATAATATTTTTTTATTTTAGTATATTTTTGGCTCACAACATGTGAATTCTTACCCTCGTGGAATGTCACACACCTTGTGTGACTGTTTATGTTGCTTAATAACTTGTTTAATTAAAAGTACTAGTGTTCGCCCAGTGGTCGAAATTCGACCATATTCATAAATGAATATTTGAGGAAACTTGCATGAGTTTAACTGTTTCCAACATTTTTATTTCTACTCTTACTCATGTTAACTGCATATCTGAAAACATACAATTTTTATACGGACACACAATACCACAGTAATAATTTATTCCAATTTCACTTTTTATCTGTTAATCTCAAAATAAATGGATGAAAAGGGATATTTCAATAAAAGGGTCGTTTCCAAAAATTTAAAGTATTTTTTACTGAAAGAGGATGCCTCAAAACAAAGCTTTTAACCATTTTTTAAATAATGTGAAAAATTTAATATTTTTTAACAGTTATTTTAATCGTTGCGCAGATTGAAATTAATTTTTGGCATCAAAAGCGATGAAATGCCATTCATTGATGCCATTAGTGCACAGCGCAAATTATCATAACCCAAAAACGCGATTGAGAGTAAACCGTAAATATTTAGGCGGCAATAGAGTCGCACGCCAAAGCACATCACTTATAACGTCATAAAGACCACGCCTTATTTCCAAAATCGGACATTTAAAAAAGTTAAAAAAAAAAAAAAAAAAAACTGTGGAGAAAATAAAAGTTTTTCTGGCTCAATTTTTTTTCTTATTCTATCTATTTCATTGCTTAAAAGTAGTACTTTTGATTGAAAGAAACAATCCCATTGAGAAATTGGTGTGGTCGACGAATTGCTGGCTTGAATAATTTTATTTTGGATATCATGTTACTTGGTGCTAACCCTAGGCAAATAAATATTTCCCTACGCTTTGTTTACGTATGCAAAGGAAAAACATTTTTCGCGCTGGCATTGGAAACAAAAAAATTGACGCCAATGGATAAAAAGCACCAATTATCCAATTTTCGAAATCTTCCCGTATAAAATGAAGCATCAAAACTCAATTTATACGTAAAACTTCTGTGTGAACAATGTTACTTATAAAACGTCTATCGTTATTGAGCAAGTTGCTTCTTCGTCATTAGAAATATACATTTCCAAGTATCAAATGAACGAACTCTACTCTTGTCAACATATAATTGTCCATTCAAAAACACTGGGCGTCGTAATAATAGTACAATTTTTAAAAAAGGTCGACTTTGTGATATGTTTATGGTTAAGGGCGGTGAATAACTAATGTCACTTTTCAGCATTTTCGACTCTCACCCCCCCCCCCCCCTTTGTCACAATGTTTTGCACTTCACTATATCCCCTCTTCCCTTTGTTACATGTCACGCTGTTTTTCATAAACATTCCTAATTGAAAAAAAGGCTTGTTGTCACGTTCTCCCCATTGTATGCTCCTGTCATGTCTTTCCTCTCCCTTGTCACAAACTGTTACTATTTCGTGAACCCCACCTTAAAGCGGGACTTCATTCGTCGTTCGGACTTCGACAGCCCCTATTTTGTGGCAACCGTATGCAAATATACAATTCTCTACTCTTTGTTTTCGTCTGCAAAGTAAAAACATTTCTCGAGCTGCAATTGGTGCCAAAAATTTGACGCCAATAGATGAAGAGCGCCCGCCAATTTTACAATTATCGAAATCTCCCCGAATGAAATGATCCTGCAAAACTCAAGATTATACGTAAAACTTCTGCATGAACAATGCTTCTTTTAATAAGTTTAATATTATTGAGAAAGTTGCCTTGACCTCTGCTGTTAAAATTATTAAATTCCAAACAGTCAAATGAACGAATCCTACTTGCTACATTATAAAATTGTCCATTCATTAACACTGGACGTCGCAATAATAGTGTAAAAAAAAAAAAAAAAGTGTTTGTGATTTCTTTACAGTTTAGGGGAAAAGTGACAAATGCACCTTTCAAAAATTTTGATCTCTCTCCCCTTTGTCGCAAAGTTTCACACTTCACCATAACCCTTCTTCCCTTTGTCACATATCACACTGTTTTTCATAAACGTTCTTATCAAAAAAAAAAAAAAGCTTGATGTCCCATTCTCCCCATTGTATGTTCCTCTTGTCATTTATTTACTTCGCCTTGTCACGAACGGTTACAATTTAATGAACCCCACCTTAAAGAGGGACTTCATTCGTAGTCAGTTCCTTGCAAATAGACATTTCTGTACTCGTGTTTTACGAATGCAAAAGAAAAATATTTCTCGTCTGGGCATTATTGCCAAAATGGATCAAGTTCGCCAATTTCACAATTATGGAAGTCGTTCTGAATGAAATGATGCCGCAAAACTTCCTTAATACGTAAAACTTCTGTACAAACAATATTTTTTGTAAAAGTAGGCATGATCTTGCCGTTAAATATAAAATTTCCAACAGTCAAATGAACGAACTCGACTCACGGCAACATGTAATTGTCCATGCGAAAGCACTGGACGTCGTAATAATACGCCAATTTTATCAAAAGTTTCACCTTGAGATCTGTTTGTGGTGATAGCAAATGCAGGTATTATTGGGAGCTGGAACTGAAAGTCGTCCCTCAGTTTCTAAAATAATTTATTTAAATATTAAAATCGTAAAATCATAATCAAGATGAAAATATTTTAAATGTTCGGTAGTTACCCAAAAAGCCTCAATAATAAAAACAAATGCAAGTATTTCATTTCTTTACGCTCAAGCGAGAATTGGCAACACCACAATATTATCCAGCAATTTCTTCACGCTAACTGTGTCGCGTGAAAATGCAAATAAAAATGAATTTTTACTAACTTTTAATTGCTTCTAGCGGGTTGGTGTTTCCGCTCGGTAAAACCGGGTTAAACGTGTTTCAAAGTATTTTGCACGAGCTTTCCAACCATACCAAGCTTGAAGCATTAAAATGCATTTTTCGTGTAGAAAAGCGGTTTAAAAAATGAATTAAAACTTAATGTTTCACGCTTCCAACAATGAATTTCAACAATGGAAAAGAGGTAAAATTAAAATTTTTGGGTTTCGCTAACTAAAAAACGGTTATAACTTTTTTTTCTAGTGGATTTAGGTTATTGGACCTTGGGCGCTCTGACCCTCTCTTCGTTAGGAGTATTTTTTAAAGACCTTTCCAGCCATATCAAATTCGAAAAAAATGGACCATACGTTCGCGTAGAAAGAGCCATTTAGGACGAAAATGCGTTTTTAATTAATATCTCCGTTAATTAGCGTTTAATTCCAAAAAATTTTGTTGATGACACTAAAACTCGGCAATAGCTACTAAACAAAAAAAGACTGAAGGAAATCGGTTCACAAACAGAGGAGGAATCGGTACCGAAAGAAAGCGGCTTGCCTATTAATATATAAAGATATACTTTTTTATTTCATATTCCTTTCACAAGTGTCTCAAATACCAATTATTTAAGTATATTTAAGTTTTTAATATTTCTGTTATAGTTAGTTTTAGTAGCACAAGTAGTCATGTCACACAAGAAATTTTCACCTCCGTTATCTAAACACCAAATGCCATTCTTCATTATCACGTGGCAGTAATGACATCGCATTTTATTTTCCATGATACAAGGGAGCCCCCTTGTTTATTTTCAGCCATAGTTGAAGTTGTGAGATTTTTGTCGAAAAACAAGAAGATAGATTTTGTTTTAAAAACTTAGTGTGGTTACTCTGACTTCTCACCCCGGTGAACTTGAGTTTCAGGGATGTAAATTAATGTAAAAAAAAAAGTGAACATGTTTTCATATGCTTACCATGTGCAGATTGTAGCAACGATGAAAAAAATATATTTCCCTGAAAAATGTATTCATTTGCCCAATATTAATGGAAAATTCCTCACCTCCGTGACAGAATTTATCAATATCATTATTTTTGAGGTGAAAATAAATGATGGAGGGGAAATTCATCAATCTTAGGCATTCTACCAAAATTATAAATTGCCAGTATATCCTCAAATTTACTTAATACTATTTTTAACACACATTTAAACTAAATTAAGCCGAAATTTAATTAAGAGAGCTTAATATTAGATTCCCACTAATCATTAAAATAGCTGATTGTTTGCACAATTAACAAAATTACTGCTTTGATATTAAATCGGCCTCGATTTTTTAAACATTGAAAAAGTTTTTTTCTTTTAAATTTCCGCGAACAAGGTAATTTTTTATTATTTTAATTTATGAGAAAAATAATTGGAACTTAGCTGGGCCATTATTTGTGGTTACTTCTAGTAGGTAACACTTTCATGTAAGAATGGAAAAAAAAAAGGAAAACAAAAGGTTTTGAAATTGAAAAATATTTGCGTTCAAAAGTTACATTTTCTGGGAAATAACGTTTTGATCGAGTCCAAAATATTGGGGAAAAAAGAGCCTCTTTGCCGCACATTCTAAGTTTCGGCTAAAATAGTCCAGGGGAGTTATTTTTGAATCTAAAAATTCCGAAAACAATGCAAACAGTAATTTTCATCTAAATTAGCCTATTGACTTTTTTTTTATTGCTATCTAATTGCTACTTGGTCTTTTGAAGGAGCATCCAGCGCCTATTGTGTTTGGAGTTCAATTTTGGGTAATAATTGTTTACGTCTTTGTATTTCTCGGTAAGTTTTGAATGAATTTTCGTGGGATGTCATTTTTTATCGTTCTAAATTATTCATATATTGTCGTGGTCTGGGAATCCTGCACGATGTTTGAATCAAAAATCTCCAAAATATAGTTTCCCTTTGAAATTATTCCATTGTTTCGCTTTTTTTTTTTTTTTCATTCGTGAAGGAAATGATTTTGCAACTGAATTTGCCGAACTAAGGATGGAAAATATTAGTAATAATAATAATTTGTAAAGAACCATTTAGCGTTTGGAAAGTTAAAACTTAACTGTGGTAAACTAAATCTTTCATAAGCGGTTGTCCAAAACTGATGTGACGCTTTGAGGGGAGAGGGCTTTGTGAAATAGAGACAGTTGGTAAAAAGGGAGAGGGAAGGGGTAACGAAAGGTAAGACATCTCTCATTTTTTAATAAGAAAAAACTGTTTGTATGTCGTAAAGAGGCACGAAAGAAGCGAAACTTTCGAATTGCAGGGAAGCGAGTATTAGAAGTATGCGAATTCGTATATATACCCCAAAAAAAGTTCTACTTGCGTCAACTCACTATACTCAAATCAAGTTACATTAGTTTGGGAATGGGCTTCCAAAAAAAAAAAAAAAAAAAAAGCAAGACGTCATTTGGGCGACGACATATAGGTTATTCAATATTTAAAAGTTTTGGGAATTCACTCTGCTGTTCTAGGTTGTAGAATAAAATAACACGGATAAAATAAATACTTAGACTTCAAAAAAAAAAAAAAAAAAACTCACAACCAATACGGTGCTGTAGAACTTACTGAAAAGGGAACACACTGACAGTAGAGTGGCATCCGGCATCTATGTGGTCATATGACCTGTGATTCAGACCTGCCAATATCGCAGATTCGCACACTTACCCCTTCGCATACAAGCCCCGGCCTCCCTTAATATATGCAAAGTTTTAAAATTTTATGATCCACAGATCGATGCTTGGTTAATTCCAGCTTTGAAATAAATTTGATAACTTCATTTGAAAGGAACAATTACAATTACTATTATTCATTTTTGTTTTTGCCAATGGTTAAAAAGCTTATCCCACCTAATAAAACTGACATTAGCAGGATTGAGAAAGTATAGTGCATAAAAGAACAACGAAGGCATGAAACCTTCCGATTTTATTGTAAAAAAAAATTGTCAAATGAAACAAGGGTATTCGAAGGACTTGGAAAAAAACATAAGCTTAAAAAAATAATAATAATAAACATAGAAGTATTGGAAACACAGATAAAAATAAACAAATACGAAGAAAAAATGAAGTATACATTGAAAAAACAGAATGCCAATTCAAGAGTAATATCTTGAAATGCAGAAATTGGCTAGTCCCTTTTGGTGGTTTTTCCGTTGTAGCTCTCTGGTCATTTCTAAACGATGATTACATAAAAATATTTGTAAAAATAATCTGGATTAAATGTAATGTTTATAACGTTTAAAAGATCTTCACTAGCAATTGAATATCTTGTTCTCAATGTCCAGGGGCGCCCCGAATTTAAACGTTTGAGAGGGGGAAAATTCTCAGAACATTGAACTACCGAATGACACATTGAATTGTACCGAATGATAAAATTTACGAGTACCTACGTTTGATGATATGATGCATTAAGAATCATTACAATACGTTTCTGGAAAAATGCAATATCATATTCCAGTTTACCGAATCGTCAGACGAAATTTTGACGAATGAGGAAATTTTTAGGATGTTATAGTGACCTTCGATGACCTCCCCACTCCCCAGCACTCTAATTGTTCAGAAAGTTAAAATATGAAACAAACACTGAAAAATGAAGTTTTCAAAAATGAGAATATTCATGCTTTCAAATTTTCTTGAAACCTTTTGTTTCAAATATGAGCACCCATGTTTTGAAAATTGTGGGCTGAATTATTTCATACTCAAAAATATGTACATAATACTCAGTTTTAAAGGCAGCTAAATATTGCACTTTATTGTTCCTTGTTCTGTGTATTGTGTTAGTTTTTGCTATTTTGTTCTTTGTAACCTTTTCTTGCTGCCAATCATTGCGGAAAAGAAAAAGAAACCTCAGTTTTGAAATAATTACGTTTCAAAAATAAGCACTAATGTTGATTTGAGTATTTGATAAGTATTTGAATGTTTCAAATTCGTATACTACGTAGTCGGAACCATTTTGACTAGGGATATGTTCAAATTTGACTACTTTTTCGTCATTTTTGAAATTGTTGTTTCTAGACTGAAAATTTTAAGTTTGAAATCAAGTTTTCATATTTTTCACCCTATCTTTTCGGCATTGAAAAAAAAAAAAAAAAAAAAAAAAAAAACCGAGGGCTTTTTTCTTTCTTTCTTTCTTTTTTTCTTTTTTTCTTTCTTTTTTTTTACAGCGATCACTTCAATCTGATCAGAAGTATTCGATTCTCACGTTCACAAACCGCAATCTATCGACCATCTCTCACGATGTTTCACTCATTAACTTCAATCGTGACTGTGAAGTTTCGGAAATGCTTAATCACTCCCTAATTAGTAGAGATGTCGAGCAAAAGCTACGTTTTGAGCAATGTCCATCACACACTTCTCGTCGACGGACAAAGAACAAAGGGCAACGTGGGAAACGCAACGGTAATTCCGGGAGCTAAGCTAAGGATTTCCGCCTAAACACGTTATTAATGGCCCGATTTTGGGCCTAATATGACAGTGCGATGAGTCCTTAGACATTAACTACAGGCTTTTAACGACTTCATGTAATTAATTAGGACATTAATTGTGGCGTTTTGAAACAGCGGGCGGATTAAACGGACGATCACTTAATTGGACTGCAATTTTCTAATCAAAGATGAACTTATTTTCATCAAAGAAAATGGCGTGGTATCTATCTAGGTGGGTTGTTCATGCTTATGATTGAGGGGCAAATAAGCATATGTGCACTTGTACACATAATATAACTATTTTTTTGAACTTCATAATACCAAGGATGAACTATATAAAAAATTAAAAATAAATAAATAAATAAAATAAAATAAATAAAGAAGGAACTAAAACAACTCACATATAGTTACTTGCTGTGTTACAAAAAAAGCGATAAAACTCAGACATGCAAACGAATCGTCATAATTTAAAATTTTGTGTGGCAGCAGCGATGATTACCTATACACGGCAGCACATCTAATCGAATCGGTTTTGAATAAAGATAAAACTAACGTAATATCATCACAAAAGTTGCACATATCCATTGCTTACACTGTGCTGTTGCGATATGAAGAACCATTGTGACAACTTCCCATCATCAAAAAAATTTTAAAAAATCTTTACTGAAAAAAGGGCCTCTTGTAACCCCGAAACATGTGTACTCAATATTTTAGCAATATTTGTGCTTTAATGACATTAAAAAAATAAAAATAACATTTTTTACACAAGTGTAAATGCTTTACTTTTCAAATTTTGAATGTCATGTTTGTTTAACATCACGTTCTCGCTCTATTTTGCAGCTGAACGCTGAATATTGTTACAAATTCTGTAAATAGTAATTATTGTAGGAACGTAACCTGTAAATAGTTTCCCGTAATGAATATACAACCCCTTTTTCATTCGGCTAAAGTATACGACCCCTATTCTCTTTCTTTTCATTGATAACGGTCAACGCATTTCGAGAAGCGTGTGGAATATTTGAGAAAATTCTTTTCGGTGTATTTAAGCCGTTAGCGATGGATAAACAGTTTCGATTGAGATTTTCGAACTGAGTGCATTTTTGCTCTGTTTATAGCGAGGCATTTCGCTGTGTTGTTTTCGTATTTGGAAGTAAATACGTGTGTAAACGTTGAGTTTACGGTGTTGTGTGATAATTGCTTTATTGCTGATGAATAATTTAGCAGATGTTGACGATCTTTCCTGTACATAGTGTAAATAAATTTCCTGTGTTTTTATCAAGAACTGTGTCTTCATTTCAAGAAAGCGGAAGTCGCACCGAATCCGCTACAATTTGGCGCCCAACGTGGGGCTACTTCAGGACTTTCTTGCAGTAAGTGTGACTTTGGACATTTTTTCATAAAGACTTTTTAAATTTGGACTTTATTTTTATGGTGATTACTCGCGCAATGGATGAACAATTAAAACAACTGCTTGATGCAATCAATGCTGTGAAAAGTGACTTGACCGAAAGTTTGGCGGCTAATCAAGAACAATTAAAAAATGATATGGCAGCTAATCAAGAACAATTAAAAAATGATATGGCGGCTAATCAAAACCAATTGAAAAGTGATTTAACGGTGCTGAAAAATGACCTAGTTTCTAACCAAGAGGAAATTAAAAACGATCTTACTTCGGTAAAGACTGTGATGGAAAATAAATTTAATGAGATAGAGCATCGAGTTGATGCTATTGAAGAAAAGTTTGAGGCAGTTGAAGGCCGATTCATCGCAGTGGAAAATAAAATCGAAGAGAAGTTTGAAGAAAAATTAAGTTCCGTTGAAGGCCGATGCAATGCTGTAGAAAATAAACTGGAAGAAGAAGATAGAAAATTTCATCAACTTAAAGAAGACATCTTTAAAGACCTGGAAAGGAGATTGGCGACCGCGGAAAGCAGCTCTGTACAGTTTGGCGCTCCCACATCGGTTGCTCGACCGTCTATTAAACTTGCCACATTTGATGGGAAAACTTCGTGGCAGGTTTACAAAACTCAGTTCATGATAGTGGCGGAAGCGAACGGATGGGACTCTGCTACCAAGGCCTGCCATCTTGCAGCATCCCTGAGAGGTGACGCAGCGGACATTCTTCAGACCCTTCCGGACAGCCAGCGCCTGGATTTCGCCGCCCTCACATCTGCGTTGGAGCTTCGCTTCGGTGAGAAGTGCCAGAAAGATTTCAGCCGACTCCAGTTGAAGTCCCGTTTCCAGAAAACCGGGGAAACCCTGCAAGAGCTAGCGGCGGACGTCGAGAGACTGTCTCATCTTGCTTTTTGCGACTGTCCTGCGGATGTTCGAGACAACCTGGCACTCAACTACTACATCGACGGGGTTCGAGATCCGGAAATCCAGAAAGCTCTACGGATGGCGGATGTCAAAGACCTGAGTTCTGCTGTTGTGTATGCGATGAAGTTGGAGGCCGCCCAGCAAGCAACCCGCAGAGATCGCCATTCAGTCCGCGGCGTGAAAACTGACGAGTCTGATCCGGTTTCGTCACGCTTTGCTGAACTGGAAAAGCAAATAAAAGAAATTGCAGGAATCCTCAAAAGGACTTCGGCTCCCAAGTACCAAAATGGACAATCACTTAAGTGCTGGAAATGTGGCGGCGAGGGTCACTTACGAAGAAACTGTGAAGCTCGCCAAGAAACCAGAGGGAAGAGCACCTCTCCCTCCCAGGTCCAGGAAAACTAAGTCATGGCAATCTCGCGGGGCGGAGGTCGCCAAATTGGAATGAGCCCCATCTTAAAGTTTTCCAGATTTCATCGACGAGTGGCGGCAGTAATGGACTGTTTGTCTACGCATACGTGAACGGGTTTCCCTGCGAACTGATTATTGACACTGGAGCCAATGTTACAATCATTAGAACAGATGTGGCTCGTCAATTTGGACTCAACATTCTATGGACGCCGCCCTGTGTTACCCTCCAAACTGTGACAGGTGACAAGATCGAGATTGAAGGTAAAGTAAACTTAGAAATTGTGTTTGGAAATGCCACTTACCATCATACGGCATTCGTTGCTGCTATCACAGACCCCTTCATTCTCGGATTGGACTTTTTAAAGAAGTATGACTTCAACCTCGACTTCAAGACTAACGAGCTGCACTCGACGAGAGAAGACATAGCAGTCTTTCCCGCAGAAAGTGATGTAAAATCCGCTCATCAAATAATAGCCCAAACAGATTTATCGATTCCCTCAAGGTCAGAATCATTAATACCTGGCTCCCTTGAAGAAAGCAATAGTTTTCGATTTGGACTCATTGAATACCCTAACCTAAGCAATAACCTAAAAGGAGTGCTGGTAGCATCTACGCTTGTGGACCTTTCCAAGGATGTAATTCCTGTAAGAGTCGCCAACGTGAGTGAAAGGCCAAGGAATATTCGGAAAGGTGAAGTGTTAGCAACTTGTACTCCAGTAAACTGCATCATTAGAAGAATCAATTCCCCCGAGACTGTGTCTTCTGAGTCCTTGACATCGAAGTTAATTGGGAGTGCACCCTTATCGAAGGATCAAAGAACTGCTGCGGAACAATTGGTGGACGACTTCAAGCATCTGTTTTCATCTACATCGGAGGATGTTGGCCGTACGAATTTAACGCAGCATAGGATTTACACTGGAGAACACCCCCCTATTAAACAGCATCCAAGACGACTACCGTTCGCTAAGAAGGAAGAGGTTGAAACCCTCCTGAAAGAGATGAAGGAGAATGATGTAATCGAACCCTCATCCAGTCCTTGGGCCTCTCCCATCGTCTTGGTCCGAAAGAAAGATGGCTCCACCAGATTTTGTGTCGATTACCGGCGGCTAAATGAAATCACCAAGAAAGACAGTTACCCTCTTCCACGGATAGACGACACCTTGGACACTCTTTCTGGACACAAGTGGTTTTCTACTCTGGACTTGAAGAGCGGCTACTGGCAGGTTGAGATACACCCTGATGACCGAGAGAAGACAGCGTTTACAACTGGACAAGGCTTATGGCAGTTTAAAGTGATGCCCTTCGGCCTCTGCAATGCACCAGCTACGTTCGAGCGTCTTATGGAGACAGTGTTAAGAGGACTTTCCTACGAATCCTGTCTGGTCTACTTAGACGATATCATCATCGTGGGACGCAGCTTCGAAGAACATCTTGCAAATCTTAGGAAGGTGCTGCAAAAGCTTAAGGAAGCCAATCTGAAGTTAAGCCCGTCCAAATGTAATTTGTTCCGCCGGGAAGTGAACTACCTTGGTCACATCATCTCTTCTGAAGGTGTGCAAACCGATCCAGAGAAGGTATCTGCGGTCAGGAGTTGGAGTCGTCCCGAAAACATCCATCAGTTGCGAAGTTTCCTGGGACTCTGCACGTACTACAGGAAGTTTGTGAAGGGTTTTTCCAACATTGCACGACCTTTGCATAAGCTGACGGAGAGCAAGCAAAAGTTTGAATGGTCCAAAGAATGCGAAGATGCATTTCTACGACTGAAGGAGGCTTTAACATCAACGCCTATCCTCGCCTATCCTCAGCCTGAAAAATCCTTCATCCTGGACACTGATGCGAGCAACGAGGGAATTGGAGCTGTTTTATCCCAAGAAATTGACGGAAATGAACATGTCATCGCTTACTGGAGCAAATGCTTATCAAAGTCGGAGCGAAATTACTGCGTCACCAGAAAGGAGTTACTGGCCATAGTGAAAGCTGTAGAACACTTCCATCATTACCTCTACGGCCGAAAATTTCTGCTTCGGACAGATCATGCCTCGTTAACTTGGCTTTTGAACTTCAAGAATCCAGAAGGCCAGATAGCCAGATGGATACAGCGGCTCCAGGAATATGACATGGAGATCAAGCATCGAAAAGGGTTATCTCATGGTAATGCCGACGCTTTATCAAGGAGACCCTGTCCTGAGAACTGCCACTATTGTTCCCGAATCGAGAAACAGTATGGAACGACTAGCCCTACCGCCTATCAGGTGACAGTGACTCCAACATCATCAGAACCTGATCCATGGAGTGATGACCAAGTTCGAAAAGATCAACTTGAAGACCCCGACATAAAACCAATTTTAGAGTTCATGGAAAGTGACAGTCGACGCCCTAGCTGGCAGGACGTTTCCATCTTCAGTCCTGCAACAAAGAGATACTGGGCTTTATGGAACTCACTCCATTTACGGAACGGCGTGCTACACCGGAAATGGGAATCTGACGACGGCAAGACATCTAGGTGGCAGTTACTACTTCCTCGATCCAGGATTTCAGATGTTCTGAAAGAAATACATAGTAGTGCGACTGGAGGACATTTTGGTGTCTTGAAAACCCTCAATAAAGTTCGGGAGCGCTTCTTCTGGAGCAAGGCGAAGGATGACGTGGAGAAGTGGTGCCATTCTTGTGACGCCTGTGCTGCTCGTAAAGGACCGAAGAAGAGAAGCAGAGGGAAGCTACATCTGTACAACGTTGGAGCTCCTTTCGAACGAATTGGGATCGACATCCTGGGTCCTCTTCCAAGAACTGCTGATGGGAACAAATACATTCTTGTTTCCATCGACTACTTCACCAAATGGCCGGAAGCATATCCCATTCCAGATCAAGAGGCTACCACCGTAGCAGAGACTCTAGTCCAACATTGGATCTCGAGATATGGAACACCTTTGCAGATTCATTCCGATCAAGGGAGGAATTTCATCTCTGCTGTGTTTAAGGGCCTATGTCAAATTCTCGGAATTGAGAAAACTAGGACAACACCACTACACCCACAATCGGACGGCATGGTGGAGAGATTTAACCGCACAATCCTGAACAATCTCTCACTTATGGTCTCCAGAAATCAACAGGATTGGGACAAGAAGCTGCCTTTGTTCCTGCTGGCCTACCGCAGTGCTGTCCACGAGACTACCGGATGTGCCCCATCTCAGATGCTCTTCGGACGAGAGCTTCGGCTACCTTGTGATCTCGTCTTCGGTCGTCCTCCGGATGCGCCTTCATCGCCTGAGGAGTACATCCAGGATCTCCAGGCCCGGTTGGAAGACGTTCATAACTTCGCACGAGAGCGAATCAACATCGCGGCGGAGAAGATGAAGACCCGATACGACACAAGGTCTACTGGACATGAATTCAACGAAGGCGACAAGGTTTGGTTATGGAATCCCATCCGACGGAAAGGTCTGTCACCCAAATTGCAGTCGCATTGGGATGGACCCTACAAAGTCCTTAACCGACTGAATGACGTCGTAGTGAGGATCCAAAAATCACCTAATGCAAAACCTAGGGTTGTACATTATGATCGGTTAGCCCCATACTATGGCCATAGTTCATGAGTATTACGTAAACAACCATGGTTGATAACATAAAAGTTGTAGATAACTTTTACTTTTAACGTTTAGTAATATTTCTTGTTATTATTGTGTTTTCTGTATCTGTTAGTTATTAATTAATGTGTATATTTGTAAACTTGTGATAGAAGTTTGGCACCCTTTCTGGGGATTGTACTGCCCGGGACGTGCAGTCCTTAGGAAGGGGGCAATGTTACAAATTCTGTAAATAGTAATTATTGTAGGAACGTAACCTGTAAATAGTTTCCCGTAATGAATATACAACCCCTTTTTCATTCGGCTAAAGTATACGACCCCTATTCTCTTTCTTTTCATTGATAACGGTCAACGCATTTCGAGAAGCGTGTGGAATATTTGAGAAAATTCTTTTCGGTGTATTTAAGCCGTTAGCGATGGATAAACAGTTTCGATTGAGATTTTCGAACTGAGTGCATTTTTGCTCTGTTTATAGCGAGGCATTTCGCTGTGTTGTTTTCGTATTTGGAAGTAAATACGTGTGTAAACGTTGAGTTTACGGTGTTGTGTGATAATTGCTTTATTGCTGATGAATAATTTAGCAGATGTTGACGATCTTTCCTGTACATAGTGTAAATAAATTTCCTGTGTTTTTATCAAGAACTGTGTCTTCATTTCAAGAAAGCGGAAGTCGCACCGAATCCGCTACAATATTTTTCAACAGAATAAGACAGTCCATTGTAGCCATTATGCAAATTGCCTTGCAAATTGTGCACAACTTCAAAATAGAGTGACTGGAATTATCTCGCTATTACGACTATGCTACGGTCCGGATGAGATGAGACTTGACATTGAGAATGTTGGACTTTTTCTTTCTTAGATTTAACTGGAACAAGTAAATGTTATTTGATCTGAGCTGAGATGTGTATCTTGTTTGGAGTATTGTTGTGGAGGTTATGCAACGAAAACCGCGCCGAATAACTATTAGTTTTCAGTGATCCCCTCAAGAAAGTTAACTCTCAAGGTCAGACTTCGTCTTACCGGAGCCACATTACACATGCCTCAATAATTAATTCTGCAGCTTTCTTCATGCCCTACTTCCCGTTGTGGGAACGTTACTGGATCACCAGGCTTAGGATGATGAACTAAGCGATGCCTTTTTGTCTTGATATTCTAGCATGTAATATTTTGAGCGTTACTGTCAAAATCTTCTGCCCTTTTCTTCCCATTTGAAAAAAAAAAAAAAAACTGCTTCATCTGGTACCTCGAAGCAACAACTGTATCGATGGAATTCCAACTAACAATCTTCAGATTCCGTCGCGAGTGTGTTATCGGTGGGCCACCATGAATCGAACTTTCGCCAGGAAGTGTGGTAAACCATTAGATGTTCCCAGTTGCCTCAATGTAAATACAAATGGTAAGAAAATAGGAGAAAAGTATTTATCCTTTGTTACAACAAATGATATTTCCTTTCTAAAACTGGGGGGTCGGAGACTTAGACACCGAAGAGGCAATCCTTGACCTTGTCTTTTCTCTACTTAGATAATAAAAGAACAAATTTATATTTAGCCAAGACTTTAGTTGGATGTCTCTTCCCTCTTATATCTCCTTGAAGTGCTATTTTTATTGCAAGAAAAGCATGTCAGTGCTGAAACACCCATACCGAATTCTTTCTCACGGAAACCACCGGTTGTCAGGAAAATCCTCTCCATAAAAAATCTTCACAACTAGCTAGCTTGCTTTTAAGTTTCGGTAATAACTCTTCTATTTATTTTAATCCCGCCGACGCCGAGACTACTTCAATTGATCAATGATTGGCATAAAGTGGCGGGTTCCTCACTCCGCGATTTATCTCCGTTACGACTTCAGTGATTCAGCGCGATAAAAAAGATATCGTAGAACCTCTCAACCCAATATCTTATTGGAGAAAATGAATAATACGGGAGTGGCTAAATCTGACAGCAAGCAGTAGCAGAACCAGAGTCTACGAACCAGATAGCTCGTTGTCATTGAAATGTGACTTTTGTGACCTTTTCGATGGGAGATAGTAATTCTTATGAATTGGCTGGTTTTAAATTATTAATATTGCTGCACTGATAAAGATCTTAAGAAAAATGATTCGTTCTGGAGTTCTCAAGGTGATGGCCACGAAACTGACACATCATAAGTTCCGCCGAATGGGTTACCATAAACGTGCGTAGTAAAAAAATTACCTGATTGTATATACGGCAAAACTGTTGGATTGCTATCTGAGTGGTCCATCATTGGCACCTCGAATAGCACGAGAAGCAACTTTGCTTTTGGCAATGAATACAAAGTTTCCCATATCGAATTTTTAGTTTTAAGCACAGAAACACTCTTGAATCTTTTTACTAGAGCAGGGGCAGGGGTTCCTAAACTTTTCTGATTCGCTGAACCCTTTGAAGAATTACTACCATAATTAGTTTCAATTAGAAAATGTTTCATTTGTAGTTAGAGCATTTATTTAAACCGACAAAGTCCAATGTATTGGACATAAAATTGACTAGCTTGGATACAAAATTAACTAGCCAAGTTTGAAAAAGTAGCCTTTCTCCAACCATTGCATGTTAACCCAATCGTATAGAGCACTTTACTTGGTCATATTTTCATCCAGATACCGACAAAAATTGTAACATTTTAATTAAGAGCCAGTAGAAATATACTAGGGGCAAACCTAACCTGGAAGCATTGTGAAGGCTACGCAGATCCTAATAGTAGCGTTACGACACAACCAGCTTTGGTTTGTCCTTACTGTAGGCTCCGGAGGAATTATTTTTTAGGGTTAAAAAGAAAATTCAGTGCAACATTGTATTTGAAAGTTTCTTGTTTTGAAAGAACCAGCCGCCAAGGGGCCCAAGTATAATTTTTAGGCTGCCCGGGATTTGTCGAACTCTGTTTACATCAATGGTAAAACTTCTTTAATTGGAAGAGTCTTTTAACTTTAAAACTTTTTAACTGTCCTTTATTGTTAGCGCCAGAACATATATAGCCAGGACCAGATTTACGCGTAAGCTATCTATTTTTGCCGATTATGAGGAACAAAATTTAAAACCGATGTTCCACCGGCTTGAGGTGGAATTTCACAAAAGTTTGTCATTATTTTTTGATGCCGGAACTTTTTTATTTCAAGCTTATGAAAAGTATTCTGCATAATGACGTAAACAGGGTACTCTGTTACGTTGAAAACTACTTCTAGGCCGTCTTCATTTTTCTGGAAAAAATCTCGAAGTTTGGATTATTTGAACTATAACTTCAACTATTTTATAACTTCTCATCCACGTTAGTTATAACATTGACAGCAACGGATTGTCACGTAAGTTAAAAATAATCGGTATGTTATCAGCTTCTGTCTCCCAGCGTTGGCAGTTTTTGACTATAACTTCTGTTTAACTACTTCGAGAACTGTTGTGACCACTTCTCGATTTTTCCCGAGAAAATCGAGAATTACCGACTTGTAATTATCAGTATCATTTTACAGTGCAATAATCTCAAATCGGATGAATTTTCCGAAATAACTCTTCCCCTCTCTTAATCATGCAGTCAGCCTGTCTATATGACCTTGGAACAACTATCCTCGACAGTCTTGAAGCAGTATGGTATGTGCTCTCACACATGATACTGAGTGCCCCTCCTGCTGATTTATTTACCACTTATACGGTTTGGCAAACAAGTGATATTCCTTTTATTCTCGGACTCCGATTTAATCTTAAGAAATAAATAGGGTGGGAGTGGCCGGAACTGATGTCACGATTTCATGCTTTTCGGCTCGGCACGGTACTTCCTGCCCCTAGCCTTAACACATCGCGATATATCCATCATCATCCACTTGACTCCGCTTGTTATAAGGTAATAATTTTGGTCAAGAGGCTCAGAAGCAGAAACTACAGTTAACTCATTTGGAGTTATGACTTTCTCGACAGATTGTTTGATGTTATCTGATTTTTTTTTTTTTAAAGATTTTTTTCTTTCTTCGAAAGATTTCTGAATTTAGGGTCCTACCAATAAATGAACATTTCGCGCTTTTTTTCTTTTCTAAGTTCCTTTTTTTTTCCGTAATTCATTGGGTTCAAAATTTTTCTCAGATTTACTTCCCAATAGTAATTATTACCTTCCATACCAGAAGTTCCCAAACTTTTCAGATTTGCTGCACCCTTTGAAGAATTTTCTTTTTAAAAAAAATTTTTTTTAACCTTACCATTGTATATCTTTTTTTTATACATACGTATGTTGATAACGTGGACGCTTTCCGGCGTCATGGCCTCCTCTTGTGGCACCCAGTTTGGAACCCCTGGTTCTATACAGTTCCAAAAACGAAATGACTCGAATGTTTTGTGTTTAGATATATTCATTTATTGGGTTACTGCGCCACTTTTCATTTTAACTCCCAACAACTCTGAAGCAGAATTATAAAAACTCTCTCGCCTTTTTTCCTTCATAACTACCAAAGCCCAGATTATATGGAAATCCATATGTACATATGCAAGTACTTATTTTTGCTTTACAAGAATGCATATAACTGCATAAAAACCGCAAATTTTTCAAAATAACTACATATTTCTTTCACTCACTCGGTTTTTTTTTCAAAAAATAAAGATTACAAAAACCATTTCTTTCTTCTTAAAACAAGAAATCGGGTGACTTGTGGGTTTTTTCTTGAGTCACTCAATTTTTTGTGCACATTATTAATGCGCTTTTGTGCATGCTATTTTTTGTGTATACTATTCTAAAAATTAAAATTTATCGTTAAAAATATAAACCATACAAGAATAGAAAGGCCATTCATGTTTTATTTAGATTTGAAAACCTTTTATTTGTGTGAATAAAAAAACTTTAGTGCATATTTTTTGAATTTTTGTGCATATTCTAGAAGTTTTTAGTGCATATTTTGATGATTTTACTGTGTATGTAATCCAGGCTTTAAAATTGATATCTTTAAACTACTTTTAATGTCATATAACAAATGCTAGTTTTAACGATATTATGAAAGCCTAAAAATGGAGTAGTGCTTAAGTGTTCATCTACTGGAGAGACTGTCTTATATTTTCCTTTAAGATCAAAGAACAACCAGCAAACTGCAACTATCTATACCTAAAATTTCAAGTCCTGGAATTTATTATAACAGTTCTAGAATTCAGTCATGGAATCACTTGATCCCGTTATCCTTCTTCTATCTGTTGACTTTAATAAGTCATGTATAATCTGGAAAATGCAGAGATTCCTACATTGGGTCACAAGTGGCGCTAGAAGTTGAGTGTTTCCACGCAAAACTCCTGCGTTACTGTAAAGATGCCTTTCGGGAAATACTGCAATCTTTAAGATTGCAGACAGGACACATTTTTCTTTTCGTCTTTTAATTTAGAAAAGCTTCTATAATAATTCATTTAAAATCTGATGCGAAAAGAAAAAAAGTTTTCATTCCGTCAACAGAACAACGGGACAGGAAAGATCCACAAACAAGTAAATCACTTACTGAGTACAAATCAGCGGCTACCTAGGTAAATTTCTTAAGTGGACGCGCCTATGTTGTTTCTCTCTAGTGACCATATTTGAGAAACATTTCTCTGATAATTAAATCTTCAGTTTAATTCCTGTTTAATGGCTTTCCTCGGTGGAGTCAATAGAATGACCGGAAAAGAAAGGTCCACACCACAACTAAGTAATCCTTTTACCTAGTACAAATCAGTGACTACCTTAGAAAATTTCCAAAACGGAAGCTGAAATTGCTTTTCTGTAGTGACCATTCTTGAAAAACACTGCCGGCAACTTCTGGTGAATGGTAATTCCACTCTATTTCTGTGTGTTTTTCATTGAAACTCGATGTAAAACTTGAAGGAAAATGGCAGTTTTAAGATGTAACCCCGACTCGGAAAAGTTCATCCACAAAGAAAATCATTGCTCTCATACGTAGAATTTCAGTTGAACTTCTGTTAAATGGCTTTCCTCCGTGGAATCAGTAGAACGACAGGAAAGATTCACAGGCAAGCAATCTACTAACCAAGCACAAATCAGTGGCTACCTCGAAAATTTTTCTAAATAGACAAGTCAAATTGCTTCTTTTGACCTTCTGTGAAAAACATTGCTCTAATATGTGAAACTTCAGTTTAGTCCCTATTTAATGGCCCTTTTTTTCCGTCAATAGAACGGCGGGATAGGAAGGAAAGTTTACAATCAAGTACATAATCCATTTACGAACAAGTTAGTGGCTACCTAGGAAAATTTCTTTAGTGGACACGTCCATGTTTCTTCTCTAATAGAGCCTATCTTGAAAAACATTACTCTGAAAGTTTTTGGTCGAATTCCTGTTAAATGGCTGTCCTCAGTGGCGTCAATAGAAGCACTAGACAGAAGAGATCCACAACCAAATAATCCACTGAACCAACTTCAAATCAGTGGAAACCTCGGAAATTTTCCAAAGTGGACACGCCCATGTTGCTTCTCTTTTGTGACATAGTGACCATCCTTGAAAAACATTGTTCTGATAAGTAAATCTTCAGTTGAGTTCCTGTTTAATGGCTTTCCGCCAGGATTCAATAGAACGACACAAAAAGGGTGACATGGCAAGGAGATGCGCGGATGTTCGTGAGCAGCATGCAAGGTGGTGGCAGGCGACGCCGGCGATCTTGCCGCCGCGACCTTCGGGTGGTCAGAGAACACTCCCCGAGGAGGAACGACACGCGTTTTCTCTCGACGATAAATTAACGTCTTAATCCCCGTTTGGAAAAGGAAGCGCTCTAGTTATGAGTTTAACAACTCGCCGGGGAGATTTATGCCGATTCGGAGGAAACACGGAGGAAGTTGCGGGATGGGAACCTGTTGATGCATAAGGAGATTGGAATTTGCTTTCTCTTGCGTCCGGATTTTTCGGAGCTGCAATTTGTTCTGTATTTGTCAGAGATGCAAGTTGAAGTGTATGGTTTGACACAAGCACTGATTCGTTTTTCATCGTAGCGAATGAAATATTTTATTTTGCCCTTTGAATACTAATATGATACGTACGTCCAATTGTAAGCCGAAGCTACTTGTGCGGTTTCATCTTTAGATTGGAGAAATTTATCTTTTGATTGACTCAAAGTTTTCGTCAAACTTTGAAGAAAATATCTCAAATTGTTGTAGCGTTATTTGAAAATGAAATCACACTATTATGTTAAAAGCACCAACGCTATTTAAAATTGATTCCACCTCTTTCCAAAAATACAGTTCACGCTAGGAAAAGAGTCCGCGTCATATTAGCATAATAAATTGCTGCGAAAAATATATTTACGCTTACGTCATTCCATGTCCTTATCTCCAATCATCCATGTCCTTATCCAATCCTTATCTGAGGAAAGATATTTGTGTATTGGAAAGGGTTCAAAGAAGGGTAACTGGACTAGTAAGGGGATTTTCAGATTTAGATTATGATACTAGACTTAGTAGGCTTGATATGTATATCCTGGAGCAATGGAGGATCAGAGAGGACATGATTCAGTTGTTTAAATTTATCAAAATGAATGATGCTAATGGATTAAATTTTTGCTCCGAAAGCAGGACGAGGGGACATTGTTTTAAGCTATTCAAATCTCAGGCTAACCTGGAAGTAAGGAAAAACTACTACTTTAGTAGGGTTGTGGGCACTTGGAACAGCTTACCGGAAGAGATGGTAATGAACAAGGGGGTGGATAGTTTTAAGAGGGCTAATGCTCTTCATTGGTACTAATAAATTGACTAGGACCAGCCTAGCTGGGCCAAGAGCCTGTTACTGATCGACACATTTGTAATTGTATGTACTGGTAACCGTGCTTACTCTGATGCACAAAGAAATTAGATGTCGATGTGAATTGTATTCATATGTTACCGGAAAAGCTTGAAATTTAGCAATCTCCAGAATGCTTAGACATTGGATTTCATGCCCAAAACTAACCGGCAATGTACTAAACCAATGGTATTCTACCTCCGGCAGAAGGGCCATATGTGGCCCGTCGTAATGTTCAGTGTTACGCATAGAAAAAAATATTTTAAAGCCTTCTAAAACAATCGATCATTTTAACTATGTATTACGAATGCTTGTTGCAAATTAGAAGACAAAGACATTGATTGGTTTTTACCAAAACGTATGAAATTTGCATCAATAAAATAAGCATCAAATCATTGATAACAACAATTCTTGGTTTGTAATTTTTTTTCCTTTTCCCCGTTTTCCCACGTTGTCTAAAATATTTTAAGTATATTTTAATTTTATATTTGTTTCGGCCTGCGAGATTAATTTTAGTATTAGGCACACCCCTCGGATAGAAGAAGGTTGGACACCTCTGTATTAAACGTTTCAGATTTCACACATTTCCTGGGCCTTCTATAGAATGCCAAATGACAAGACTGACAAAGTATGAAGTATATTTTCAGTTGTTTTATACTTTGGATTTTTTGAGTGGAAAAAAAATATAAAGTTAATGCTACAAAAGGTTTTTGCTTAACCAAAATGACCTAACAGATGCTATATCAGAAGACTTACTAGAACATTAATATAATAGCCGTATCAGAACTTTTTTTATACTTTACTTGAACAGCATAAATAACATTTGTCATTCTGTTGAATGTCTACCTCAGTGTTTCTTAATTTCTTTGATTAATGGAACCCTTTTTAATGTCTACTTTTTTTCGTGGAACCCCTGGGTTTCTTAATGTAGAGTAGTTCAAATGCTACATTCTGAAATTGGTTTATTTGCAATAAAAACAAAATTTATTTCAAATTATTATTATTATTATTGTCTTCAAAAAGTAACTTCGAAAATTAACACAAAACTTCTAAAACTTTTCTTATTATTTTCAAGGAAAGCTTTAAGTTAAATGCTCCTGAGATAAATGATACTTATTTTACTAGTCGCAGATGAACTTAATATTGGGATATATGGATGAAAGTTGAATTTTCATGTCACGTTTATAAAGTCTGTTGCGGTTACTTTATTACTTTACTATTGTTACTTTATTTGCTGATATTTACTCTGCTGTTCATTCAAAAAATACTGATAAAAAGCTTCACTCGTGGAACCGCTAAAAGATTTCCACGGAACCCTGGGGTTCAGCGGAACACAATTTTATAAACGCTGGTCTAGCTCAGAAGTGGGGAACGTGCGGCCTTTGTAACTTTGTAAGTATTTTGTGCGACTTTAATAAAAGTTAGCTCTTGTGCTAATTCATATTTAAATATGTAGATTGCTACAAATTAAAAGCCAGTTTCAAAGCTGTTGCATAAGAAATAATATGATTTGAATGATCAAAATAACCAGTATGTCGGTGAGCCTGTGATGTAATACTGTCAGTTCTCAACTTAATTAGCAAAAAGCAATATTCATCATTTTTTTTCTTTTTCGTATTATTGCAGTGTGTTTGTTTTTTAAAACTTAATATTATTCTTTTTTCTAATGAATTTCTTCGCAGATATAATTCACAATACAGTAGAAGCTCGATTAACTGAGGTGTCTGTTAACCGAGCCGTTAGGAAAGTTTATTTTTTTCAAAAATAATGTAAATTTTACTAAATAATGAATTTTGTCTTTAAAAATAAAAATATTTTATGGGAATTTGTGTTTTTTTAAATGCATCTTTCAACATTTAACTTGGCATTGTAAAAAATGTCAATTATTTTTTTAAAAATGGAATACAAGTTATTTTCTTTTTTTTAGTGTTTTAACTGTAAAGCATTAATTTTTGTGTTCATTTTTATATTTTGAAAAAATTCTATTGTATTTTTAGTTAATTCATTTTAAAAATTTGCGATCCTGGTAAGTGTTATGCAAAGTTTCTATTGACCGAGATTTCCGACATCCGATGCACTAGCGGTCCCAATTAGCTCAGATAATAGAGGTTCTACTGTACATAGAAAAAAAAAATACTTTAAATTATTTCTACTTTTATAGTTTCATTTGAAGTGATAGTTAAATATGTAGTGGTTTAACAAGTTAGTTTACAGTGTGTAAAAACATTTTTTTTTCTATTTTGAATAATTATGCCATATTATACATACACGACTTAATGTTTTTATTAACTATGTCTATGCGTACGATGCAATAGCGTGATAAAACTACACAAAAACAGACAATTACATAAAAGTAGCTGATACAGATTTATTAACCTATGCATAATCTATTAATTTCTTTAGTACTGCAAAATTTAAATGTTTGCCTTCAGTCGTGGAAAGGTTCTCCACTTCAGGTCCAGCTGTTATATACAATGCTCAGGGGAAGCAATAATTCTCATATTTTATACTTGGTCTAAAAATGTCCGACATTATATACAGTCGAACTCGCTTATTAAGGAGTGCAAAGGGACCGCGATGTTTGCTCGCTATAACCGAGTGCATGTAAAAAAAAAAAAATAACGAGTTTTTGATAAAAATAAAAAAAATCATCATACTTGCTTTTTTTCTTTTCAATCACTATTATCGACTCAAACTGGAAAAACTGTTTTATAGATAAAAATACTTTAAAAAATGTTCGAAACCTTCTCAATTTTATTTACAAGCATAAATCTTTATTTTCCCCTCATTGAAATAAAGAAAATAAATATTTATGTAGTGCCTGAGAATTTTAAATTTTTTGTGAACAGGTATTGGTATTCTTGTTTTCCTCTTAAACTCTTACTTTAATAAAATTCAAAAAAAAAAAAAAAAAAAACTGAGTTATGTTTTCCACTAATTTACTAAAGTCAACAATTTACTGATGATGACTATATTACCAATTGTGACATTCTACTGATCATGACTTTGTTACGGCACCAGTATATTTTTTCAACATTCTTATCTTGAATCAAGACTTTTTGAAAAATATGTTGTTTCTAAAATGTTAAATAAACACTTTTAATCATTTTGTAATTAATTCTTTTTATCATTAATGTTTTTGAATGTAACATCATTTTCTCTTCAAAATTGTACTTAAAAAATAATTTATGTTTTTCTTCAAATTGCAATCAAACTTAATTATGTACACAAAATGTTGATTTTGATGGTGTTACTGTTTTTTGTCAAAATTTCAATCAAGTCAGCTGTTGTTCCGGGTTTCTTAGTTAGATAGCGTTGGAAAGTCACACCACATCTCCCACCGAAACCGAGAAAGTCTTGTTACCATTCGGGGGAGAAGTGGAGAAGTTGTCTTCTGTTGTCTTTTTAATCACTGTACAGTGCCAAATTAGTTGGTTATTACTTTGCTGTGAACTGTCTGAATGCCTCTTTCTTATGTCATTGTTTTTGAGGAATACACATGTACCAAATACATAATTTTTAAATGCTTCTTTACCCCACAAATTAAAAAAAGTGCTGTCATCGCTTGTTCTCAGGATTTATGATTTTTTCACTAACTTTGGTTAACTTTGGAAAGTTTACCAAAAAAGGATAAGCTCAGCTGGAAATCAATAATTTTACGAATCAGAAAAAATATTGCTCGCTTTAAGCGGGGTTTGCTCGTAAAAGACCGAGTTATGCTCCCATAGACTTAACATTGTATCAACCAAGTATTTCTGATTTCCTCGCTAAATCCGGGTTCTCGTTAAATCAGGGCTCGTTATAAGCGAGTTCGACTGTACAATGCCTTGCCGTTCTATAAAATGGCGGCGTTTCGTATTTTGCCCGTAACATACATAAAAAATTACTGATTAACCTAAAATACACTCACCAAGTCGGAAAAACACTCACCGGTGAGGAGTTAATCATGTTCTTCCACATCCCAGATTATTAGTACTATTTTTATAAAAGAGTTAGAACAAAGAAAAATTAGAAAAAGTAAACTAAACTGTCTGTGAAATTATAACTTTTGGAAATACGGAGTAATAACCTTGTAGCAATTCTTGCATACGAAAACTTCAATATGTCGGAAAACGACCTCCAGTTTTTATTTTATATTCAACTTTGAAGAGTAAAATTATTATAAAATGATTTTAAAACACTGGACTAGTAAGAAATGAATGAAAATCAAAAGTTGCTTCTTTGCTAGCACAAAACAGAAATGTGTAGTGTTATGAAAGACGGATTGAACGTTCAGTAATAATTTTGAACATGTAAGTGTGTAAACACATATATGGGAATGTTACTGACATACCATTTATTCTTATATTTGAACAATATTTAACGCAATAACCTTAAGCAAGTGAAAATTGAGGAATTTAATGACAAAATGCTTTTCTGCTCTAACTTTTTTTTTTTTTTTTTTTTGAGGAATTTAATGGTAATTGCGGTTTTTATTTTTTCTTTAATCAAAGAACACCGCGGGAGCAATAACAGACTTTCTTCTCTTTGCGATCTATTCAATTTAAGGATTCAGAAAATTTTTGTTTTCTTTTTCCGGAAAGGTATGTCTAGTAAAAATGGTTTGTTAAAACTTTTTTACTATTAACACAAAAAAATGTGAAAATAGTCTCGAAGTTACGGAGTCTGAGAAAAAGGTAGGAAAACGGTATTTATAATATTTTATTCAAGCAATCATTTTTTGATTTTATTTGAATTTAGTGTAGCTTAAACTGCAGTGACTTATATTACTTTTTAACATTGCAAGAATATATCATATAGCCAAGGACGCCCCGAACTTAAATTTTTGGGAGAGGGAAAATTCTCAATTTTCCGAACAAAACTTCCAATTTCACCGAATGATTTATACGATCATGCACACATACCTACATTTGATGAGAAGATATATTATTGACAGGGATGAAAAAAGCAATTGCAATTTGCATGGTCAGACAAAATGTGCAGAGTTGTAAGAATATTTTTGGTGGTCGCAAATGTTGTAATAATAACAATAACATGCCAAATAAATAATATTGCATGAATGGCAAAAGATGTGGAGGAAAATTAGAATTAAGTTAAATAGTTAGTAAGATATAAAATTGTTTTTCTAAATAAAGATGCATTACTTTTTGTTATTAACTTTTCTAATATTAATTTATAGTACATACAGTACAGCAGTGACCTTCCACGGGAGTGCCCCGAATCATAGCGTTGAGGCGATACCTTTTCAGTTTGATAGGTTTTATACATATACTAGCGCTACCCGCACGGCTTTGCCCGAAGTAGAGAATTGAAAAGTCATTTGCCTCGCCTGCATATTTACAAATAATGGACGATGAATTTCAGCCAATATGCTATGTTAATTTGCTCGTCCATGTTATAGTAATTCGCTTGGCAAAATGTTCTTAAAGTTTGAAGAGAAAACGAACAAAATCAATTTTTCCAAAAATCGCTTCGTGGCCCCCGTAGAACCCATATGCTACGAACTAATTTTGTGCCAAATTTCATAAAAATTGGCCCAACTGTCTAGGCTCTATGTGCGTAACAGACAGAGATCCAGACATAGAGACTTTCAGCTTAATTATTATTAAAGATAAAGATACCTGACGAAACTACAAGGCTACCAAATCGGATTGGAAAAGGGTCTCTTCGAAACCGTTATCACAGCCTGCATGGTTTTTACACCACCTTCATACGCTACTTTTCGCTCGGTAATTTCCTAATAATGCCTCTACTTGTCAATTTTTTACAGCTTTATGGAACAAGGTTTTATTGCTGCATTATCTAAATCTCATAAATGTCTCCGCCCTTGCATTCTTCTAAAGCGAAATGATCTGAAATAAAGAAAAAAAATGCCATCCGTATCTTGGACAAGCAATAAAACACCTTCTTGGTTTAAAAAAAAAAAGTAAAAGGAAAAAAATATGAAATGAAGTGAAGTCATAAATCGGGTCATTTTGAGCCGGTAATTTACGATATCGCCTGTAAAATATTTTTTAACATTGTGGTGGGTATTTTTTGTCACCCTAGAACGTGGTACATCGCATACTTAATAGTTTCTAAAAATCGTGATATTGCACACTTCGCAGATGACATGAGAAATACTAAATGCACAGCATATAACAAAATATTAAAAGAACTAGTTTTAATTATATAAAATACAGCCTATTAAATTTTTGCGTAATTTAGTCTTTATTTCATTCTTTTGCTTATTTTAAACTTTTCTATATATTTTCTTTTTTACATTTAGCTATTCTATTTTTTGGCAGTCATTTAAATAAAATCGTTCCACTTTTTTCTTGCATATTTGAATGAAAAGTAAATATTGCTTAATTTTTTTTTCATTTTATTGTTTTAATGTATTTTATGCCTTTAGTATTGAAAAAAAATACTGTTGGAGTTGCAGTAGATGTTAACACGAACACATAACAATGCCTCGTTTTTCTATGCTCGTACGCTCTATACATCCAAAAGTCTTGAGGTCTTTTGTACCAATCCTCATATATATAATAACGAATGATCGAGTAACGCTCCTGACGTCATCCAGGATGAAACTCGCGCCACGGCATGATAATTTGATAATATTAATGTTTGACATGCAGGGAAATGCTTTGTTGTGACAAGGCTGAACTGGATCTGGTACCTTAACTGTTTTACCTGACAGTCATTTCAGAAAAGCGAAGAAACGAAAAAGTAATCAACAATTAACGCTATCTACTAGAGTTTAAGATTAATCCACTGGAGTTAGGTTAAAAATTTCAACTATCAAAATATCACCAAGCAGGCAGTGGCTTCGTTCAAATGTAGAAGCAATTTTCACCCGTCATATCTTGACGGGTGACTTTCTAGTTTCTTATGAAGTAAATTGTAATTCGTTAGTATCAATAAGTGGAACTACGCTTTATGATAAATATTATGTAAGTAGACAAATAGTAAAGATATTTACTATTTGTCAACGTTAAAGTTTTTTTCTTCAGAGCCCAGTAAAAAGTATTAAAAATTTTCTTTCTGCTGCATATTTGTTTTAAGCACCTTTAGAACTTGACATTTTTTTAAATGTACCCAACCGCAAACATGTTACCCCAACAAATAGATAAGTTTTTTTTTTTTTTGGAGCATTTTGGTTTGCTTCAAAATTATCTTCATTAAAGAAGGCGTTGAAATATTTGCTAACACTTTCCGATTACTAATTGACTTTAATTAGCGACTGACACAACTTTCCCATTAACTTGTCACCCCTTAAAGTTCCGAGACTTTAATTTTCCTCAAGTATCTGTCGTCAACTAATCTGAATGTCTTTTGAAATTCCTAATAACAGTTAGCTATTAAAATTGAGAAAAACAACAGCTTTTAAGGCACAGAATATACTTTTGAAAAACTATATGATAAAAATATTTCTTAACAGAACAAAAGTCTACTTGAAAGAACATTACATACATCTAGTATAGGGAAAAAGGTTATTTTAAAAAAGCATTAGCGTTTTTTCGATTACTAAGTGCCATTTAGCACTTTGTGACAAGTTTTTTACATTTGCTGCTCTTATCTCCGCAAAGAAATGATCATCAGACGATAATATTTTTCGCTCTTTTTATTTTTTGCAGACGATTTCATCGTTTGAGTCGTAGGTTTCATTGATGGTTATCGTTGTACGTGCGTTCTATACGAAATGTTCATAAGAGTTCAGTTGGCGAGTTCTTTTTCCTGCTTACCTACCTGCAAGAAGTTTTTCAACGCACTTAATGATTGAGATGAATTGGGTGGTTTCCAGATGCTGTACAAAGAGGGTACTATTTGAAGAAGGAAATATTTCTCACATTGTTGCAATTGAGAGGTTTTGTAGAATTTACTGGGCTAAAAGAAAGAGTAAAGGACTAACTTCATTCTTGAAACTGCGAATTTCCGTTTAAATTATCTATAAATTATGAAGACTATTAAGGAAGTTTTTTTTCATCGTGAGAAAACTGTCCGTTTACCTCAAATGAAAGAACAATAAGTCAGCGCAAATTACTTTCCTCTAACAACTATTTTTGATTCCAAGTTTAGCAATACAAGTGTATCAGTGTCCTCAGAAAAAATAATTTTGGTTGCGTTATTTTAATTTTAATTTAAGATTTTATAATTTTGCTCTTTTGGTTATTGCTAGCATGCTAGCTCTATGGTCATATTTTTCGTCGAACAGTTAAAAACAGTTTTGTTTTTATTTGCAACTACTCTATGGGTATGGGTGCAAGGCACCATGGAATAAGCAGATGATGACCAACGTCAAATATATAAGTCTAAAATGTTTCATCTGTATAATTCTTAAGCAGGGCCCGATTGAGATATCAGGGGGCCCTAGGCCATTTGCTTTTTCAGAGCCCCTGTGTAGTCAACCCTTACAAGTTTGGCCATTGGCGAAAACAGTTTTAGCTATTGGTTAAAAAAATTAGCCATTTGGGGCCTCCTAAAAAGTGGGGGCCCTAAGCCACAGCCTAGTTCGCCTATTCAGTAATCAGGCCCTGGCCTCAAGTCTTGACTGCAATTTAATTACTAAAATGATTTAACCACTTCGTGACTTCAAAATTGTTCCAGAGAGTATTGCTGCAACGAGCTGCTTCAGTTAAACTGAAGGGCAAAAAAGAGGTAGCTCCAACTTCAATGCTTTCAAAAGGTCTGCTGGAAACACAAATTTAGTTTTATCTTTTTTATATTTGATTTTGGCAACTCCCATTGTTTGCTTCTCAGGCAGTTATAAAAGAAAAGTCATAAAAACTGAAAAAAAAAGTAAATAATTAAAAAAATACATAAATAAAATAAAATAAAATATGATTTGGTGATTTAAGCTTTAATCCGGATCTTTTGAAAATTTAAATGTGGAACTATCTCCTTTATGCATACCTTTCAATGGGGTGGTTTCCTTCAGTCAAAAGTAGTAATTTTAGTCGCTGAAATTGATAGAATAAGCAAAAAAAGAAAAAGAAAAAACTTGGACCCAGAAAATATTTTCATTTTCCCAACAGTTATTTTTTAATTAATTTTTTAAAATGTCCGATTTTTCAAACAAGGCGTGGTCTTGATGGCGTCACAAGTGATGCACTTTGCCGCATCTTTCACCACGTTTCCACGTTATGATAATCAAGAAGCGAACTATAATTGCGCTCTACGCTTGCTGTCAACCATATCGTTGAAAATAGACGTGAGTAAAGATGCGAATTAAATATTTTGCACTGTGAATGGCAACACGGAATGGCATTTCATCATTTGTGAAGTCGTAGGCAGAAGCCGTAAACAATGAAAACGCTCCGATTTAAGTATTTTTTTTTAAATATTAAACAAAAACAAATTATTTAAAAAATGATCAGATTCTATGTTTCTAAGCATGCTCTTTCGGAAAAAAATACTTTTAAAATTTTGGAAACGACTTTCAATGACCTTCGATGTAAAAAGTATCAGTAACCCCCCCCCCCCCCAATGAGATCACCACCTTTTCAAAACACAACCCTCCCCTAAATTTTTCAACGGCACAACCTGCATCTTGGTCATATTCCCTCAAATTTTCATCAAAAGTCACATTTCTTTAGGCAAACAGGCAGAACACGCTGCCGTAAGCTTTGAATATATGAGATTACAGCTATAATATAGTTGGAAAAAGCACACATAATACATACACACACACACGGCATGTGGTTTGAGTGGGAAGAGTGGTCTGAAAAAATGTTAAACTCATTAGAGATTATTGTTTTTTTTGAAAATGAACAAAACATTCAAAGTAGCAATATCCCAATAAAAGAATCCAGTCAATCCTTTGAATAATGATTCGTTGAGAAAAATACCTTACAGAACCAAGGAAAAATAAACTTATTCCATGTATGTACTACTATTTTTTGGATCTAAAAAATCAAAAAATTTTAAATTGTTATAAAACTCTTGTCACAGGGGGGCGACCGGCAAGAATCGAACCTTACAGCAGGTATTAAAATGAAGGGAGCAAGTTCAATCATTGGCTAAACAAAAGCTTGGGCAAAGAGCTCAAGTCACGTGACTCAACAACGACGAATGGTTGACACATTTTGCGTGAAACTAGCGTAAGAAACCTGATTTCTTCCAATGTTTTACTTTCAAATCTGTTACGTGACTTGGGGTCTTTCCTTCACGAATGAAAGTCTTTGCTCCCTCCATTTTATCTCTTCTCCATGGATCGAACCCGGAACATTCCGGTCACGAGTCCGATACCTTACCGATCAGGACACCACGAACCCTATATTAAAGGACTGGTGGCATGATGTAGCACTTTTATATTAGCTGTAATTAAATAAATGCCATAATTAAAGTCATAAACTTCATACTAAATTGCGGGTCTCTTCTGCTTGTCCCAAAAAAAAAAAAAAGAATGCTGTGGTAGGGCAATATATTGAAATCCCGTTACAAAGAATGCCAATGTAACGAAATATCCATTTCATTAAAAAAAAAAAAAGAAAAAAAATCAGTCCCAATCTACTTGCCATTACATTGCTTGTATTTCATTACAACGAAATTCTCGTTTTGCGGTTCCTTAAAGTTTTGTAATGGGATTTCGCTGTATAACTGCACAAAAATACTAGGGTGCTTTCGTGTTATGCAATAGAAATGCAGCTGATGCTGTAGTATCAGAGCTGTGCGTTGTAAGACAAAGGGCGCACAAAGGTTCAAAATATCATTAAAATATATATATATATATATATATATATATATATATATATATATATATATATATATATATATATATATATATATATATATATATATATTTTAGTTAAAAAAATCTCAAAAGTTGTGGAAAATATTGATAGTGACTTTCATGATCATTAAAATCTGGGTTGTCAACTAATCCGAAAAAATAGCGAAACTCCGCAACTCTGCAAAAAAAGTCATTTCGCTCCGCATTTCCCGTTTGATCTTAATTCTGTCCTGGTTTACTAAAGATTTAATTTAATTTGATTTTTATTATAGTTTGCTAGTTTATTATGACAGGCATGCAAATATGGGAAGTTGAAGATGCTTATACTCAAAGCATGACATATTCTTTAAAGCTGTTTTATTACTTTGAAAGCAATTATTTTTATGCTAGTGCTTAAAATGATTATCAAAGATGAGAAACAATTTTAGGTAAGAAGTTTGATTTTTTTATATTGATTTTTATAAAAAAGTACCGAGCTGTTCCGCAGAATTTGAAAATGCTCCTCAAAATCATCACCGATACTCCTCAAATAGTTTCCCTAAGGTTGGTTGGCACCCCTATTAAAATGAATAAACAATGTAAAGGAGTAAATTATGAACAAAGAAATAGAAGTACCACCAAAACCAGCTTCAAGATTATAGTTCAATGACAAAACTGAAAGAGAAGTCCTTCACATTTACACCATTGCGTTTTAACAGTTTTTTACCTTCATCATCACCTTGAAACATCTGTTAACTATTTTTTGACTATTCGCGTTTAATTTATTTTATCATTTAAATCATTAAAATAAACATAGCTCCAAAAATCTCGACAATAGTTCCTCAGTAGTAAGAAGACAGAGGTAGCTTCTCCGATACCGCAAAGTTTTTTTTTTCTGTGCCGTTTTCTTCTTTTTTCTAAATTACGAATTCATTAAAGAAATGCAACAAGTTTTAAGGAGAAATCCTATTTCTTTACGTTTTCTTTCAAAACATAAGTCATTTCAAATTTTGCTTTAGATTTGTTGAATGCTTGTTTCTCTGGTGTAATTAAATAATAATAGTTTGTTGAAGTAATTGCTGTTTTTATGCTTTCTTAACTTGAAAGATGGTAAGTCACTGCACATAGAATGAACAATGAAATGGGAAACTGTTACATTCGTATTGTAATTTCTGTGCAGAGATTTTCAAAAATCGAAAAGATAGTTCTGTCGATTTTATTTGTCAGAAGTGTGCAAAATCATATATCAATAATTATTGCTATCCATTACATTTTGAAAATTTGAGTAACATTAAATTGTGCGTAAAAATATTTTTGTTGCCTTCACAACATGCAACTCTATTTCGTGTGCATTTCTTTCTTAAAAAAAAAAAATAAATAAATAAATAAAAATACAGCTATACTTAAAGGGCGGAACGTGAAAACTTTTTTCTTTGCTTTTCAATTTTGTTTTTGCCCTAGGGCTAAAAAGTTGAGCTTCGGTGGGTATGTTACGCGTGCAAAATTTTGGGAAGAAACTATCTTCTGCCTTCATATCGCAGGTGAATTTTGGGTCATTGCATGTCAAATCAACCAAGAAATATTTTCTCAATTATACCATCTCAGATCTTCATGAAGCTTTTACAAGTCTTTGACACTTTAAATGCTTTATTGTTTAAAGAATGTATATCATGTATAATTGATGAGTAACTATTTTTCAAAATTCGTTAAAAAGCACTCTTTTTACTTACCAGCATTATTTTTAAATGTTATAACTCAAGTTCTATGGGAGCTACAGAGTTGTGCAATAGCTTATTTTAAAGAGTGGTGTGCAGTTTAATTCGACATGTTCACGTCTTTTTTAAAAAAAACATTCATCGTTAATTCACGTCCGCTCCTCTGTTTCTTCCCCCAAAACCAGAGCATCTGCTTTTTCAGTATTTCTGACTTTTGGCTCCAACAGTGCAATCTATTTCATCTAAAACGTTCTGTATACATCTTTCAATTGAACCTCTTTTTAAAGATTTTTTTTCTTACAGAACTTTGCTTCTCAGAAAAGCAATTTTCTTTAAATGCAGTGTAATTCTCTTACAACGAACTTCAAGGGACCTCAAATTTTGTTCGTTGTGATGGAATTCAAGTAATATAACGAAATTTAAATCGGGACTGAATTTTGTTTCGTTTAAAACGGATATTTCCTTGTGTCGTTATTCGTTGTAACGAGATTTCACTGTACTACAATACCTGCTGTAAAGAAGTGCAAAAAATTAAAAAATTAATTAATAGTTTCCACAAAAAGCATCGTGCGTATGTCTTCTTCGAATCATTAGAGACTCTTCGACGCATGCACGGTGACATTATTCCATCCACTTCGAAGAAAGAACATTACGTAAATACACCTAACGTTTGAATAATTATGAAAGAATAGCGTCTAATGACATCTGGCAACCCGTCTGACACCACGATGTACCAAACCAATGTTTAAGCAGTTGTCCTTCAAGCTTTCCAATCAAGTTCAAAATGACACTCATACTAATTACTTAAATGGTCGAATTTGCCACGAATCTACTTTCTGATGTCTGAATAGTCTCATCTTCATGAGCCCAAACATCAATCAATTGGCATGACAGCAAAATTAACCGTTTTAATTACAGTAAAAAATAAAAAAGAACGAACTTTAGGAATGCAGAATCTCTCATCAGTTGCACCAACAATTGTCCAGCTTGAATTTCAGTAGTGTCATTAATATTCCAGCCATAGTAGTTAGTAATGCAGGTGCGTAATTGAGGACATCAACGCTAATTTCAAGATTGATTGGTTGGAGTTATTCCGCATTGTTGGCTTATTCGTAGATATTTAGTTCCTAATTACAATTATTAAAGATTTACATAAAGATATCGCCACTGCTGGCAGTACTATCTTCATTCTTTGTAGTTTATTTCCCACAGAAGTTTTTTGACTTATACAGAACTCAGATTATATCTTTAGCTTGTAGATAGATATCTTTTCCCTTTATAGGGAATAATTTAATTCCCATAACGTTTTCTAAAATAATGCAGAATTTTGTAGAGTAAAGCATTTAAGTCTTTTTTCTCATTGCGCTTTTGATCGTTTTGATTAGAATGCATCTCTCGACCAGGGTTGTGTTTTGGATGTCCAAAACTGGTTTTGGACAGGCCAGGTGGTTTTTACCGTCAAATACTGTCTAAAAATGACCCAAAGTGTTTTAAACTATTGAAAAGTATGCTAAAGGGGTTTAATCTAATAATCTTGTATTTACTGCAATATTGGTAATGCATAAATTTTAATATTAATTAAGAGTAATTAAAAATATTTCATTATATTTTTCTCTCAAATAGTAGTTTTAAAAATATTTTACGTAAGAAAAAAAATAAAATTTGAGAATAGCCGTATCACATAAAAACTCATTACTAATTAAAATTTTTATTGAAGCGTTAAAACTTTAACTAGATTAGAATCATATGTATGTTTTATATGTCTTTAAATAGATATTTGAATGTTCACAATCAATGATTTAAGTTTTAACTAAAATTTTCAATTAATAAAATTTATTTTATCTCGTTTTTACTTTCTTCTATATCAAATATATAGAAAAAAGTATTGGATTCGTGCAAATTTTCGAATTTCGAATTTTGACGGATTCGAACGTTTTGAGGTGTGCTGAGTCCATTTCGACCATTTTTGGAAAATGTCTGTCTGTGTGTGTGTATGTGTTTGTGTCTGTGTGTGTGTGTCACGTATGTGTGTGACCAGTTTTTTGTGGCCGCTCTACAGCAAAAACTACCGCATGAAATCGAACGAAATTTGGTACACATTTGTGCCCCTATGTGAACTTGTGCCCATTGGTTTTTGGCGCGAATTCTTCCAAGGGGGGGTGTAGCAACAGGACGTTTCTTGAGTTATGCGTGCTTGTTATTCCCCAAGAAGTAACTAGCGGAATCAAACAAAATTTGGTCCATATATTGCCCCTAATAGGTACAGGGGCTGATTCAGTTTTGGTGTCAATGGCTCAAATGGGGGTTGAGCTATAGAACGTTTTTTGTCGTCAATTGTGACTGATGTATCTCAAGAATTAATGAACGGAACCAAACAAAAATTTATCGACAAGTAGCCCTTAGAAGGTATAAGAGCTGATTCTATTTCGGCGTCAACAGCTAAAAAGGGGGTGGGGCAATCGAACGTTCTTTTTTTTTCCATTGCGAGTGCCATATCTCAAGAAGTAATGCTACGTTCTAGATGAAATTTGGAATAAATGTGAATCCATATGTAAACAGGCGTTGTTTCAATTTTGGCACCAATCGCTCCAAGAGGTGCTGATTTTTTTTTTTTTTTGCTAATAAAAATAGCTTTATTAATGCAACAATAAGAAAGATATTTTTTTTTAATTCCACAAATTTAGTCAGTCATTTTTCGGAAGTATTCGCAACTCTAGCGCTCGAATACGCTACCTTGCGGTGATTGACAAAACTGCCGAAAAAACTAAAACATTGCCACATTGCGCTCCACGTGTGTCTGTTGACGTAAACATAGGCAGTTTGTTATGAGTATTTATTAACGCATTCGATGTGTCTTGGATTGCTTTCAGCAACAGAAAGTGTTTTGTCCCTTAATGGTATTCTCGAGCTTCTCAAAATAATATTAGTTTGCATTATTTCCCTCTAAAAAGTGAGTTGACTGTCGTAAATGGCGCGAAATCCTAAACACAAGAAAACTCTGCTTTAACAAACTTCGCATTTGAAAGTCTATTCGAAGCATTATTTTTTTTTTTTTTTTGGAAGAAGATAACTTTATACCAGGTAATTTTTTTTTTTATTGTTTTGTGTGAATTTGTAAGAATATAGTTTTTTTTTTTTTTAATCTTAAGCTCAAAAGAAGGATGGTATGCAAAATATGTTCTTGAATATACTATCGTAAAACGGAATGAAAAATGTTTAACGCTGAGAATTTTCCATCGCCAAAATAGTGCGATTATAGTTTAGGGTTATAGTTTTAGTATTGCGCGTGCAAAGAATACTTGGCGAGATCTTGTACGTCAGTTGTAAACCATTTTTATTTTTTAGCATTTTTGGATTAAAATGGTAAAAAGATTACAGAATTCGATAAGTTTAAAGAAATACTGGAAGATCAATTAAAAAGAAAACTACCGCCATGTATCCGTGATAATTTTATTGATGATACATGACAGAATTAAATCATAATTCAGAAATTAGAAACATACGAAACCGAAAAAAATTAAATTAACCGATTCAGCAATTTGAGAAATAACTCAGCTACAAATGTAAAACAATTAGCGCTAGCCAAACAAAACAAAGAACTTTTATCTTCCTCTTTTGATAACACTGATAAACAAAGATTTATTTACATGAAATACTAGCAAAAATACCCGGCGTTGCCTGGGTCAGTAATAATTATGAGAACACTTCGTTACTTGCTTTTGTTTTCTGGTTTAAGTGAAAGAATTTAAAACACATCTTTTTGACGTGATTAAAAATCGAGTTTCTTCCTTACCCATAAAAGTAAAATAGCAATAAGTATAAAGAACAAAATAGTATTGATTTAGAAACGAAAGCACTATATTTAAGCATATACAAATTTCCAAAACATGAAATTATTCTTCTCATGTTTAAAAAGATTAATCTGTTGATATTTTTTTTTTTTAACTTGGAGTCTAAAACCTTCTCTGGATTGCTATTGAAGTTGCTCGTAATACCCTTATACTTGCTTTAGTTATTTTGGGAAATTTCAATCATTGTGGGCTCTTGGTGCGATTTTACCGAATTTGCGGGAATCGTTTTGGGATACCTTCGATGATGCTCCCTCCTTCTTTCCTTATTTTGTAAAACGATATGATATTAATTTTCGTTACGAAGATATTATCGCCAGGTGCTGAGATACTTTTGGTCACCATAAAATGGCGCTAAAGAATTTCATCCGAAATGTTTCCAAAATAAGTGGTAAAATTTGGCGATTGTTTGAAATTGTGCAAAAAGGAAAATTAATGGAAGTTTTTGTGCTGTTTATGGATTTGCCTAATTTAGTTGCTGCATTATTTAACACAGTAAAAAAAGTTTTTTAAAGATTCTTTGATTGGCGATATTTTGTTTACATGGTGAAAGCTGAGAAACATTATGACGTAGTCTTCGGCTTCAAAAACAGCGACGTTGAAAAAAACTGCCAAATGCATCAGCTACGGAAATCTTTCTGCAAAAATTTTGGCGATCTGCTGGTTGATTGGATAATGAGTAAGTGTTCAATCAGCATAAATAATAATAAAAACCATTAATTACATTAAAGTTCCTTTTAAATAGAAAATGATCAGCCAAATCATATATTATTTGCCAATCTTGTGCAAAAATCTTATTTCAAGATTTGACTTGAGAAAAGCCTTGAACAGTCACGAAAAGCAAAGATAGTCAACAATACAACAATTGTCGCTATCGACAGGGAGTTGAGATGATACACTAAATACTGTATTGAGTTTAGAAAAGCCCTCGAACATGGAACTAAAAAGCTCATAACTCTTTTATTATTCTACTTAGAAATTTCGAATAGGTGCCATCTTCAGCAGAAAAATCAGAGCTTTCGATGGACATATAATGTAAATATGTGCAAGTATTTTTTCATCCCTATATTAGAGAATTTATACAAAACTTGTATTTTATTGCTCCCCTAAGGGGGTTTTGCCCCCCATAACGGGACGAAAACTACCCTATGTGTTATTCTGATGCATAAGCTATATTATTGTAAAGTTTCATCAAAATCCGTTCAGTAGTTTTTGCGTGAAAGAGTAACAAACATCCATACATCCATACAGACAAACTTTTGCATATATAATAGTAGTAAGATTTATAGTGTTCATATGGCTGCAATAAAAATTAGTTTCATCAAGAATTGATAAATTTCGAATTCAACATCGTGGAAATGGCTGCTTACAACTACGAACTTCGAAATGTGTATTAATTTCTAATGTTTAGCAATGCTTCTTGAATTCTCATTTCTTTTTAAATAGGCCAGAATATCCACAAGACTTTGAAAACTGATTTAAAAAGAATGAAACAAAAAAGTCACGCATACAAACAAAAATTACTATGCTTATTAGCATTTTCTACGCTACGGCGTGCGTTTGTTTTACCTTTTTCATCCGCCATTAGACGGTGGCTGCAGTGCCCCCTATAGTTTGTTGGAGTTGCGTATAGACTGTCGTCTGCGTATTTCTCGTGATTTTAATTGTATGGAAATGATCGGAAATATTATCCATAGAATAATAATAAGAATAGACCGAGCTATGGCAATCCTTTTGCTGCTCATAAACCAAACCATGTGACTGGTGGATATCCTAGCAACAGCGGGCGTTGATCGTAGCAGACGATCAACGCCCGCTAGAAATAAAATAAATATAATTGACGGAACACGGAAAAATGATCTTTTATGGAGACCGATTTGTAAATTTGTTATTCTAAGTTGTAAATAGTCTGTTAATATAGTGAGTTTTTCGTTTAGATAGTATTGTGCATTTTCTTTAGTCAATTTCAATAACTCTCTAAGCAATTAAAGATGCAAGCGCCCTAAAAGAATCGGCAAACGGTTAGATTTTTTACCTACAATTTCAATTTAAGATACCGATTAGTACATTCTTGCGTTAACGCAAAACGTTTACGCCATTACGTTCACGCCAACGCTAAAGTAGCAGTTCCAAATGAAATAAAAGTTACTGAAAACTGATCAAAACTAACTACTAATGTCAAAATAATGCATAACTAAAAGAAAAACAGTTCAATCTCTGCACCTGAAAAAAAAAATTATAATGAAAACACATTACGTCTTAAAATACATGTCGAATGCCAAACTATAGATAATGTAGCCATCTAGCAACCATGCTGCCAAAGTTTTCGCCAAGCCTTCCACTAGTCACATGATGTATCCTTAAACCAATTTTTTCATCAGCAAGTTTGGGAAAGCTCGGTCTACTCTTGTTATTAGTCTATGATATTATCTCAATGATTTAAAAATTTTAACTGTTGCCATCTTATGTTTGTTAACAAATAAAATATTTGTAATTAATTCAAGCAAGGCTTTTAAAATAACTTTCAATTTTCGCTCTTTGCTCGATAATTCAGACATTGGGATGGTCGTCAAGTTTTTGCATGTGTAATTTTGTTTTTGTTGGGAATATTGCTTCCTCGTCAAGCATAGAGAAGGATTAGAATTATAAGAAAGATATAGAAGAAAGTTTCGTGATGGCCACAACATACTAGTTGATATTTGCTTACAAAATACATTTTCACTAAAACTATAGTTTTGGAGAGTTTTGGACTCAAGGTCCCCGGACCGGAAGCTAAAAACCATGGTTTTTAGCGTAGTTTCTAAAATCTTAACAACCCTGCTCTGGAGTATTTCTCCCTCCTTCAAAACTTTCTTATACCTTCAACGAGAATTTTCCAAAAAAAAAAAAAAAAAGGTTAGTGTTTCTCAGTAAAGAATTGGATTGAAAGAAACTGTAAAATAATAATATTGAAACAATTGGTTATACTACATTTAATTAGGTATAATTTAAATCAATGTCACACATTTCCGAGTGTGCTGATGCATTATGATATAAAACTAAAAAAGACACGAATGATTAAATTATCGACACAATGGTGTTGTGATTTGATTTTCTAAACTAATAATACGTATTAGAAATTGCGGTTGCCGAAACTGGTTCTTTGCTTTTGCTGCAATTGGCATTTGCTGTTCCTCTGCCATTAGTAATATCTCTTTTTTCACTAAGTAATTTGATGCGTACCTGAAGAAAAGCATAATAGGGCTGTAACCAGACCTTTGTTTCAAAGAGAGTTTAACAAAAACCGTTTCTTGTGAAATCTATATGATCAATAAAATTTAATATCATTTGTATATTCTTTTATATGTATATGGTGTCATGCAAAATATTTAAAATACATTTAATGCTTTAGCCGCAACTATACGCTAGTTGAATGTAGAATATATTATTTTTCACATCCCCCCTATATATATATATATATATTGTACAAAAGGCTATTTAAATGAGGCGGTGCTGCTTTAGGGCATAAACACGAGCAAATGTGTTGACGTAACTATTAAACACAAGGAGACAATCTGGTGCACACCATACATTAATATCCCCCCTTGAAAAATATTTGATGTCTTCGTAACAACTCCAAAAGAACAGATGCGTGTACTCATGTACTTACATTCGAAGTAAACGTTTTTCAAATTCATATTTTTTTGACATTATTAAATATTTGGATCTTTCAATATTAAAGAATTTTGATGTTTTTTTTAGCGTCTGGTAGTCAAAATTTGAAGGAAGTACGTTGTTGTATTGTTTTGTAATAAATGATGTTTGCAATAGTAGCTACAATAAAAATAAATACTGTACGTAAAGCATTGTGTGTGAGTTTGTACCATTCTTCAATAAAAATCTCAAATGAAATGGAAAAATATAGTAAAGAAATAATAAAATACTAATGATATTTTTTTCAGTAAAAAAAAAAAAAAAAAGAAGCAATTTTTGAAATAATTTTTAAAAGATCGTAGGGGGTTTGAACCCTAAAAACCCATCCTTTCAATTCGGCACTGACGCACTGTATAAACTGCTCAATGTCGAAAAAAAATGCATTTTGATAAAGGTATGCTGTTGAAAGTATTAAGTTAGCTACCTCCTGTTTCATTTAAGTTGGTTTTATTGTGGGTTAAATGTTACTTTTCATGCACATGCAAAATTAATTTTATGTATTAAAGATTTAACAAGCAGTAACTGCAGGAATCTATTATACTAATAAATGAAATATACGTTACGGTTGTGAATTATTCGAAAGGGGTAATTGATGCTAAGCTGTATTAAACAGTTTAATATTAAAAATGACAAAATATTGGAAGAAAAAAAAACAGTTGGAAAAAATTAATTTCCTAAAGATCAGCTAAACTACGGCACTACGACTGAAACTGTCGACTTGATTGTTCAGTTTTATGACTTTTACGAAGAAAGAGAAAGTATTATAAATTGTTTTCATGGGTTTTCTTTGCCATATGATAATGTTTGTTAAATAATAATTTCGAAAAAGCAATGGGTTGAAAAAAAATTCCGGTGTAAAAAATTAGTTTTTGGGGAATTTTGTTTTCTATTTAGAATTGGCAAATATAAAATTTTCGTCTTTGCTTTTATTATACAATCAATAACTGCTATTTTTTTAAAAACTGATTGAGGCTAGATGAAGAGTGGCTGTGATTGTTGAAATCAGAAACCATCCTCCCCTTCCCTCTCTCTAAGTTTTGAGTGTAGTTTTGAATCACTTTACACTTGATGGTTATTTATACAATACTTGCCACAGACTGCTTCATTATTAAGATATTATACGGAGGAGCCACATCCCCATGTACACAATTCGGGGTTTCAGGGGACACAATTTTCGGGGGATACAATTCGGTACTCGAAGCCAACTAGTTTTTAGGAGAGTGCTAAGACGTTCGTCTGGTGCATACAAAAGTTAAAACTCGAGGTCTCATAACACTGATAAAAGGTTAAAAAGGGTTTTGTTTTGTACCTGTTACGTTGTTATAGTTCAATTCGAAATAGGATTCTACTAAAAATGCTGCAACACAATAAACTGGGGTTTCGGGTTTATTGATTAAAAAGAAATATTTATTGAATATTTTCCGGATAAAACATAATGCATACACTAAAATATAGGTTTTTGACTAAGCAACCAAGAATGCATATGCTTAAAGTTTTTAAAAAGATTGCGTGAGTGAAAAAAAAAAAAAAAAAAAACCTCCGATGTAATCATGGTCGTTATTTTTCTCTTTATGCTTGATAACTTTCCTGCCTATCTTGAACTATCTGTATAATTGCATCAAGCCAAGACATTAACACATTTTTCTTTTTAGCAGTGGACGATTTTTTCGTCGTGAGAACAGTTTTTTTTTGTTGATAATCACAATTTTTCAATTTCTTATTTTTGATCAATAACTGACCAATTACAATGGTAACAACTACAAAAACGTGAATAAGAGATCTTATTTACATGACCTTGGATTTTCTTCTCCGATCTTGGAAATTTTGTGAGCTCAATCTTGGGTTTTGCAAAAAATTCTTATATCAACCCTGCTTACGTCTCACTTTGCTTCTCACTGTCTCATTTGTCCTTGAACGAACATGATGGCTAATATTTCGTCCGATGCTTTTAGCATCAGAAGAAAAAACATTGATTAGATACTTAAGGAATATTTTTAATTGCCCGCTTTCGATTTCTAATTCAGTTATATTCTTGTAAGACATGAAAGCAAAGGAGTTCCATTAATAATCCTGTCATTAATGGATCGTCTGTTGGAAAATTGCTCCTAATTCGTGTTACCGAAGATGAAAGTAGTTCTGTTACGAAACTCTTTTCATACAATTGTCCGATTATAATGCTGGTGTAGCGTATTGAAAAAAAGTGCAATCTTGTACGAAGAAATAACGTCGAATTTTCAGACTGAGTACAAAAACATTGTGCAGTAATTGCTCCATTTAGAAAAATTAGAACACCAATAATTAAGACGGAAATAATGTAAGTTAACTTAAGAAAGTATTCAGATAATGGAAAAGGTTTTTTCCCGAATGAAATTCAGTGCATTAGCTTTGAAAAAAAAAGTTGAACGAACAAATTTAAATGAAGCGAATTAAATGATAAGGAATGGAAAATTACTTAACTATAATGGAATAATAAATGCTCTATAAACTTGAGAACAAAATTTGGATATTTAACCCATTAATAACTAGCGTCCCTTTTTAGGGACGGTCCAAAAATTGTGTCTCAATTTCCCAAAAGTAAACATTTCAACTCAATAATTGTGTTCATTTATTACTTTAGTATTGTTTCAATTCGTTACTAGCAGACGGCAGCACATAATCGTTATAAAGTGTGTTCTGTAACCATTTTGTTATGATCTTCGTGAAGAATTTCATTGTTCACAATGTCAAGAACAAAAAAGTAAGTTTTCAAAATTTTTAACAAGTAAATCAATTTGTATTTGATACATATGTTACTTTGATCAATATTTCAGTTTACCTTTTCTTGCATTTTTGTAGATTTTAAAAATTTTATGGATTTTATAGCAATTTAAGAGCGTCCCTAAAAAGGGACGCTAGGCAGTAAAGGCTGCATTGTTGAATCGTTGCTAGTTTCTTGCTTAGAATTCAAAATTGGCCTCAAAAGAAGTTATTAAATGTTTTTAGACTAAAAAATAGGCAATATGTTTTATTTTTAAAAATTAAAAAGACTAATTAATAATAAAACTACCTTTTTTAAAGATATTTCAGTAACAATTTTTTCTGCAATTTCGAAAAATACTTAGGTAAATTTAAAAAGCTAACTGTTTCAAAAATTAACTTCTTTGAAACCTGAGTTATTTTTTGACATTAATAATCTTCAGTAACTCATTGAGAATTTCTCATTGTTTGTCTGACTTTGAAGAAGCCTTAGCACTTCTGGAACAGCTCTCTGATGATAAAGAATTCAAGGAGGCTGATATATGCATTTGTCCACCTTCACAAGTTAGTGAAATTACTGACGAATACAGTGGGCCGGATGACTCAGTTGATGTTAATCAATTATCAGGTCAACAGTTGAAATCTTCTGCTACAATGACCATTAGAAAGGTTAATCAGGGTAAGGTAGTATGTGTTGGAGATAGTCAGTCAAGTGACAGTGATGATGTTGAGCAGCATCTTCCAAGCAAACGCAGAAAAATAAAGAAAAAAAATACAGAAAGAAATTGGGTTAAGAAAGATATATCCATCAATAAAAAAAAAAAATGCATGGAATGTGGAAACACCAAGCTTTTTGAATGTTGAATGGACACCAGTGTCAATATTTGAAGAGTTTTTTACAGATGAAATACTGGATGAATTTGTTTTTCAGAGCACCCTCTATGCTCGACAAAAAAAACAATACATACTCTTTTATATCGCGAGAGGAGCTGCGTTTATTCTTGGCTATCCTATTAACAAGTGGATATGCATGCTTGCCCCAGCGGAGACTCTACTGGAGTCCATCAACTGATGTCAACGACATAGCAATTAGTTCTGCAATGAGTAGAAATCGATTTGAGCAAATTATGCAGTATTTACATTTTGCTGACACCAAACTCAACAAAAATGACAAAGTCGGAAAGTTTTTTTTTTTTTCAAGTATTAAATCGTCGGCAAAAAAATATTTGTCGTTGAAAAAGCATGTACCCTCTGATGCCTAGCGTCCCTTTTTAGGGACAATTTTTCTGTTATTAATAAAACATTTATTTTTTGCATTAGATTTTTTTAAATTATTTTTCCTGTCTATTAAACACTATTTGCAACCCGTAAACAAAAAATCTTTGAAAAAAAAAAATGTCAGGCATTAATGGGTTAACTACAAGAGCGGAACACAAACTGGAAAATCAAAACTGACTGTGGTAGTAATGAATTTACTATTCATTTTATTAACAGGGGCCCGTCATTTTGAGTTTTTCCAAAGAAGGGGGCTAAAGAGTATAAATTAAGTGCAAATTACACCGAAAAGCAGCAATCACGCCCGCCTGTATGTAAATACATTGATTTTTCAATGCTGGTGAGGAGCAATTGTCTTCTCTTGACCCCCCTAAATGACGGTCCTGTCTACTAACCTTCAAGCACATAAGAAAATTTATAAACTCATAGTTGTTTAAAATGTACCGAAGAAAAGGAAATATTCGATTCGAGTTTGCAGAAAAGAATCTTATTATTTTCATGAAGATGTTCCCAATTGAAACACTTCACTCATGAAATATTGAAAACGAAATACGTATTTTAAGGCGTATGTCGTGTGATACATACGCACACAAAGTGAAATAGTTCATTTCATTTATTTGTTCTGTCATTAATTTCATTCCTTTAAATTCCTTCATTCCATTAATTGATTTATTTATTAATTCCTTTACAAATTTTCTTATTAGTTCGATATTTTAGTCACAGATTTTTTTTTTCATCTATTATTTAACTAATTTATTATTTTATTGTTTCATTATTTGTTATTTGTTTAATAATTAGTTTTTTTTTTTATAATTTGATGAAAAATCTTTTTAATAACCAAATTAAAATATTTTATTAGAAAAATATTTTTCAGTTTGCTCCACAAACAAAAAAAGTTTCTGCTCTTTTTTGAAAGTAAAAATTTACTGCCAAAAATGAAAAATAATGTGCCAATGCAAGTTATGCTATAAATTTCATTGTTCTACCCTTATATGGTGTAATTTTCAAAAAAAATTTCCAGTTCGTTTCATTTTGGAAAAGGTAAGCTACCTTAACTACACTGCTCAAAACAATTAGGGGAGCAACCAAAAACGTGAAGAAAACCGGGCGAGACGGCCATGTATTGGCATACAATGGATAGTACACGCGTATCAATGCGCAATACAGAAAAAAAGACGTAAAATAATTGGAATTAAGTTTTAATGCTTTGAAAGTATGGAAAAAACGCTAAAAGATGATTTAGGGGCAACAATTTGGTTACATGTAAATGATGAAAAAAGACACTGTTTAGACATGATGCATAAGTTTTAATAAGGCGTGTGGGCTCCTCGAACACCTAAGACTGCTGCACACCTGTTTGCCATGGATGCGATGAGGTTATCTATCTGACTTTGGGGAATACTGTTCCACTCCCCAAGAAGTGCAATTTCCAAGTCTCGAACAGTAACAGGCGGCCTTGATCGCGCAGCAATGCGTCGTCCGAGCATGTCCCAAACATGTTCGACTAGATTCAGGTCAGGAGAGCACGCTGGTCATTCCATACGCTGTATTGTTTCAGCTTCAAGCATGTTCTCTACCAGACGAGCTCTATGCGGTCGGGCAATATCATTCTGGAAAACAACGGAATCTCCAATGGCTCCAGAGTAAGGGATGACATGAGGTCGCAGTATCTCGTATGCATACCTTCGGCCAGTCAAAGTGCCATTCCGAATGATATGCAGGTCCGTACGTCCGCCTATGCTGATTCCACCCCATACCATCCAACCAACTCATCTGTATTGTGACTTTTCACGAATGAATGCGAGGTTATTTCGAGTGCCCCTGTCCCTCCATACCAGAAAGCGTCGGATGTCACACTCTAGGCTGATTTGGGACTCATCTGTAAACAACACTTGGCTCCAATCATGTTGCTCCCAATCTCGATGTTCAGCATCCCATCATCTTCGGGCAGCACGGTGGCGTGGGGTCAACGGAATGAGGACCATTGGCCTACGTGCATAGAGCTCTCCCTCATGAAGCCGATTACGTACTGTTTGGCTGGACATCCTTCGTCCTGTTGCCAAGAGTAACTGTCTTTGCAGCTGCGTAGCATTCTCTGTTCTGTTTCGACGGGCTATTAACAGTATATACTGGTTATCAGTTGCTTCAGTGGCATGTGGCCGACCTTGCCCTGGTCGACGTCTAACATTTCCTGTCTCTTGGAATTGATTCCAAAGCCTTGCAACAACACTTCTGGAGACTCAAACAGCGTCCGCGACACTACGTTATGTTTGCGCGGATTCCAGTCTGCCTATAAGATGTCATGTCATGGATTCCGGTAAATCACTCTGTTAAGACATTCTCAAGTAACCTTGTCTCAAGAAAAAATACTGTGCAATCGAATTTCACAGTTACGGCAATAAAACGGACGTTTCTGCAACATCTCGATTTCTGCTCTTATCTCCTTTTTCTGGTTTTTGACGTCATGAACACTGATTGGCATATAAAGTTTTCTTTTTCCGTTTCCTGGTAGGCTTAAAATTATGGATGTTTATATGTACATACATTTTCTGTTATTTATTAGTATGCATCTTTGCGTAATTTTGTTAAAACCATGTGCTCCCCTAATTGTTTTGAGCAGTGTATTTCATTTTGCCTCACATTTTCCTAATATAAATGAAACAATGAAAGACAGAAACTTCGTAAACGATGACATTCATATAGCAAAGACATCACCGAAACACTGATCATTTTCGGTGAATCACTAGTGAATGTTGACATTCTCCAAGTTCGATCTTTCAGAGTAACACATGCATACTTTTATTTATAAGAATATTTCAAAACAAAAGCAAGGCTACCATAATTACATTTTTGTTTAATTGTTACCTTTGAACAAAAAAAAAAAAGAAAAAAGAATTCCACATTCGAAAAATTAATACCTTTAAATCGGTTCAGAATTCAAGAAAAGAACACACACACACAAAAAGAAAGGCTCGTAACTTTTATTTATCCGAAATGTCGTTTTCCATGAACATTCCAAACCACCTGCCTTTTCCTCTACAACTCTGCCACCCACAAAACTAACTCAAACACTCCCCAATAACCCTTTACTTTCGCGCCACCCACCGTTCATGATTATATTGATATGAACCCACAACTACCCACTCTCTGACTTTCTCTGCGACGATAAAAGCCAAGCAATAAAACCCTGGACTCCTAACACCTCATCCGCTTCGATATTTACTTCTAATTTTATTATCCGGTGTCGTAATTAAAATGAAATATGTTTCGAGTTTTGAAGTGACGCCTACTCGCATTCCGCCTTGTATTTACGGTTGGGCACGTCCCCCTAACGCGCCATATTGGCAGAACGTGACGCTAATTCATGTTTTATTACTTTCTTTTCTCAAAATGGCACTTTAAACAATAGTTGTGAAATTCAAAAATGAAAGAAAAAAAAGAGGTAGAAGCTAAGGAACTTGTGGTTGACTTCTACTTTTGAGCTATCTTTCTTCAAAGCACTGACGGCTAAATTGCTGTGACCTCACGTCAGTATTTAAAGGGGGCGTAGAGCCTGAATGTTCAAAAACCCCGACATAGACCATGTTTTTCAATAGTAGCAAAATGGCTACGCTCTTGAGATAATTTGAGAGGTATTTGTGCCTCTCTTTACAGTTAAAATTTGTACTAGAACCTAAATTTGGCGAACGTTTGAGTAATATCTTAAGAATGTGTGTATGTGAGGGTAATATCTTTAAAACAAAAGTATTTCAATGTTTTACTAATTAATTACGCTGTTTTTTTAAAAGAATACGAGAAACTCGCAGACTTTGCTTGCAGTACCTTCTAGAGTTTGTAAAACTTTGTACAAAAAAAAAAAAAAAAAAGTTTTGAATTACTTGAAAAGCAAGTGTTGAATAAAGATTAATGTTGAAGCTGCTTTGTGCGTGTATTTGATCAAACTGAAGCCAAGTATTAATGAACTAACTACAAACTACATCAAGCAAATGAGTTTTAAAGAAGTTTTACCGTAGTAAAAATCACGAGAAATAATTTTAGTACTCTTATACACTGATAACACTGGTAAACAAGTTTTCTGTTCCTCAATAAGTAAGTGGTGACTTTTATATTTCGGGGGACGTTGGAAAAGAATGACAATAAAAATATTCCACTCCCCACAGATTTTTGAAAAACCCAAAATCTTAAAAATCTCAAATTAATGACATTTATTCAACACATGTACAACAATTTTGTCATTTACCATTTTATATAAACAATTACAAAGCTTAAAACTAATACAAAACATAAAAAAATATATATTGTTGAAAAAGTTGTAGAAGAATGAAAGATCTGTTTTAAGAAAAAAATAATGATACTTGTAAAAAAATTCTTAAATTTCATACTTTATGTATCTGTAAATGCCTTAACTGCGGATGCTCGTTTATATGCACTACACTAACTTCTCTAATAAGATTCCAACAGTAATCCAGAGCATATTAGGACTAAACCATCCTTGATGTACTTCAATTGCAGAAATATCCTGTAAAAGCACTTCCCATCCTCGTCTCTCTCAGCTCCCATACTTTCAAGGGAGAATTTGAGTAAGATTCCAAAATAAATAAATAAATAAATAAATAAATAAAATAATAATAATTTGAATTTTGAGATCTTGAATTCAAATTATGTTTTTCGCAACCACGAGTGTGTGTGTATGTAGGCGTGTGTGTTTATGTGTGTGGGGGGGATATGTGTGTTTGTGTGTGTATGTGTGTGTAGACATGTGAGTTTATGTCTGTGTGCAGGTATGAGTGTGTGGATAGTTGTGTGTATGAGTGTCTGTGTGTGTGGGGGGGGGGGAATGTGTATGTGTGTGTAGGCATATGTGTTTGTGTCTTTGTGCAGGCATGAGTGTGTGGGTAGTTGTGTGTGTATGTGTGTGTAGGCGTATGTATGTGTGTGCATGTGTTTGTGTGTGAGTGTGCGTACGTGCGTGTATGTATGCGTGTAAGTGTAGGATATTGACGCAACCTGGAGACGGTTTTCGCTAGAGGAGCAGCATCGGGAGGCGGCCGGTCGACGGTGATGCTGCAGAGGGTGCTGGCGGAAAATAAAATGATAGGACCTCAAAACAGTCAAATAAAATCAAAAAGCAATCGTGATTGCTCAAAAAAATTAACATCCTACTTTTCTGTAACTTTTTAACAAGTCTTGAATTACTTTTTCATATTTAGGACTTCTATTATTTCCTTAGAATTGTGTCACAACATTTTTAAAATCAAGCCATGCTGATTTTCCTAAATTACTTGAGCTAGCTTCAAAATTTTGGTCTTTCATAAGTTTTCTTATTTGTGGGTCAATGAAAATACCCTCCTTAATTTTTTTTTTTTTTTTTGCATAGTGAGTGATGGGAACTATTCCTGCAAATTTTGAAATCTACACCCTTTATTATCCATTACTTTAACGAAAATCTTCATAAATCATTCATTCTTACATTACCAACCTTATGTAAGATGGGATGATATTTTTTTTAATCAATTAGAAGCACGTTTTGAATTTTTTTTTTTCATTTGCAATATATTGTTTGCCCTCTGGCCATTTCTTTTTGATGTAATGTTCATGTTTTGCCCTGCTGTGCAACTTTCACACAGCAGTATTTTGTATAATCGAGTTGCAGACCAATGAATGAGAATGGCAATTACTTTAAAAACTACATATGCTGCAATTATGATGTGAGTAGTCAATGAAGCAATATCTTCATATTTTCGTAAGTTTCTTTCGATGGCAGGGCATTTTCTCTCGCCGAAAGACAACTTCAACGATCGTGATCTTGCGTGAAACTGAAATGATATGGAACTCCTAGAGCTCAAGGTCGCAAATATATAACTTACCGAAGTGAATTCGGTTTCTACTCTCTTGTTACATGCTCTGTTGCTGCAATGTATAAAAATATATAGGGTAAACCGACCAGTGAATGCACAGTTAAGCACAACTTCATTTTTTAAAAATCCTAGTAATTTTAAATTCTATACTATACAGATCGTGATAGTTAAAACATTTTAATTGATCTATGTTAAAATAATATGTATCAAAATGATTGCTAGCACGAAACAAGCCTTATTATTTTGAAAGAGAGAAAGAACGATTCACGGCAGTAAAAATTTCAAATTTTTTCCAGGAAAAAAATACGCATCCAAAGTAACCAATCAGGTGTCAGATAGCTTAGAATATCAATAAAGAACGCTTTTGTAGTGAATTTATTCAGAAAAAAAATTTTGGAAGCTTATTTTTTTTAAAAAAAATGACGCGCTGTTCATTCACTGGGTGGTATTCACTCACTGGTCCGTTAACCATAGGTGTCTATGGATCAATTATATCTAAAACAAAAATGTAGTAAACTTATAACTGCTATAAGATTGCCTAAAAATCGAAAACGTATGAATGAAATTTCTTAAAATTAGAGGGTAATAAAAAGTGTTTGCAAACATATTCTTTTTCAGCACCTTGAAATCTATAAGATACACCCAAAGTACATTGAGGAACAGAAAATTCGTTCAAATTTGTTTTTCAGTGTAATTTGATATGAATAATTCTTGACAGGCGTTTCCTAGCTTCGATTGCACGTAATTTGCAACTGCAAGCAATTTTTGGTGCCCACGAAAACGCGGGAAATTATAGCAAATTAACAACTCTCAGGTATCACCCTCGTAATTGCTTGCTTTCCACAAAGAAAAGCTTCTTGGTTGGAAAAAATATTTTTTTCTAAGTGAATGATAAGCAGTTTTGCCAATTATAAAATCTATCCATCAAAATTACCGAGATTTCAAATTTACATAACAATTAAGGATAGACGGAAAAGGAGTTTAATTTCGATTAAATGATAGATACAGAAGTCAGTTTCTTAAAATTATTATCAATTTAAAAATTAAAATAATTGAATTACACCCAAAAATTGCGTTTAAAAGTTTTTTTTTTTGACAGTTATTAATATGAGCAATTACATCGTTCGAGAAGAATGAAAAAGGAGTCTAAAAACATCTTACGGAGTGAGGAAACATTATCGAAGTTATAAAATTGCTCCCCCCCCCCTCTCCCCGAAACCGATGCGGTACAAAGGGTTTCCTAGTTTGGAGTGTTCACAGGGCGATGAATGAAAATTTAGTTGAAATTAGTGACTTGAAGTAAAGAGAAGAATGAGTACAAGAATTGTTTTAATAGCAGCGAAACATTACAGTAGCAAATAAGAAAATTTTTTTTTGCTATAAGATGGTGACTAGCTTGAAATCGCATATTCTCATTTGTGAACAACTCTATAGTTAGAATAAATCCACCTTGCTGCACTGCGAAGGCTACGCTGATTCTAATCACAACATATCAACGCTGCCAGGTTAGGTTTGCAGGTTAGGTTGCACAGTTGTGGCATTACTTAAATCAAAATCTTTTAGACTGTATTTCCCAGATTTCAAGAAGAATGATATTATTTCAATAAATTTTATTCCTAGCTTTAACAATCGATATTTTAGTTCGAAATCTTATAGCTGGTTTCACTGCATTGAGAGTCTTTTAGTTAAGAAACGTAATTTACAGGAACGCTTTTCCATTAATATGCAGTGGAGAACCGTTTATACGTTTTTTAAATGACCGTTTACAAACGAAAATATTTTATGTGAAACATTTCGTTTTATCTGGAAAATGTTGAGCATTGATTATTAATATTTCAAAATAAGTTTATTCTTGAACTTATAATTTGACGATTATGTCTCTGCTTAAAAATTTGAACTGTGATGTTTTAAAAACAAGATTTCAAATTTGTGGGCGTAAAAAATGTTTAATAACACTTTTATTAAACTTTAATAAAAGTGTAATAAATTTAAAAATACATTATTTTAATTAATAATAAATGTTAATAATAACGTGATAAATGTTTAGAAAATAATAAAATCTATATGGATGTCCGCACAAGTTTTATGCCTCTCTTAAAAATAAAAAGAAACCTTTCCGTCTGAAGCACATTTTAAACTCGTTCAGAAAAAGTCTTTAATTCCCGCCTGATGCCTTTTGGCTTCGCAAACGAAGTACTATGAGTTGAATTCAGGCACTGAACCACTTTCGCTCTAAAATCGCGAAATACACCTTTTACTCAAATGTTGCGCCTCTTGTCTTATTTTCCTCGCAGGAAGTATGATATTGTAAAATCGAGGCTAAACATTGGGTTCAGCCTCGGTAAAACAAATGAGAAAAGTCAAGCTTCTGGAGCGTATAGGAGAGTTGATGTGTGTAATACCTATAACCAGAGCTGCCGTAGGAAAAAAAAATATTTGGGCTAACGCACTTCTTTAAACAGGGAAGAGGTCATCGTTTACGAATTTTTGCTGGGCCAAAAAAGACCAGATTACTTATGCCAGCGTTCATTCAAAAAGTAAACATTTCTTCTCTCTTTTTAATGGGGCTATACGTTAGGCGCTCTAGCCTTTCACAGGCGCGATCTCCCGATATGGGAAGCCAAAGGGAAGTCCCGGAAGCCAAAGCCTTACCACCATGCCACCTAGCCGACCAAAAAAAAAAAAAAAACAAAACAGCAGACGCTTATTTTTTAAAAAAAGTTTGAAACCTATTAACAAAATATTTAGTTCACTCCAACCTACTAATATTTCTCGTAATAATGTCGCGTTAGTATTCGAGAATTTTATTTTAGCATAGTATTTAAAAAAATAAACAAATAAAATAAAAATAACAAAAAAGTAAAATAAATAAATAAAATGATATGAATAAGTATATAAATTAAAATGAACAGAAAGAGAGTAAACAAATAAAATGTTTTAATTAATTCAGATAAAATGATCAGAAAAAGTGAAAAAATAAACAAAGCAGTGATTAAAATGGTGCAAATAATTAAGTAATTAAATAAAATAAACAAAAAATTAATTAAAGAAGCAATTATTAAATAAATTAATAAATAAAATGAACAAAGAAAGGGAAACAAATAAAAAAAAATAACTAAATTGCATTAAATGAACAAAAAATTCAACTAATAGAATGATATATGTAAATAAATAAGTCAATTGAATTAAATGAGCAAGATAACAAGTAAACAGACAAAATGATACGAATAAATTAGACAAAAACACAAGATGAATTTTAAAAAGGTAAATTAAATGATATAATTTAATAAGTTAATTAATCACATTATTTTATTGACCTTTTTTTTTAAAATTTCTCTCGTGTATTTAGCTAGTTTATTTGTATTATTTTGTTTGTTTACTTGTTTTCTTGTTCATTTTGTGCAATTTAAATTTTTTATTTTCTTTTTTGTTTGTTTGCTTTTTTTGTTAATTTTATTTATGAATTTATTTGATTTATATAATTTAATAAGTTATTTAATCAAATGAACAAAAAAATAAAGAAACAAAATGACAAAATTAAATAAATGAACAAAGTAAATAAATAAAAACCACGTGTCCTTCCGACAACAAACTCTCATGCTGATTGCGAGAATACGCTGACAGAAAACGGAAACTCTTACGAATGCCATCGCATGCTATGAATGCAAAACTGCTTTCTGGAGATGAAAAATATCTCCGCTCAGAGAAATGATGAGTGGTTTTCGTGTGCAAACACACGAGAGTTGTTAATAGCTTAAGTTATCTCAGTTTCTGTCATAAATGTCGGCATTTTTTGCCAAGGACCTTGTTGGCAGAGAGTAAGGATGTGGAATAGGGATATGTTTGTAGATTTTTTTTCTCTTCCTCCTCTTCCAACGGCATTCTTTTGTATGCTTGGAATATGAAATTGTCATTGACCATGAAGATTTTGTTCTTTTTGAACGTAATAAGTTTGTTTTTTTGGTCATGCGGGAACAGTAGGCTAACGATGAGGATGACTGTGACGGGAGGGGGTTGTCTGGCATACACTCAAATTTACTTATACAACAAATTTATTTTTAATAAAAAACAGAAAAAGTGAACTAATCTGAATAAATAAACCAATAAAAAAGCGTTATAGTAGTAACCGCAGTGTGCTGCAACTGCTACGGTTTTAGGAGGCTCTTCTAGAAATTTATTTTAACTTTTGTATGTTTTTCCTTTTTATTTTTTACTAACGTGTTACTAATAAATAAAACTCACTCGCCATATAAGGATCTTCTAGTTTCAAGAGCAGGGTCGTGAATGCACATATTTCAGGGCCCATCACAAATAACTTTTACGGGCCCCCTCTATAATGTTTGCACTTACGTCTTTACATATATCTCATCCTCATTTAAAAAATCTCGGGACCTCTTCTCGCTCGGGTCCGGGCTAACAGGTGCCCTTCTCTCTCTTTCTCCCCCCCCCCCCCCACGTCGCTGACCAAGAGTGCATGTTTAAAACTTTTCTGGTCCTTTCTCTCACAGGGGAAAAAAAAGCAATATTTTATTTTTCTTCTTTTCTTTTTTTTTTAATTTGAGTTTCACTTTGACCCTTGAAAAATTGTGCAAACCTATTCCTTCTTATTTTCTTGTTTGTCATTTTAAATTGCTGAAAGTTTCACACACATACACACGTAAGTGTGTGTGCATGTGTGTGCATACAAGTTTTGAATTCTTAAGTATTCCAGTACCGAAACACCAATGAGGAATAATTGAACCCTGGGCCGATGGTATGTGTAAGTTTTTTTTTCAGGAAAGCAGTACAGGAACGGCGTTCCGACCAATTCACTCCCGAAACGAACCCATTTTTCTTAGGGCCCATCTGTTTCACCCTATTCGTGCCAAACAATTCCCCGAGACTGCTGCTTAACTCTCAAAAGCTTAAAACTTTTTAGCACTAAAAAGTGCCCTCTGCTTATAACGTCAAAACACAAATTCAATCATTTTTATTATTCATGTTGCAACAAAGTTGTATTTTGATCAACGTTGTTCTGTTGAATTCAGTCAGCACAAAATAAAGCCTTTTAAATCTTAAACTTGTTGTCTCAATAAGAATTATATGGAAAGAATAATGATTTATGTGCCGCGCAAACAGCAACATTATTCCTCTGTAATTTTTCGATCTCTTTTGATTAATTTGGTGTGGGGATAAAATGTCTTCCCAGTATCGCAAATCTTTTCACAACCACCAAACAATCACTTCGTTGTTGCAATCCATAAATTTTGAACCCCGAATCATCGGCTTTTCATTCATCGCGGCTTGATATAAAACTAAAAATGTCTGCTGATCTTAAACAATCATGACCCCTTCAATAACATGCTTCAGACAGCGTTATGACTTAAAAGGCAATCATTATTTTACAAATAAATTTCAGGGACCACTCAAACAACGTACCACTTGATGTAGTGACTTGAGATTTTTAGAGCATCATAAATTCTTATCAGTGCCTGAACTTCCACCAACTATTGAATCTATGATGATCATACATTGAATCCTTTGAACTGTTTTTAACTTCTCACCTCAAACCCATAAATTATGTTTTGCTTATATCGATTTATGATCGAAAGCTGAACAACAGTAAACTCAAACATTTCGCACTTTGTGGCCATAGCAAACTGGCATCTTTTTTCACGATTCAGAAATACTAAATCGTATTTTCATGGGTCATAAAATAAATTGAAGATGCTTTTACAGCCAAATGATGCCGTTTATAGTTTCGCCAAAGCGGCTTGCACTTAGATGCATACAGTCTTCCAACTGACTCGTTCGTTCGAAAAGAATGCGAGCTCTTGGTGATAAAACTCGGTATAAATTACGGTGGAATTCTTTGATTGAAACCATCATAAAGTAAACACCATCGGTCTCCTTTCTAATGGAAATTCGCGCTCTTTCATCAGTTATGAGCGTGATGACAGACGAAACCCTCTGACACTAAACGTTCACTCCGTATGGGGTCAATATCTCCCGGAATCGCCATTTGTAACCACGATATTCAAGTTACTTTTCAAGAAATGCTTGGGGGAGGATTTCTTGTAGGAAGCTTTTCATCGCACGTATTGAATATGCGAACTTTTTCTGTATGATTTAGAATGGAAACAAAGACCTTAGCAATTTGTGTTCTCTTTCGAGTATGAAGTCACCGTGGTAACAGCTTTGAATCTTCGATTTTTAGAAGTTGAGGCATAAACTTGAAACTGATGCCACCCCGACTCATCTTCCTTCAAGCTTTTACATCAACTCTCAAGGCAAAACACACAGAAATAGGGTGAACTTGCCGTCCTCAGAAGTTGCCACCAGGGGGGGGGGGGGCAAGGACCCTTGTTTCTTTGAGAAATCAAGAAAATTACTTCGTGGTACTAAAGCCTCTATTTCTTGACGTCAGCATTCCGTTTGGGGTTGGTACTTATTGGTGATGGGCATAATCGAGAACTTTCGACAATCGAGATCTCGGGAATAGAGCACTTCTGATAACCGAGTGATTGATAATCGAGATCTTTCAAAATCGAGGACTTGAGCTTGTGATAGTCGAGAACTCGAGCTGTGTCAATCGGGAACTCGAGATGTAATAATCGAGAACTCGGAATACGGTAATCGAGATTTGAAAGTCGGGAACTCGAGATAATCGAGTTCTCGAGTGATCTTGAATATTCGAATGATACGATTATGAGAACTCGAGTATGCCCATCACTCCTTGCGACTCTTTATGACTTCGTTGAATGCGCTTCTTAATTTTTTGATTAATAATCAAACAATCTTAATTTTTATGTCAAAACTCATCGGAAATTCAGTCCCATTCTCTCCTTCCAGGTTGGTTGATTCAGAGCGTAGCACTACTTTTACATATTTCCCACCAAAACCATTCAATAGCTTCCTTTCTGTGATTACGCCGATTGGCACACTTCATTTTCGCTCTTTGTGGGTTTTTTCCTTCTTCACCGATTTTAGCTACTTAGAAAATCCTCCTATCCTCATTAATAGCATTATGGACTCCATGCCTCAAAGGTTGGACATATAAGAAAACCATATCCTCTTTTAAAAATTATTTGGTTTCATAAAAACATTTTTATTTCCCTTTTCTCATGCAAATAAGTAAAAAAAAAATAATTTGAATTTTGTCATCTTGAATTCAAATTTTGTTTTTCGCAATCATGAGTGTGTGTGTGTATGTAGGTGTGTGTTTGTGTGTGTGGGGGGTATGTGTGTGTGTGTGTGTAGGCATGTGTGTTTGTGTCTGTGTGCAGGCATGAGTGTGTGGGTAGTGGTGTGTATGTGTGTGTGGGGGGGTATGTGTATGTGTGTGTAGGCATATGTGTTTGTGTCTGTGTGCAGGCATGAGTGTGTAGGTGTGTGTGTGTGTGTTTGTGTTTGTGCATGTGTGTAGGTGTATGTATGTGTGTGTGTGTGTGTGTGTATGAGCGCGCATGTGTGTAGGACATGGACGCCTCCGACCAGGAGAAGCGTATAGCTCAGGACCGGAGCAGCCGCGCCGCGCCGTCTTTAGAGGCCGGTGGTGCTGGTGTCCATGGTCCGAGCTGAAAAAACAACCAGACGCCAAGGACGGTCAAATGAAAGCAATAAGAAATCGTGATTGCTCAAAAAAAAAAAAAAAAACATACATGTGTCGACATGTATTTTTTTTTTAACTTCTTTTCCCAAACGCTCAGTAAAATACATTTTTTTTTGTTTCTGCCAAACGTGCTGTTTTTGGCTCACTTATTCTATCACGTCTGTCGAGCATGTTTCAATCATCTTAATCTAAACAATTCCTCAGCCGTAATATCCTTCCAAAACATCAAAATCCTTTAATTATTTTGAGCAGCGTGCATAAGAAGCCGAAGGTATTTGAAGTGACATTTACAACCCTTTTGTTTTTCAATTTAAAAAAAAGAGTATTTATAACGCAAATCAGAAGTAATTTAAAGTTATCTCGTTAATTACTAATTATAAAACAGGACTTTCCGACCTTAATCATTATTAATATTATTCTTTAATTTAAAACTCACTATCTTTCTTTTTTTTAAATCGGAAAAAACTAGCATTTTTAATGTTAAGGTGGAAATTGCAAAAACGGAAGGTATATATAAAAAGATATGTTGGTAAAAATAAGTGCACGAGATAAGAAACTCTTCTTTATCAACTTGGAGAAGCTCCTAAAAGTTAAACTTTAATCAAAAGAGAGAACCTTGGAAGGGATAAAACATACAATTAATCTTTAAAAATTACGCCAATAGAAAATTGTTAATTTATTTTCAAAATGGGCCAATTCACATGGGAACACATATATGTACCAAATTTCGTTCGATTTCATGCAGTAGTTTTTTGACTGGAGCAGTCACAAAAAAAGAAAAAAAAGAAAAAAAAACGGCGACACACACACACAAGCAGATGTTTTCCAAAAATGGTAAAAATGGACTCAGCACACCTCAAAACGTGCGAATCCTTCGAAATCAGATAATTTTCACGAATCCGATATTTTTTTTCTATATATTAGAAAAAGAAAAAAGAAAAAAAAAGGGAAACTTCTGCATTTCAATACCTACATAGTAATTTACACATACTTCTTATTATACACCGGAAATTAGAGTATCAGGCTTTGAGGGGGAGGGGTTTTATGAAATCGTGACAGTTTGTGACTAAGGGGGTGGAGGGGTCAAAATGCTGAAAAAAGTGTGACATCATTTATAAGGACAGCCCCTTGTTCAAAGGTTGAAATTGCACTCAAGACTTTAACGAAATTTCATTATCACTATATAAACGTAATAAAACATTTATAGCTTCCTGATGTTTTTCGATACACAATAATTTCGTTGTGTCTCTATGAGGCAATCAAACTGATTCATTGCTGTTACGGATATCATGATTAATAGTTCTTATAATAAAACGCGAATTTTGACATACTTAAAAGCCAACAGTAGTATTGCAGTGTCACTTATTTAATTGCTGAGCTGTTTACTATCGCCATTTTGATTAAATTTATGACTAACGGTATGCAATTATTACATTGCAAGTTGATTTACACTGCACATTGCATTTCGAACAGGATAAAGTGTAAAAGTATTAAGGTTGTGCATTAAGGCTTTATTGCATGACTGCTAGTAGTTAAACGCTTGTGAGAAAATAATGAGTGTTGGTATTGAGGCATTAAAATCCCATATATTGCAAACAAGACCAAACATGTTAAATAATGGAAAAAAAAGAAAAGAAATCTAAAGGTCCAGATCGTTATAAGCAATATATTCCGAAAATTCATTCATGGATTTTGTTTTCTGATTACTAAGGGGCCATTCATTAATTACGTAAGGTTTCCAAGGGGTGGGGGGTTGGAAATATTTCAACATTCCCTTACTTGGGGGGGGGGAGTCAAAACCATTCTTGACGTAATATTTTTCCAGTCGATATTCTGTATTAGAAATCGCGCGGTTAAGTGGTTTGGCAGGAATTATATTTTATTTACGTCTGTGGAAGGTAAGAAACGTATTAGGTTGAGCTATTTTTTACTCGTTTTACAAAGAATAAATAGTGTAACATACAATAAAAGAATCGCACTATGTGTGGCATATTTTATTTTAAATTAGTATCGCATGTCTTATACAAAACGAACTGATGTGCATCACATGACTTCCTTTTACTCCAATTTAATGTCATTTCCCCATTACTGGCAATTTTAATGTGATTCAATAGTTTACTCTCTAAATAAACAGTGGCCAAATTAAAACAGATTTGGAAAAAAAACAAAAAAAACCGCCAAATTTGTCGCCAAGTTGGCGACAAAACTTGGCGACCAAAAGACTGGTGATATATTGCCAAGTGTCCGCCAAATTATAACACCACTTGAATTTACATCGAAATTAACAATGATTCTTCCCCCCTAAAAGGGGCAAAAGACCCCTTTAGGAATACCCGAATGCAACCAAATAGGGAGGTGCACAACTAGACCCCACTAGGAGTCTACATACCAAATTTCAACTTTCTAGGACTCGCCGTTCTTGAGTTATGCGACATACATCCGCACATACTTACATACAGACGTCACGAGAAAATTCGTTGTAATATGGATATTTCGCGTGTCTATATGTTCTTAGGCACTTATCCACGTGTGGTCGAGTCGAAAAAAAAATTCAATATTCATTCGGGTGTGAGTAAAATGGAAATAAAGGTCGATTTTTGAGTGAAATTTTTTTCGCGAATACAATACTTCCTTTTTTACTTTCTTCTATATATAATATATAGAAGAAAGTATTGGATTCGTGCAAATTTTCGAATTTTGACGGATTTGAACGTTTTGAGGTGTGCTGAGTCCATTTCGACTATTTTTGGAAAATGTCTGTCTGTCTGTCTGTGTGTATGTGTGTGTGTGTGTGTATGTGTGTGTATGTGTGTCACGTCTGTGTGTGACCAGTTTTTTGTGGCCGCTCTATAGCAAAAACTACCGCATGAAATCGAACGAAACTTGGTACACATATGTGCCTCTATGTGAACTTGTGCCCATTGGTTTTTGGCGCTAATTCCTCCAAGGGGGGTGGAGCAATGGGACGCTTTTTGAGTTACGCGTGATTGCTATTCCTCAGGAAGTAACTGGTGGAATCAAACAAAATTTGGTCCATATGTTGCCATTAACAGGAACAGGTGCTGATTCAATTTTGGTGTCAATAACTCAAACGGCGCACAGTGTGGCATAGTGGGCAAAAATCCACCGAACTCGCGGGTTTTGAGCTAGGATCTTCTATTATGGCTCAAAATTCGGCACAATTCTTCGACTATTTCGTAGTGGTGCTACAATTTTGAATTTCTTAACTCCTTAAGCCTCGCAGAGCTCAGAATGGACCCAAGTCGCGATTTTGAAAACTAAAAAGTATGACCATATTTTTTTCCTGATATGTGGCTCAATGCTTAGTATAAATCGAGGAATTGGATGATAAAACACAACTTTTGATCGCTGCCGGGTGCTTAGAAATGCTTTTTTCCACCGTAGAGGTCATAAAAAACATTATTTTTCAGGTTTTTCCGTTGAAAAAATGGGTTTTTACGGTCTTCACACATCGCCCGCGCAAGAACAAATATATATTTTAATTCTAATCTACAAGTTTTCAGTCATTTTCCAAAGTTCAAAAGGCAAAAACCTCCCTAAAACACCGAAAAATTGCTCAAAGTCCGAATTTCAGCTCGAGATTCTACCATTGTCCACGGAAATACATCCGTGCAATAGCGGCAAACAGCTCATTTTATATGTATACATTTATGTGTATACATTTTGAGAATAAATCGTCTGCGTTCGAATAAAGACCTTTACATTTAAAATTTCCGAATGCTTTTGATGTTTTTAAGAAAATTTAATGTATTAAAGTAACAGTTGAGCAAATGTGTAGACGCAATATTACACTGTAAAAAAAATCCGGAAACGTTTCTGAGTATATCGTGCAGCTGTGGTTCATGAAAGTTTCAAAAACGTTTCTGAGTATTTCGGAATCCTCTTTCTGTAATGTCCAGAAACGTGTCTGAGTATTTCGGAATCCTCTTTCTGTAATGTCCAGAAACGTGTCTGAGTATTTCGGAATCCTCTTTCTGTAATTTTCAGAAACGTTTCTGAGTATTTCGGAATCCTCTTTCCGTAATTTCCAGAAATGTTTCTGAGTATTCTGTGCAGCTGTGGTTCATGAAAGTTTCGAAAACGTTTCCGAGTATTTCGGAATTCTCCAAACAATTTTCAAAAACGTTTCCGAGAATTTCGGAATCCTTTTTCCGTGATTTTTTCTAAAACATAATTCTTTATTATAGTATTGCATACCATATCAGTTTCAATTCTTTCATATCTAAGAGCAATAATACAAGCAATTTTAGAATCATTCGTGGATTTTTTTTTTTTTTTTTTTTTGGAATTTCTAATGACAAGTAGCATGGTTAACAGCATAACATATGCACAGTTATAAATTTTTTGAAAAATTATGAAATAATCTAGTAGTTTCATTCCTAATCACAAAATCGTCGGGGAATTGGAGTGGGGGGTACCTTCTGAAAAGTGGGGATTGTTTGTTAAACAATCTTAAACTTCAGTTTTTCTCTCAATATTTTCAAGACAAAACTATCAACATATTGTATTTTTAATGCAGAACTTAAAAACATATCTTGTATCAAACTTGATAGCTTTTATCTTCGGATAAAATTTGACAGGACTTACCTACCCTTCGCGTTCCGGAATTCGTTCACCTCAAGTCAATTTCTCTGACGAACAAAGTGTACCGAAAAGTACCAACAGAGAAATTGATGAATTTAAATATGACACCAAGTCCCCCTGCTGGAACCATTCGGGTTGATTCTTCTGTTCTTGCCCTTTTCCAGCTCATCACAAATATAAATACTTATTCAAAATAGGTTACTGATTTTATTTTTACAGTGTGCGCAAAATGCATTATATATTTTATTTATTAAAACATTGAACTCTATTACATGATTATTCCATTTCATATATACGAGAATAACCCCTCCCCCACCATAAAAGTGATGGTGCACCCATAAAATGCTATGAAGCGCCCACCCCCCCTTGAAAAAGCAACATCATATACATTATAAATCAAAGTATCACATACATTATAAATCAAAGTATCATATAAATTATAAGTCAAATACTTTAATATGGTGTAAAAATACAAAATTATTTTATTAAGTCTTTTTTTTTTCTTTTTTTTTTTTGCTTTTGGTAAAATTGAGGCTCGTAAAACGAAAAAAATGAAGACACTTTTAAATACATATATGTATCTATTTGTTAAATAAATTAATACACATTTAACTAATTTAAAGCGTTTCGCTAATGCAAATATTTAAAGAGATATCGTCATTTAGATAATACTGAAGCACTATGTTCCTAATTACAAGAGATAGTTTTTTTTTTTTTTTTTACTTCATACAATCTAGCTACACTGTTTACAAGAGAATGAAAACATGCAACCTTAAAGACGAACTATCAAACCTGACAATTTGCATATTATAACATTTAATTCATAATGCTTGATACATAGCCAAATATTAACTGAGATTGACACATAAAAGCAAAGTACACAATAACACATATTTAAATTTTTTTATAATCTTCAATTCATAAATTTTACAGAATAAAACTAGACACACTTGCACTTTAAATATGTGTTCTATGTAATGTAAAATATTTTCAAATTGCAATAGTTCACAACGAAAAATTAATACTGAAGAAAATAGTTTTTTTTTAACGAGATTTATATGAACTAAATCTCTTTAAAGTAATAGAGTTGCAAAGCGACTTACCTATTCGTCGGTGGTGGTCTTTTGCAGGCTTTGGTCACCAAAAAGGTGATTTTTATGACAGAATAAAATTCTGCCAACAAAAATTACCCATTTGGTAGAAAGAAGAAAAGTATCCAAGAAAAAAGTAAATTACCTACACAAGTTATGCGACGCAATGAATTTACATGGCGTCCTCTCGGTAGTTATTTGGTTTTCAATTTCAGTTTGTATTCCTTCCGCGAGCATGCGTCGAGAATTTGCACTTCGTACTTAAAAATAAGTGACATAGCTTCAAATTCAATCTTATGACGATACATATGCAAGAAAATATAAGACTTTAGAATTATCTTCAGTGAATTCATGCGAGGAACAAAACTTCTACTAATCCCCTTGATGAGTGTTACTTCGCATACATGAGTCAGCACTTGTTTTCATTGCGTGCTTTCGAAAGTTTCAGTTTAGATTTGCTGCTGGACTATAAAATTGTGAGCTGCGCATGCGTCGACTCTTACTTTCTTGCTATACGGGAAACGTTTTTGATTATAGCAGAAAACTGCGGAGGGCGTACGAATCTGTGTATTACGGAAAACTTTTTTATATATTCAGAGAGTTTTCCGAGATTTTTTACAGTGTAGTATGTTTGTCTATTTCCTTGGATTAATCGCAATATTCGAATTGTAACAGGTATGTTCACTCTTTTACATAAGTATACAAAATAGAAAACTTGGTCCTCTGTTACATAATTAAGTATTTAAACAAATTATGTAAATTTCATTTTTTTTTTTTAAATTAGTTTCTGCGTGTTAGACCAACAAAACAACATAAATTTTAATATAAATTCAACAAAACTTTATAATAAAGTTAAAATAACATGTCTTTACTGTTTTTCATACAGAAAGTGACAGCTAATGGACATATATTTGTGAATATTTGTTTTTAAAATTAAATAGAGTGAAGTAAAATCATATATATCCTTTCATAGTATCCTTTCATCCCTACCTTAAATTTAGCTGTATTATAACCTATAAATGATGTTGTTAGGAACAAAACTGGGCTAAAAGGGTTCATCTGAGCATTAATTGTTTAGTTTAAAACACATTAAAATTTTAACATGTGTTTTTACATTTTAAGTTAGAATTCCAACAAAAACACTTACGTAAAAGAGTGAACATAGAGTTACAATTCAAATATTACAATTATTCCGAGGAAACAGACAAACATACTAATTTTGCGTCTACACATTTGCTCAACTGTCACTTTAATAGATTAAATTTTCTTAAAAACATCAAAAGCATTCGGAAATTTTAAATGTAAATTTATTCGAACGCAAACGATTTATTCTCAAAATGTATACATATAAATGTATACATATAAAATAAGCTGTTTGCCGCTATTGCACAGATGCATTCCCGTGGACAATGGTAGGATCTCGAGCTGAAATTCGGACTTCGGGCAATTTTTCGGTGTTTTAGGGAGGTTTTTGCCTTTTGAACTTTGGAAAATGATTGAAAACTTGTAGATTGGAATTAAAATATATTTGTTCTTGCGCGGGAGATGTGTGAAGACCGTTAAAACCCATTTTTCAACGGAAAAACCTGAAAAATAATGTTTTTAATGACCTCTACGGTGGAAAAAAGCATTTCTAGGCACCCGGCAGCGATCAAAAGTTGTGTTTTATCATCCAATTCCTCGATTTATACTAAGCATTGAGCCACATATCAGGGAAAAAATATGGTCATACTTTTTAGTTTTCAAAATCGCGACTTGGGTCCATTCTGAGCTCTGCGGAGCTTAGGGGGTTAAGAAATTCAAAATTGTAGCACCACTACGAAATAGTTGAAGAATTTTGCCGCATTTTGAGCCATAATAGAAAATCCTAGCTCAAAACCAGCGAGTTCGGTGGATTTTTGCCCACTATGCCACACTGTGCGGCGGTTGAGCAATAGAACGTTTTTTGTCGTCAATTGTGTCTGCTGTATCTCAAGAAATAATGAACGGAATGAAAGAGAAATTTATCGGCAAGTAGCCCTTAGTAGGTACAAGAGCTGATTTTATTTTGGTGTCAACAGCTAAAAAGGGGGTAGCGCAATCGCCCGTTCTTTTTTTCCATTGTGAGTGCCCTATCTCAAGAAGTAATGCTACGTTCTGGTTGAAATTTGGAATATATGTGAATCCATGTGTAAACAGGCTTTGGTTCAATTTTGGCGCCAATCGCGCCAAGAGGTGCTGATTTATTTTTATTATCATTATTTTTTAGCGAATAAAAATAGTTTTATTAATGCAACAATAAGAAAGATAAATCGTAATAGATTGTCGTCTGCGTATTTCTCGTGATTTTAATTGTATGAAAATGATCGGAAATATTATCTCAATCATAGACTAATAATAAGAGTAGACCGAGCTATGGCAACCCTTTTGCTGCTCATAAACCAAACCATGTGACTGGTGGATATCCTAGCAACAGCGGGCGTTAATCGTAGCAGACGATCAACGCCAGCGCGAAATAAAATAAATAGAATTGATGGAACACGGAAGAATGATCTTTTATGGAGTCCGATTTGTAAATTTGTTATTCTAAGTTGTAAATATTTTGTAAATATAATGAGTTTTTCGTTTAGATAGTATTGTGCATTTTCTTTAGTCAATTTCAATAACTCTCTAAGCAATAAAAGATGCAAGCGACCAAGAGGAATCAGCGAACGGTAAGATTTTTACCTACAGTTTCAATTTAAGATACCGATTAGTACATTTTTGCGTTAACTCAAAACGTTTACGCCATTTCGTTCACGCCAACGCTGACAGCTCCAAATGAAATAAAAGTTACCGAAAACTGATCAAAAAACTATTAATAATGTCAAAATAATGCATAACTAAAAGAAAAACAGTTCAATCTCTGCACCTGGAAGTTTTTTTTAATGAAAACACATTGTCTTAAAATACATGTCGAGTGCCAAACTATAGATAATGCTGCCATCTAGCAACCATGCTGCCAAAGTCTTCGCCAAACCCTTCCACTAGTCACATGATACATCTATGAACCAATTTTCTTTATCAGCAAGAATGAGAAAGCTCGGTCTACTCCATAGACTAATAATAAGAGTAGACCGAGCTTTCTCATTCTTGCTGATGAAGAAAATTGGTTCATAGATGTATCAGGTGACTGGTGGAAGGGCTTGGCGAAGACTTTGGCAGCATGGTTGCTAGATGGAAACATTATCTATAGTTTGGCACTCGACATGTATTTTAAGACGTAATGTGTTTTCATTATAATTTTTTTCCAGGTGCTGAAATTGAACTGTTTTTCTTTCAGTTATGCATTATTTTGACATTAGTAATTAATTTTTGATCACAGTTTTCAGTAACTTTTATTTCATTCGGAACTGCTACGTCAGCGTTGGCGTAAACGTTTTGCGTCAAGGTAAAAATGTACTAATCGGTATCTTAAATTGAAATTGTAGGTAAAAATCTTACCGTTTGCCGATTCTTTTTGGGCGCTTGTATCTTTAATTACTTAGAGAGTTATTGAAACTGAATAAAGAAAATGCACAGTACTATCTAAACGAAAAACTCACTGTATTGACAAAATTTTTATAACTTAGAATAACAAATTGACAAATCGGACTCCATTAAAGATCATTCTTCCGTGTTCCATCAATTCAATTTATTTTATTTATTGTTGATCGTCTGCTGCGATCAACGCCCGCTGTTGCTAGGAAATCCACTAGTCACATGGTTTGGTTTATGAGCAGCAAAAGGGTTGCCATAGCTCGGTCTACTCTTATTATTAGTCTATGGTCTACTCTTATTATTAGTCTATGATCTCAATGGTTTAAAATTTTTAACTGTTGCCATCTTATGTTTGTTAACAAATAAAATATTTGTAATTAATTCAAGCAAGGCTTTTAAAATAGCTTTCAATTTTCGCTCTTTGCTTTGCTTTTGCAATAATTCAGACATTGGGATGGTGGTCAAGTTTTTGCATGTGTAATTTCGTTTTTGTTGGGAATATTGCTTCCTCGTCAAGCATGGGGAGGGATCAGAAAAAAAAAAGAAAAATATAGAAGAAAGTTTCGTGATGGCCACAACATACTAGTTGTAAAAGGAAGTAAAAAATAACGAAAAAACATTCAATCTAAATTCTAACCTTTTAGTAAATATTTCTTTACACAAAAAGGTTTTATTTCATAACAGTGAATTTAATAACGACCCCAGTGATGGAAGATTCGTTATTTTATTATGTTGAAAAACGAAATTTACGTAAAAATAGGGGGGGGGGGAGAAGGATTTGAAAAAACTTACACACCCTTACATGGGGGGAGGGGAGGTCAAAAATTGCCAAAATCATCCTTACGTAATTAATGAATGTCCCCTAACCGATGCGATGCGAAACATTCACGTTCGACAAAAATAATTTAAAATCCTGGTTGTTAAGAACTTTTTTTTTTTTTGAGCAATAACAAAAATGTGATCCCCCCCCCCCCCTCGAGCAGCGGCGAAAAAAAAATCTTTAAAATGTTGTATTATTTTTAAAGTTTGATAACGTATTAAGAAAGTTATAACTTATCAACAAAAAAACACCTTTGAGAAATGATATATAAAAACAATATAGTAGGATATGCTAGTGTAATTCCTGGGATGAGATGTCTCAATGTTGCTCTGACGCGACGATTCTGCGATTTCCCCATGTTAAAAAAAGCGTTTTTTTAATTTCTGGTTTCAAGGCAACAACATAACTGAGGTTTATCACTGTGCCACCAATTAGTCAAGAGAAAAATTTGGTATAGAATTAGCTGAGGGTAATAAGTGATTCAAAAACTACATCATCTGCCACATGGGAAGATCGATCCCATGACCTCCACGTCATTACACGACGCTTTTACCAACTGAGATAATTGGCTTCCATCTCAAGATGCTATACACGAAAGCAAATAAAGTAACAAAATTAATTTAAATTTATGCATGTATTTTATTCAAATATTCTTAAAATGTTATACTGAGCTTTTCCAAGATAAAATTAATGTTTTGTTTCCTGGCTTTAACAACAACAGAACTGTAGTTCAGACTCCTGCAATGAGTTCATATTATAATATTCATGGCAATTGTGATCAGAATTCTAGTGAAGATAATTATTCATTAAAACGATATGTTTCGGCTCATGGGGATTCGAACTTAAGACCTTCGGATTATTAGCATGACGCTCTAACCAACTGAACCAATGAGTTTCCATTTAGCGATGCTATGTATTGAAGCAATGCGTAATGAAAAAAACGGTTCTTTTTTTTGCGAAAAAATAACCTAAATGTGAATTGTCTCTTTATTTTTAGTCGAAAGCGGTGAATTTCTTAAAAAAAAAAAAAAAAAAAGATGCGTTACTTAAAGTTTGACAAAGTGTGGGAGAGTGATTGCGTTCCGCCCTCCCTCCCCCCCCAAAAAAATACATTTATGAAATAATACAAATGATAAGAAAGAACAACATAAAACAATCCGTTACATATAAACGCTAATTTGACCTTTATATTTTAATTGAATGGATATGGTTTGGTTATTTTGTAAAGTAACTTGCTATCGGGAATGGTTATTTCGTTGTAAAAATAGGTATTGTGATAATGGTATAAAATCAAGCGCACCAAGGGAGTAGTGCCCTTTCGTCGCACCAGAGCAACAGTAAGATATCTAATAAATAGAATAGTAGTAAGATATCCTACTGTTGTATTAAGGCGACGCTTTGATGATTCAAAAAAAAAAAAAAAAAAAAAAACGCTAGATTCACGTGAAAAAAAAAAGAAGAAAGTTTTGAAATGGCAACAACCAGTTAGTTTTAGCCTATAGCAGCAAGATGACAACGAAATTTGTTGTCGCCGTAACTGTTGCCACAGATTTTTGATCTTTTTTTCTTCATACAAACAGCAAAAGGTTTTCTGTTTGAATTTACTTAAAAGTGCATCAATAAATTAATCAAATCATGTTTTTCTGGGTGGAAGAAATTTTTAATGATGGAGCAAGGGACAGTCAATGAGTAACGACGGGGGCATGTTGATTACATAATGCAGAACTATTGACAGGCGTGTAATTGATAGCCGTCGATGTGAAACCAGCATAATTTTTTCACGTTGCTTACACGCAAAAACTAAGAACGATAATGAATTATTTTCACAGAAATAAATTACATTGTATGTATGTTGCTTTTCAAGAATTCACCGATATTTTTTCTTTTTCCTTTTAGGTAAGTTTTTGTATTACTGTTTCCTGAAGAAGAGTTTTCAATGCTGTGCATTTGTGAAAATTTTATCATTATTTCAAGGTAAACATTTTCTGCAAAACATAGGGACTGAATATTAAAGTCGTTGCAAACAATATTAGCTAATGCTGTTGTGTTTTTAAACTTCTTCAGAAAAGACGACAATTTATAAAGTTTTACAAAATATATCTCACTCCGGTATATTTTTATTCTTAACAAAATTACAACAAAATCTATAGATCAGATTTAAAATCATTTCACGAAAAACTCAACCCTTTGTCCCGCACGTGACGATTCATATATTTCATTAAAAAATAATAATTTTAATAGGTGATGACAAAAATTTTTGCTCAAGAAATCACACATAAGTTTAATTTATTAAGCAGAAAAAAAATTGTTCATTAATTTTTTTTAAGTATTAATTTCAATGAAATTGATCAGGCGTCACGTGCGGGACAAAATGAACGTTTTCCATGAAATGGCCCTTAAGTGCTAGTAAGAAACATTTTTCAAAGTAGTATCCTTAAAACTCTTTCACATTGCATCAAAGATTGTAAAGAATTCGAAGAACATTTCTTACTTTGAATTAGCTCATTTTTATTATCCTACTTTCTCAGTAAAATTCCGAGAAAAAAGAAAAAAGCATGAAAGAAGGCTTAATGCATCTTGAAAATATCGCGAAAGACAAAAAATAAATAAAAAATAAAAAAATAATTAAATAAATATTAAAAAATTAAAAATTGGAAAGTAGGGTATTGAGATAGGGAAAAATGTCTGTCGGTTGGTCTGTCTGTCCCCCCCCCCAGACATTTTTGAGTAAATAGTCCCGAACAATTTTTTTTTTGTTCGAAAGATCTCAGCGAGGACACCTCATTTCTACATTTCACATTTTAATGTGAACTATTTTTCGTTCAATTTTGAACAGTTCAAAAAAAACTTAACATTAGCGCCTACGAGGAAATTCAAGGCAATTCCGAACTTAGAGGGGAATTTGTTACAAACAAACTTTGTAGGAAAAAGCTTTTGATAAAAAACATGTATGTAAAATATTTTTTTGATTTGAACAATTTTCCGTTCAATTTTGAACAGTTCAAATCCATTAACATTAGCGCCTACAGGGAATCTGAAAGTCAATGTAGATTCCGCACTTGAAAGCGGATTTACTTCAAACAAATTTTGTTGGAAATAGCTCTTGACGGCAAACTCCCGACTCTGACTCCGAGAATTTTTGGGCACCTGACTCCGACTCCTGTTAGCGAAATTTAGTCGGACTCTGACTCCTCGATTTCGACTCTGACTTCGTAACTTTAGTAAAAAATTATACACGGAGGAAAAATGACCGACCCTGACTCCTTTATCCCGAAATAAGTCCACTTCCGACTCCGCAAACATTGGAGGAGTTGCGGAATCTAAGGGAAACGACTGATTCCAACTCCGAGTCTTTGAGTTAAATACCTTCGGCTGCCGAATCTGACTCTTTTATCCCAAAATGAGATTGACTCTGACTCCGCAGCCATGGTATTTACTGTGAAATGATTATTGTTTATATGATTTGTTTTAATTTTCACTCTAAAGTTTTAATTTATGCATTCAGTTTTTTGGCGGAGAAATTCGGAGTCCTTTATGTTTCTACTTAAAGATATGCGCTGACGATTTTTTTTCCGACAATGAAAATTATTTCTTTAGTTGAAATTTTATTGTTTGTATTTATTTTAGAAATTACGTTAATTCTATTTTTAAATTATTTTTTGGCAACGAGGGAAAAACAAACGATTTTTTTTTTTTTTTTTTGATATGATGTATTTATTTCATTGAACTTATTAATTTAAATTTTTTTTCTTTTTGAAAGCGGCTAAAGATTTTTTCTTAGTGGAATAAAATGTATTTGCTGTTTTGTTCAAAAGGTGCTGCTACTTTATTTTTCGTTTACTTATTTTTTACGCATCTAATTCTCTAGATGAGCAAGGCATATTTAATTTCTAGAAATTTAGCTAAAAATATTTTAAAAAATATGGTATAAATAATTCACGATTTTAGCTAATTTTGAGAATTTTGATCAGATACAGGAAGTCAGATATTGGTAAACGGGAAAGTAGGCTCGTTTTGTTTTGGAAGAGCTTCTTGTTACTTGACATTTTGTCTAAAATTTTGAGGTTTTTAATTTGTGTCAAAAATCATACTAAGTTGCAGGAAATGAAAGGGTTTAAGCCCTAGAAATTTATTTTTAAATTAATTTAACATTTTAATACGTTATTCTAAAAGTAGTATAAGCGAATATATTCTTTTTACGAACATGTAAGCTATTATACTTTCGGGATAATATGTGTATTTTACTTAATTTCCTAAATTTTACTTTGTCTAAGTTTTAAAATTATATGAATATGTATTGAACATCCCCTAGGAGTAGTGTTTCTCAAAACTTTTCGACCTGTGAACAGGTAAATACATATCTGTGAAAACATTTCTGGGACCGATGCTTTTAAAAATATTAAAAAAAAAAGATATTAAGGACATGTCACATAAGCGTACTGTCTTATTTTAATACTAGTGGTACCCGCAAGGCTTTGCCCGTAATAGAAAATTAAAAGGTGTTTTGGTTCGCCTGTATATTTACAAATAATGTGTGGTGAATTTTCTCGCCAATTGGCTTGTACCCATGTTACGGTTCCACGTTATGATAATTTCGTAATTTACTCGTCCATCTTATAATATTTTTGTTCTTAAAATTGGATTGGAAAAAGAACCACATCGAATTTTCGAAAAATCACTTCGAGGTGCACACCCCCATGGTACAAACTTACTTTGTGCCAAATTTCATGAAAATCGGCCGAACGGTCTAGGCGCTATGCGCGTCACAGAGATCCTGTCAGACAGAGATCCGGACAGACAGAGGGACATTCAGCTTTATTATTAGTAAAGATTATGGTTAATATTACTTAAATGCAAATACATAATTAATTATATAACCATTGTACATGAGTTAATAAACCTTTGAGAAAAATCACATAAAATTTTGAAAAGTAATCATAAAAAGTATCGTATAAGATGTTATTTTATGTTATTTTAATTTTGGCAAAGAAGTTTTTGTTTTTATTAAAAAAGCTGATTGGTACAAATTAGCTGAAGATCGATCAAGTTTTCCCACGGATCGTTATTGGTCACCTGACCAGCGGTTGAGAATCCTTGGCCAAGAGCACACTTTGCTTGCAAGTAAACTAAAAAAATTAATTTTCAGTTTTATGAAGTCATTTCAATTAGAAAAGACAAATAGCGAACGTCACTCAAAATATTTTTATCATAAAGTTTAATAACACGGTACAAAGGGGAAAAGATTGAACTGGAACCTAATTGAAACTTACGAACGTAAACAGAAATTAAGTTGAGTAGTTGACTCAAAAACAAGATGTTTAATAATAAACCAGCAGCAGGATTTTTCGTGTTGCCAAATCCAACTTATAAAAAATCCCTATCTGATCGCGCCAGTTTGAACTGTGTCCTCTGACCTTTTGAAATCGGATTCACAAAGCTGTGAGGCTTTTCAATGGGTGAAGCTTCCCTGGGGCTTGTGGAAAGAAAAAAAAGTTGAATTTCGATGGGAAATGGATAAGAGAGGTTTTGAAGAAACCAGTGCCTCTATAATTCAGTTAAAGGATAAATTATACAGAAGGAACTTCAAAGGGAATTTCGATTGAAGATTTCCTGATATACGTTGCATCTCCTACCATGAAGGTGCGAATGGAATTTTTTTACTTTCATTATATTCCAGGCACTGTATTTTCACGCCCCTACCGTTTTTCTTTTCAGATTCGTTTGATAGAATCCGCAGAACAATTTTAGCGGTTTTACATAAAAACACGATCTTTTCCCCCCAGTTCTCCGCGTTGGAATGTGAGAATTTAAACCGTGGTCTAATTTATACACCATTGTGTATTTATTTTATTTATGTGGAAATGCAAACATCTGATCGAATACGAGGTTAAATAACTTGGACCTATATAAGAATTGAATACCATATTTAATCAGGGGCGCCCTGACTGAAACTTTTGGGAGGGCAGGACATAGTTTGTCGAATGGAACTTGATATTTTTCCGAACGATGATAGTTTTGCCAAATGGAACTCCAAATATTGCCAAATGGCGATAATTTTGCTAAATCGTAAAACAAAATTTCCCGAATAAGGAAATTTTTCGAAAGTCAAGTGGCCTCCCGTGACTTCCCATCGGGGCGCCCCTGTATTTAATTACTATGGGAAAGCTTCGTTAAAACGAAAAATCATAGTGGGGCCATTCATCGGAAAGGTGCACGTGCTCATACATTTCATTTAAAATTATAATAATCTATAAGGTTATAGAACAAATTTTAATTGATTAAAAAATCATAAACGCATGAGTGATTTCTTAAGCAAAAACTTTTGTTCATTACCTATTAAAACAGACTTTTTTATGAACTGTAAGAGCTATTACATGATGAACGAAATGGCGGCATTTTTGTAGAACGGCTCGGTGACAACTCGCAAGGAAAGGGGGCAACAAGTGTACGCCAAATATAATTTTATCGGAAAACAACAAAAACAACTCCCCACTTAAATGTAAAAGCACAAATCAAACCTTATGTCCTTTGACGGAGTGCGTAGAAAATAGTTTATCTTTTCCTATTGCGCGCATTCTTTAAAAGTTACTTATAAAAAAAACAATTATTATTCAACATTTTTTTCTCTAAGCAAATATTAGTATCATGCATCATTCTAGCAAATAAAATGAAATTTAAAAAAATCGGCAATTTTTCTATTCCTCTGTCTACACTCAAAGTTGTTTTCAGTGAAATTTTGATTCATCAACCATCTTCAATTCCATTGTCCTCTCAAAGCATCTTTTCTTTGGAAAATTTTTTATTTGCATGCAACTGAGAACTGACATGTGAACCATTCAGCTACCCATCTGATTATTTTCTGTTTCATAAATTGAACGATATTTCCTTTCCTATCTTTCAAGATGTCCATTGTTACGTACTCTTCGCCCTTCTCTTTCAAAAACCATGTCACTTATGCCTCAAAACTCTTTATGCTTAAATATCTGGGTCAACGTCTTATGTTACGGCAGCGAATGTGCAGATAAGTATGATAATACTTCAATAGCTTAAATCAATATTGATACAATTTCATATCTGAAAGCTGTCGCGATTGATCTCACTGGCTGAGTAAAACAAGTTCAGATGATTCCTGCTCATGGGCTCCGTTAGGGGGTCTCTTGCACCCCCTGGCTTTAAAAAATAAAAATAAATTAAGGTTAAAATGTTAAAGTTATTATTATTGAGCAATTACGATTGCTTATTGTTTTCACTTGACAGTCGTTGATGTTCCGGTTCCTTTTTCAGCTTGGACCAGGCCTGCAGCACCACCGTCCACCGGCGGCGGCGCGGCTGGTCCTGAGCACTGTCCCCCGGAATCCACTTTTGCTGGGCAGCAAATGTCCAGCAAAAGTGGATTCCCCAGCGTCCATGTCCTACACACGCATGCGCATACACAGTCGCCTGCGCGCGCACGCCTTTACACACATACACACGTAAGCCTACACACACACGCACACAACTATATACACGTAAGCACCCAGGAGGAGGGACATGCTTGGGCGGGGGAGCCATTTCTAGAAACAATAACTCTTAACCAGTAGAGTCCTGTTGCAACTCGTGATTGCGAAAAACATAATTTGAATTCAAAGTTTCGGAATTCAAATTAGAGTTAATTTTTTTTTTATTTTCTTCAATTATTTTTTTTAAATAAATAATTTTTGATGCCTGATCTGCTTTGCATTTTTTATTTTATTTTATTTTCGTAGCTCATTGTATCGATTCTTCTTCCTACTCCATATGACAAAATTTCCTAAAGAAAATACCTATTGTTAATATTAGATATATATTTTTTTTTGTCAAACGTAAATACTATAAGCTTATGGAAGTAGTAACTAGAACGAATTTCTAATAACTCGTTATCCCTTTTAAACAAGTTCTGCTTTGTCTGCTATTGCGCAGGAAAAGTCTTTTAAAATTTGATCTGTCATTAAAACTAAATTGCAAAAGCAATGATAAAAATACTTTTAGGGAAATAAAACATATTTGTTGAAATGTTAAGACGTACACAGGGGCGCGCACAGAAATTTTGAGGCCCGTCATTTTACGCCCCCCCCCCTCATATTGCTTACTTCTATATTTCACCCCTCATTTCAAAAATATTGGGCTTCCTTCAGGTTCGGGCCCTTCTCCCGAACGTTCGTCCCCCCTGGACGTACAGCATGCCCAGTAACAAAATCGGAGTAAGAAAAATATTTTGTTACTTTCTCCGTAAATGGGAGGAATATTTAAAAAGTCATGAAAATATGTCGGTGGAAAAAAAAAAAACAACAATTTTACAATTTATTGCTACTTTTTCTGTAAGTGGGAGGAATGTTTTCGTCATACAAATATGTCAGTGGAAAAAAAAATCTGCAATTAATTGCAGTTTTTTTTTTTTTTTTTACTTTTCTGTAAGCGGAAGAAATCTTTTGGTCTTGAAAAAAAAAAATTCTACAATTATTTACACTTTTTTTTATTAGCTTTCTCGTTTGTAGGACGAATATTGTTTGAAAATAGAATAACTGGTATTACGGTTTACCCGCCCCAAGATATACTTGCTAAACCTCTTCGAATTATTTCTTCGAAAGAACACCTTGTTTTCCCTCTTCTTTTTTGAAGTACACTCTTTCGGAAAGAAAGAAATACAATTCTTTTTTTTTTTTTTTTTTTCAATTCTTTCCATTCGCCAACAAATAGAAGTACTCACTAAGACGCACCTCGGATTACGACGAAAAGGCAACAAAGAATACCACCAACAGTCGAATACATTAAAATTCGAGGGCCTGCGTTCGTTAACTGCGTATTGAGGAGGAGGAACCTCACAATGGCCGCTGGTTGATTATAGATATTGAAGGCAACCGCCATTGAATTGAAGATGGGCAATAGAGCTTTTTACTCTTTGAAGTGCAGAGCGAAATATATGTCGAAATTCGAGGAGCTGTCTAGGTTGTTTGAAGAAGGGAAGATGGGGAAAAGGGGGTTAGTAGAGGAATGCTCGAAATGGTTGGGGTCCCCATTAGTGTTGGGAAAAGTTAGGAGAAACCGGTTATCGGAAAGACTTTTTGAAAAATTCTCGAAAATTATTCAGTTTTAGAGAATGAAATTTTTTATTTTATTTTAAGTTTTTTTGGATCTACGATTCAAAATTCCCCCCTTAAATGTTGTGACGGCAAAATTAGCTCCATTTGTTTCCTAAATAATTTTAGTCGAGAATGTAGAACAACTCTAACTGAAATTTCGAAGTGAAGTTTAATTCTGAGATGAATTATTCTTATTGAATTAGGTTGTCCACTATTTTTGTTGAAGCATTTTTAAGCATTAAATATTTAGACGAATATCAATTTGAACTTTTAATTATCTACAGATATTGACAACCACGGCAAAGGCGTCTCGAATTTAACTTTTTGAGATTGTGGAAATTCTTAGTTTACCAAATGGAACTCCAAATTTCACCGAATGATGATAATTTTTCCGAATGGAGCTCAAAATTTCAACGAATGACGATTATTTTGCCAAGTAGAACTCCAACTTTTGCCGATTGATGATGTATTTTTGCCGAATCGTCAGACAAAATTTGCCAAATGAAGAAATTTTTGACAGTGACCTCCCGTCAGGGCACCCCTGAACCATGGAGATAAATAATTTCCCACATTTAAAACCTAACGACGTAACTAAAGTTAACTCACAGTTTTTGCTTATTTTCGAGTATTAACCACAAATGTCTTGGAGTTTTAAGCTTTTCTTTCCTTAACATCAACAACATTCTTTAAAAAAATATTTTTTATCTTTTCGCTATTTGTTGGTGGCACCATTTCACGTGGAGAAGTTTTATACATTCAGATCTTTTACATGGAAGATGCAAAAGAAAGTGAAATAAAATAAAAGTAACGGAATAAAAAGGTAAAACGATGACTAATTTCCCGAAATGTATCACCAATTACAAGAAAAGGTCAAAATAATTTCTAATATTAAATGATAATGAAGCGATAAAAGTTACTGCAAATATTCTATAGAGAATGAGAAAGTGATAATAACTCATGAGAACAATCCGGTTTGGTCGAAATTTTATTATTCTAGAGATAATAAGGGAATTATACAGACAGGACACTGATTCCTGTAATTCCCTTTTCTTAACGTGGACCGCTTTTGAGTTTTGAACGGTTCAAAAAGTTAGGACGTAAGAAAAAAAATGTAATTTTTTGTAACTTTCTGTCAAATATTTAACTCTTGTCGCATAAGATTATATAAGGAGGGAGGGGGTAACAAGTATGTGACATCACGCATTTTATGATATGTTTAAGAAAAACAGCATGACATGTGACAAAGGGGGTTGGGGTGTCACTTGCGACGCGCCAAAAATGGTGGAAAAAAAGTATGACATCATTGATGGACATCCCCTAAGAAATTAAAAGGTTCTGTACTGTTAAGTGCATGCATGATTGAAGTTTGACTAGAAAGTGTGTGCTTAAGCATACCGTTTTTAACAAAAGTTCCTGAACAATTCGTCAGATATTTCTCTTGAAATTCAATAAAATGTCAATTTTTGGAAATATCTGGATACACAGTCTGAGAGTGTAGTACAGTGAAACGTATAGTATTAGTATACAGTATATTGATTCCCTTGACTTAATTTCTAAAAAGCGTTATGTTTTTACACTTGAAATTTAGAAACCAGAACAAGGTTCCCAAACTTTACTGACTCGTGGCATCCTTTGAAGAATTTTCTCATGGCACCCTAGCCTATTTCTATTCCATCGGTTCTGATAAAGTTTGGTTCTTGATTTAATGAAGATACCAAAGAATAGAGTTTGATGAATGAAGGCTGGTTTATTGTCACAATATAAAAAAACATATATACGTGATCTAAAACATATAGTGTGTAAGTACATTAACAACAAATTGTGTCATGGTCATTTTTAAGAAAAATTAAAAACCTTGCTGATCAGCAAAAAAACTTAAAAATATATATGAAGCATAAATATAACACGGTGTATACTATTTACAAATTCTAGGATAAATGATGGAACATTACAGAAGAAAAACATACGACCTTTTTCAGCTCAGAAGCACGTGGACCAGTAAATCACAATCTTGAATAAAAAACCAACAAAATTATTTATCGAAAACGTAAATCGCCCCGCACACGATTTATTTATTTGTTGGTAAAACTTGTTGCACGAGTTACATCACTATAATGCTGAACACTTATAGGATGCTTCGGGATTCCATATCTTGGTAGTTGTGCTCTTCTGATGGCCAAGGGTTTTCCGAGAACTCAAAATTGCATAGTTCATCCGAATCGGCTTCCGTCTCAAGTCATCCGCGTTGGTCAATTTTAGCTTTTCATTTTTTTCTTGTAATAGCAAAAGGCTCCGGATACGAAGACAAATTGAAGCTCACATCAGCAGGTGATTAGGCTAGCAGAAGAAAGTAAAGTTCACAGAAAGTTCACAGCATGGTCAGGGAAGGGTTTCATCCGAGATTTCTCCGGAAAATAGCAGGCTTCAATAATACACTAAAAGTGAGTCGTCTCTTCAACAATTCGTTTTTCCTAGCTAAACCATTGCAGACGTGAAAGAGTCACCAAACTGTGTGCATGACCCCCGAACACTGAAAAGTGCCGGGGAGTCGTGGAAAACCTTGCAAACTACATTCTTCCTAAATTCCACGAAAATCCTGAAGAGACGGAAAAACTGAGACCATGCCGGAATCTCACAATTCACAGTGCGGTTGCAGTTACAGGTGGTCGAAACCGCGAGGTAGAAAAAGCAGCTTGGTGCGATAGAGTTATCACATGCGTGGAGGATGAAAATGCAATTGGGGACAGGTGTGGCAAATCATGATTGTCACAGGTTCCCAACCGGTGGTTCAAAGGAGGTTCGCGAAAATAATTTTCTAATGGCGGAATTTTAACATTTTTGTTTGAGATGAAAACTTAAGTTCAAGCGTTTTTTGTTCATCATTTGTTCATTTATCTCTTGCACATTCGATATTGATTCGTTAGGACTCAAATGTTAGCATACTTGCTGACATATTTGGTAAATTTCAAGAATTAAGTCGTGTCATTACGAGAAGCGGGTTTTTACTGTTTTCATTGATCATATGATAGAAATGAAGCCATTTTGAAAAGGCTCAACTTTTTTTTTTTTTGCATACAATGAAAGCATAGAATGCTTTCGTTTTCTCTGTAGCTTTTGATCAGAAAACTCGAAAAAGTTTGATGGAAATATTTCATGGAGCATATGCGAGCGACTGAAACATTTATATAGTTAACTTTCAATATTTAGTTTCTTCACCATTTGAGTGTGACAAAGAGCTGTCGTTCTTTTCTTGTGGTGTACCGAAAATATGTATAGAAGTGCGATTTCGCTGCTGTTTACTGCTGAAATTTTCAAATTACCTAAATTACAATGTACTTCTAACATTATTGACGAAAAAGAGAAGGAATAGTTCTCAACCTGAAAATACCTTAGGAGGTGTGGGGGAAAAAAACCATTTGACTTTGAAAAAAAAAATTCGATGAGAACTTGCGACAGTGTGAGGTACGCAATAAAAAATCAGTGAAATTATATCTTGCAACTTGAATTTTCTCTGTATGTAGAAATGGAATTCATGAAATTTGTGCGGAAAAACTGTCTTGTAATAAATATGTATTTTTTTAAAGTAAAATTTACCTTTTATGCAATCACTAGATTTAATTACAGGCGCTTTTACTGTTTTTAAAAATAAAATTCGATAAATAAGATTAACTACGCATTTTATTCCGCACGCTTGGTATGAAGACAAGAAAATTCTTCAGCACTCAAACGATGAATGTATTCAGAATACCTCAATCAAACAAGTAGACTCGTAGTCCTTTTCAAGAAGATATAAATTTAGAGATCTTTCGAATTTTGCTGGCAGAAAAAAGATTATTTAATGTCTCTGAGACAGTTTTATAAAAGGTATGCTTAAAATCATTCAATTGACTTCTGATTTAGTGTTACCAATAAATGTACTGTTGTGTCCGAAAAAAGCATTTTGAATTTTTTAACTTTTTGGACAACGTTTCTATCTGAAAATGGATTTTCAACATATACGGAGTTAAATATAGAAGCAAATTAAATGCTGAATTTAATGCAAGACAAACTGTCTGATATTTGAGCCAAATTTTGAGCTTCTTTGTTCCACAACCCCCCGATAAAGTTTTTTTTTTTCCAAAGGTGACTGAATCTCGATAAAAATTAATCAATAGGTTGTTTTTAGTTGAATTTGTTTTGCATTCATTTTTTAGCGATCATTTTAGTTTGCAGCAATGTTTGTGCTTTTTTACTTTGCAGTTATGTATATACTTTGCAGTATTGCTAAACTCCTATATAAAGGCAGAAGAACTTTCTAAGAAAGTTCTTCTGCCTTTATATAGGAGTTTAGTAAGACCTCATTTGGAGTATGCTGTTCAGTTTTGGTCGCCTTATCTGAAGAAAGATATTTTTGTATTGGAAAGGGTTCAAAGAAGGGTAACTAAATTAGTAAGGGAACTCTCAGATTTAGATTATGATACCAGACTTAATAGGCTTAACATGTATAGCCTGGAGCAAAGGAGAGTCAGAGGGGACATGATTCAGTTATTTAAATTTATCAAAATGAAAGATGTAAATGGATTAAATTTTTGCGGGGAAAGCAGGACAAGGGGTCATTGTTTTAAGCTATTTAAATCTCAGGCTAACTTGGAAATCAGGAAAAACTACTACTTTAGCAGGGTCGTGGGCACTTGGAATAGCTTACCGGAAGAGGTGGTAATGAGCAAGGGAGTGGATAGCTTTAAGAGGGCCATTGATCTTCATTGGGGACTAATTAATTGACTAGGACCAGCCTAGCTGGGCCCAGAGCCTGTTGCTGGTCGTCACATTTGTATTTGTATTTGTATATCTGTTGTGAACTGTAGAGAAACTCTAAATTTAAAAAATGCTCCCTTATGTTATTGCGAGTGAGAATGTTTTGCTTGTTACTTATTACTTATTGCACAAGAGATTCGGCACCTTTCCTTGAATTTTGAAAAGGGTTCGCAAGAGAAAAAAAAAGGTTGGGAACCGATGCACTCTTTTTTTTTTTTTTTTCGATATGATGGACGCGTCACGGCCATTGGGCGCGCACATGAGGAGGGTATAGGAGATCCGGACCCCTCCCATCGCCCTTGAGGTTTTTTTTTTTTTGATTGACTATATAATCCTATGCATGTAGTACATAAAATTATTCCAAGCAAAGTTAAAAATAATTTCAGATTTAGCAAATGAAAAATCAAAACTTATTTTCATTCTTTCTTCCTCTGCAAAATCGGACTGTATGTGAACATAAATTGGTGATATTGTAATATTTGAAATGTTAATCTTAACTGCAGTGGATGAACCCTAAACTCCAGTAGCGTTCATTGTTGTCCATTTTTTCGTTTCTTCATTCCCCTGAAATGACAGTCTTACCAGTAAAACAGTTAAATTACCGGATCGAGTTCAGCCTTGTCACGATAAAGCCTTTCCCTGCATGTTAAACATTATCAAAACATATTGTCCAATTATCATGCCGTGGCGCGAGTTTCATTGTAGAAACACGCGGGTTACTCGATCATCGGCTCTTATTGATATGAGGATACTAAATAATTATTCAATACTTGTTTTACAATGTTTTTTGTTCCCAACAATCTATAAACCAAACGGATGTGTTTGTATGCGTGTTGGAGTATGATATGAGAAGGGTGGGATATTCAATCCTGGACCCCTCCTTTGAAAATTTCCTGTGTGCGCCACTGGTAGCGGTACCCCTTGCGTCTTCCTGCAGCACCCAGTTTGGGAACCCCTGAACTAGAACACACATTCAAAAGTGGATTTTTTTACTCAGAAAAATGTATTAGACACTTTTAGCAAAAACATTTATCTACAACGCGGTTTTTAGACACATCTGAAAAGTCAGACTAAAACCTATTGAAACGAAACAGAAAAGTTCACATTTTATAGAAGGGAAATTAATACAGTCATCACTTTTTTGCGAGACTTCAGCTTACAATAAGTCATTAATAAAGCGAAAAAAAAAAAAAAACCAGCGAGGACAGGTAGTGATGGATAGGTTGCACATCGTCTTATGACTGATCCTCTTATTTTTTTGATGTATATGCCTCAAAGAAGTGGGTGTCGATAAATCTTGCCTGCGATAAGGTGGTATAATATTTCATCTTTACTTCTTAGCGATAGTTAAGATCAAGATTAGCCATTCTTTTGAAATCATACAATAGCTTCGTCTTTCTTTAATTTTCTCAGGGTAACTGAATCTCGAAAAATTTTTGTTATGGATATTTATGCGAATATAGAATATGGATAGGGGTTACCATCTTCCCAAGAGCAGGAGCACATCCTTCACCCCCTCCCCAAATACTACGAATCCCTCTAAGAGCGAGAGCTCCGTCCTTATTAAAAACAACTAGACCCCTCAGCCTAAAAGTTTCAATGGAGCAGTCTGCGCCATAACCCGCCCCCTCCCCCTTTAATGTGGGCACTTCTGATGTATGGGGAACATAACATGAAAAAATTAATTCCAATTAACGAAAGAGAAAATCCTAAGGAAACTAAAGGGAAAAAATAGCTTAACTAAGGATACAAGCTGGAAAAATTGTGGAAACAGTTCTTATGACCAGTGATGTTTCCATAGGGTATACTCCATATACGCCGTATACTCTCAAACATTTTTTAGAATTATAGCTTTTTCTCTCAAGCTTCAAAAGTTTTCATTTCTAATTCAAATTCTATCAGCGCATTTCGAAATTTTCCTGAAGCAAAAATAATACATTTACGTTAACCACATTTTCCGACAAGTAACTTTATTTCTTCATATTTCTTAACACTTAATGAAATCAACTCATTTTGAACGGCTAACGATCGCATACACATATTGTGCATAGTGTATTACTTTGAGTATACCCACAGAAAAATTGATGGAAACATCACTGCTTATGACTAAGTGAACAATAAATTCCGCATGACTAAGAAAATTATTGGGGGAAAATCTTAACATTATAAGATACAAATCCAAATTACTTAGTGAAGTACTGAATGACTGAGTGAAAATATTTAATATCTGAGGATAAACTCATAATGACGTTGGAGAAAATCTTAACAGCCAAGAAAACTAGCCAAACAGCGAAGTGAAAATTTCTAATGACCAAGGATAAAACCACAGTGACGCAGAAAATAGTGCTAACATCTGGGAAAATGTATCCCAACGACCGTTGAGAGGAGATAAAATAGAGAGAGTGAAGACTTTCATTCATGAAACCAAGACCCCAAGTCACATGACAGATTTTAAAACAAAGCATTGGAAGAAAGCAGGTTTCTTTCGTTTCTTTCATGCAAAACATACCAACCATTTGTAGTTGTTGAGTCACGTGACTTGGGGGTCTTTGAGTCAGTTTTTGCAAAGCCAAAGATTGGACTTGCTCCTTCCCTTTTAATTCCTGCTCTGAGCCAACGACCGAGAGAGAGAGAAAGGAAAAAATTCCAATGACAGAGGATAGAATCCTAACATCTAAGGAAACGTATCTAAAAGACCGGGAGAAAATTTGCAATGAGTGAGGGTAAAATTATAACGACATAAAGCAGTGGTGCCCAACCTACAGCCCGCGGGCCACATCCGGTCCGCGTAACTGACTCGTGTGGCCCGTTAGTTTGTTCAACTGTATAAAACGAAAATCACGATTTGACACTGTATGCAAATTTGGAAACAAATTCTCAAATATTGTTTTCTGAAAAGCACACAAACTTCGCTTCAATACAAAAAGCATCTAGTAATGTTAAAAACAATTCTTGGTTTATTCAGTAAACTACCGCCCATTAGCCAGGGCTAAAGCAGAAGTACATGAAATACATCGCCAGCTCAGTCATTTCCAGCCGAGGACTGCAGTTTCGTGCTTATTAGCACTCCCCAGCACGGCATAGGAAAGTGACTAAGCTGGAGATGGAAAACCACTTAAGGAAGCCAAGAGTGCCAAACAAACTGGTAGCTAACATAGAACTAGCACAGACCAGGTTTTCCATCTCCAGCTCAGTCACTTTCCTATGCCGGATTGATGAGTGCTAATAAGCACGAAACTGCAGTCCTCGGCTGAAAATGACTGAGCTGGCGGTGTATTTCATGTAATCCTTGGTTTGTTTCTTTTCCTCGTTTTCCTTGTTTTCTAGAAAATTTTTAAACTTTTACATAGGTTTGGGCTCGCGACTTTTAATATGAGGTGCGCCCTTGGGTTAAAAAAAAAAAAGGTTGGGCACCACTGACATAGGGAAAACCCTAACATGTGCAGGAACGTGCCTTAATGATGCCAGGCAAATCCTAGCTCGCAACATCTAAGAAAGCATATCTTAACGATTAACTGAATAAATCTGATGACCAAAGAAAAATCATAGTGACACAGGAAAAAAAAAAACATAATATCGAGATCAGAATAGCCTAATATTGATACTTCTAGCACTTTAGTGGTACACTTTTGACTTTTATTTCTAGTCATACGACCTGTTTCACTTTTTTGATGACTGTACCTCTTGATTATTTGAATACATTTAAAAAAACAGCTATTTTTTTGAGAAAGGTATACATATGTAAGTGGTCCGATTTAGGGGGCCATCACTCGCACGTCTAATGCTCATTATTGAAGCATAAGAAAGGTTAAGCTTGTTCTTTTTTTAAAAATAAATTTATATTTTTGATGATTTTTTTGTAACAAAATAATGTGTAAAGGTTCAAACTAAGGTGGATAAATAATTTTGTTCACATAATTTTCAACAACATTTATTGTAACTGACTTAAAGTCTCTTAGTAGTTCATTATTATTACATTTTCCTTAAAAATATTTCATTTTTGCATTTTTGGAACAATAATGAAACATTACACCGTACCTGCTATCTGCTGCGGTTTCAAGAACTAAAAAAAAAAAAAAAAAGAAGGAAGGGAACGAAAATTGAACTTTGTGCGCAGCTACTTTTTTAATGATTGCGGTAAGTTTCGTTCATCAGTGTCGCCGACAAAGCAAAGAAAGGGTCCCCAAAGCAGCCCCACGTATCGTATCACACAAGAAATCCATCTTTTTTCCGCCCAGATGCGTCATGTCGTTGCCAACTGGTCTGTTTAAATCTATGGCACGAAATCGTGTTTGCGTGTCAAATTAAAATGGAAATGTTAAGACATATTTTTTTTTCATAAATTCGTCTGCCGCCATAAAAAAGAACAGCTAAAGAATTTTTTGAGACTGAATATTATGGTTATTTATATTTCTTATGAATATATGCACTATTAAGGATTATTTTCTGAATATTAATTGTCTTAGAGGTTTCGCATGAAACAAAAAACCTAAGACTTTTTGCACTTATTTTAAGATGGAATTTTCATGTTTTATACTGACTAAGTTTTAGTCCTTTATCACAGCTCTATCTTCTATTTTCTGCATTTGCTTACAACAAGGGGTAAAAAATAGCTCTCAGGTATAGAAAATAGTTTTTTTTCTGTACATTTTTATTTTTTTCAATGACATCTCTCTCTTAGTATATATACATTCAGGTGCGGATTTAGGGAAGGGCAGGCGGGACTACTGCCCCGGGGCTTCCACAACAAAGGGGCCCCCACAATAAAAGTTTTACAAAATATCCTAACTTTCACGGGTCGAAAATATCGGATATAGATATAGATATCAAAATATTCGGATAAATATCAATGTATCGGATATTTTCGAAAATATAATGATTTTTTCGAACCCTGATTAGGGGCCTCCACTCCTTCGTTGCCCCGAGACCTCCACACTTCCAAATCCGGCCCTGTATACATTTACTTGCCGGAACGCCATTCCGGTTTTCTATTTCAAACGATACTTCTTTTATGCAGTAAGTTACCACCCCTAAGCTAGGACTAAGGTAGAACTACAAGCAATATACCGACGGCTCGGTTATCCCATCCAGAGACTGTAGTTTTGTTCTTATTTTGACTACTCACTGACTTACAGTTTCGTCCGTGTTTTCGATGTCCAAGTTTGCCTTCAATTTACGAGTTGAACCGCACTATGTCTGCAGACATTCGCTGGTGATTATAAATGTACTTTATCTACCAGTATGTTAGCTCTCTCAGCCTCAATGAGATGACATCTGCCTCCAGCTCGGTTATTCCTTATTCCAGTCTGATGAGTTCAAACAGGGACGAAATTGCAGTCACTGGATGGGATAACAGAGCTGTCGATATATTGCATGTAGATACGTCTTTTGTTCAATTTTAAAATCTAATTTTACACCCAAACCGACAGAATTGAATCTGTTTACTTCCAAATTCCTGCAAACCATTTACATTTTAAAGAATATTTTCAAGAATATTGTGAAGTCTACATCACCAACACTCGCTAAAAGGTTTTAATAAAAAATTTGTTTATTAATCATGGATTGCGTGATGACTTCGAAAAAATGACATGAACGAAAATGCTACTATCAATTGATGAAAAAGGAAAAAAAGGAATCTAATATTTTCCCCTAACATTCATCAGCAAACGATATAAGAGGTGTACGACTATACGCAGCACGAGGTCTAAATATATAAACCTTCTGAGACTAACCGCCTTATTCACCGTTAACCTAACCACACGCCTTAAACCGCGAGGTTCATTAACTCGTAGTTGGGATTGTTACCGCGAGGTTAAAATTTCGGTATTCACCGGCGAAAAACACCTCGGAGTTTCTCAACAAGAAGTTACTCAACCAAACTTCATGTGGTTATAAGCGCAGACACCCTATTGGCTAATAAAGATCATATGATTTTCACACGTTTTCTTCTTCGTTACTGTTATTTCAGCTCTGTGCTTGTGTAGAGTTCGTGGTAGAGGGAAAGCCGATCTTTGCTCGTGGTGTTGTTGTTATAAGCCTGATAACTTTTTTATCTTTTTATATAAAGTAGCTTGTTGGTAAAGAAAATGGAAATAGGTAGCAAAAAAGAACGCGCATCTCTATATACGCGTCTCTGAGTTCTAAAAACTCGATGTATTGCAGTTGCTGTATGCGAAGTTGCACTCGGTCCGCCATTGTTTCAAATGTTTACTTGTAAAATGCGCATGCTCAGAAGCCAAATCAAGCCTTTAACCTTGCTTTCGGAGCTTGGTTAGGTTTCCCAACCATGCCTGGTTTCGAAAGCCTGTCAGCGCATAGTTGAAGTTAACGGTGAATACAGAAGAAGGGGATAACCCCAGGTTAAGCGCTTAACCGCGTAGTTCAGTTAATGGTGAATACAGCGGTAAATGTTTTCGAGTCTTGCCAGAAAAATATAGATTCACAGATTCATAAGGGCGAGCAGCTACAGACCATTGAGACAGGGGTGCCCATCCCCCCCAAGCTCAATGGCGCAAATTCCCCCCCAAAAATTTTCTCGCTTTCGAATTGGGTTAAACATAACAGTTTTTAGAGTGTATAATTTCGAGTCAAATTCATGGGGGGGGGGGGTAGCGCTAACAAATACTATTTGAACTGAAATTTTGTTGGATTGTTGACCTGCCTTGCCTTCCCTAATTTTAAAACGTGGACCTTGAGTAAATAAGTTTTGGGTACCCGTGCTACACCTTTTTTCTTTTTTTTTCAAACGTATGAATAATTATAGGGACAACTTTCTGGCTTGGGATGGAGCCATTACTAGATGTATACAATACGAACCGTGAAATGGAAGTTTATTGTCACTTAGCTAGGGGGTCCGGGGAGTTTCTACCCCGGAAAATTTTCGAAATTGTAATTTTAAAACCACAGTTTTACACCGTTACCCATTATCTCTTGTGATGTGGGGAATAAAAGGTTTGGTAGCCTCCTTCCGAGTAATTTTTCAATATTGAAACTTTAAAAGCGCAATTTTAAATAGTCGACCGCTGTGTTAAGGAGGACTTTCCTTTGTTTTCAAAATTGTAGTTCTAAAAACGCAGTTTTAGAGTATCTGTGGTAATGTTGAGGAAAGAAGAAATCCTAGGGCTCGCCCCCGGAAAAGTTTCAAAATTAAAGTCTTAACAATGCTATCTATGGTTGGGGGACAAGCATTTTTTTGAAACTGAAGTTCTAAAATCGCAATTGTGGCGACCTTTGTGACGTTAAGAAAAAGAGTTTTCGGTAGCTCTCCCGGAATTTTCTCGATATTGAAGCCCTAAAAACCAAAGTTAAGACGACTTCTTAATAATGTTGACGAGAGTGGGGGGGGGGGGGGGGACGGAGAGCGGCGCTTCTCTTAAATTTCCGAACTTGTAGCTTTAGAAAGGCAGTTTTGATATATCTTGCTAATGTTAGTGGAAGGTGAATTTCTGTGCCATTCCCCCGGCAATTTTTTGAAATTGATACTCCAAAAACGCAATTTTAGGCTTGTCTTTGATCGTGTTAAGGAAAGAGGGGGAATCAGGGACTCTCTCCTATAAATTTTACAAAATTGCATTGCTAGAAACGCGGTTTTAGATAACTCTTGATAATAAAGAGGGTGTCTTTCTGGCGTTAGAGTGGGGGTGCTCTCCTGGAAGTTTTCCAAAATTGAAGTTGCATAGCCAAAAAAGATGGATCACATACACCATGACAGATATTTTTCGGAAATCTTCAAAAATGGATTCAGCTATTCTTCACACATCGAAAATCAGAACTCGAGAATTTTAACGAATCAAATATTCTTCTATACATATCAGATATGGGAGAAAGTAAATATGATTTACGAAAAATAATTTAAACACCTTAAGAACAGACTGTTCTACTTCCATCAGCGAAAACCAACATCACTGTAAGTTTTAATAAAAATCATCTAATGATAAATTGAAACAATCAGTTTAAAAATGGTAGAGAAGATGGAAGTAAAGTGAAATGAAAAATTCTTCATAAGCTTAAGCTAGTTAATGAAGAAAATATATAAATTGTCGATTGGAGGGATAAAAAATATGTAATTCGCAAACTTCAAAACTAGTTCTTAACGATTGTCAAAGTGAAAATGAATTTATGAAAGACTAGAGCATACTGGTCAGAATTATAACAATCAATAAAACATTTTTGATCTCCCTCCCTCTCATCACTGTCACACGTATTCATCATGAAGAGTTGTGCTACTTCCAGAAAATTTATCAGATATTGAAAAGAAATCAAATCGTCTAATCCAGCTTTGAAACGAACGCCAACTCCATGCCGTCTGTGATGCTTCTTTCATTGAAAAAGAGACACGGTCATTAAATTTTGGGAAGAGTAACAGGACCGTCGCAATTTCAAAAAACTGGGGGGGGGGGGGTGCGCTTTTGGCGGCCCCTTATTTTTTTAAACGTATGCTCGAATATGCAGAGAGAGAGAAGATTTGGCTTCTGGTTTAGCAGAGATAGTCATATTAATAGTCATATTACTAGACCTTAGAACTAGTAATATAAATAATCGTAAGAATAATATTCAATCAGAATTATTGGGTGTCGGAGGGCTACCTTCTTGCATTATTTCGTAATTTGAAGACATAAAAACGAAGTTTAAAACTATATTTTAAGTTTGGGGGGAGGAGAGGGGAGGGGAGAGGAGTTCCAGGATAGCCTCTCCCGATAATTTTTCCAAATTTAAGTTCCCAACACAATCGTACGTTATATTTAATTATGTTCAGAAGAGGGGATCCGGGGGATCTCCCTCGGGAATTTTCAAGACTGTTATTTGAAAAACACAGTTTTAGACGATCTATGGTGATGTTAAGGCAGGAAGAGACTCGGGGTCATCGTTCTGTAATTTTTCAAAATGCAAACTTTAAGCACGCATTCCTAATTGTGAATTATTTGTGATTGTGACACGTAAAGGGGGGTCCGGGGGCTCTCCCCCGGGAAAACTTTGAAAATTGTAGATCGAAAAATGCAGTTTTAGACGATCTATGGTGATATTAAGAGGAAGAGAGATGCAGCCATCCCCCCCCCTCCGAAATGTTTTGAAATTTTTAAGTCTTGAAAACGCGATTGTAGACTTCTTTGTTAAAATTTAGTGCACCGCCAGTTTCTTGAAATCATAGCTCCGAAAACGTAATTTAAGCCAATTTTCGATGAAAGGGGGGGGGGGGGAGGGGTTGAAGGGGGCTCGCGACCAGAAATGTTTCTAATTAAAGCACTAAAAGCGAGATTTAAGATATTTTTCGATGATGTTGGCGAGAGAGAGAGAGAGAGGTATTCTCTCGAAAAAAATTTCGATCCGTAGAAACCGCAATTTTAGACGATTTTTGTTAATGTTGATGGGTGAAGAGATTCAGAGTCCTCCCCTCGCAAATTTTAAAAATTGAAATTCAATTAAAGCAATCGTAGACGATTTATTAATACTGTTAGAGGGGTAGAAAGTTTTGGAGATCTCTCCCCTGAAAAATTTTCTAAATTGAAGCCTTAACAATGAAATTTTTGAGGATCTTCGGTAATATTTGGAGGATGACAGTTTCGGTACAACTCAGGGAGTTTTTTCAAAATTAAAGTCCAAAAGACGAAATTTATTCGATCTTGAATGAGGATGAGTGATTAATAGAGAGGGCGTTTCTCGAAGGTTACGTTGGGAGCACTCTCATGGTTTTTCGAAATTGCAATCCTAAATACTCAGGTGTAGGCCATCTTTAATGACGTTAGGCTAAAAAATGGGGTTTGAGAACATTTTTCCGGGATTTTTTTTCAAAACCTAAATTTTAAAAACTCATTTTCAGGCCAGCTTTGGGGACGTAAAAAGAAGGGTTTGGAGTTCCCCACTCTTTTTTTCAGTTTGGCTACGTCCCTCCTATCTTCATTGTCAATTTTAATTACTGATATAAACATATTGTGGTAATATTTTCTTACAATTTTCCTTTGCCAAACACTATTATTTGCTTGGATTTTCCATAACAAAACTTTCAATTTCCCCCCTAATAGGTTTGCTATCGTGCAATACAAGCGTTTGCGGCCTTGGAAAAAGGACTTTTAACATTTTGAACAGATGTGGTAATTTTCTGCGATACCTTAAGTCTCTATTCCACTTCATTTTATTTTAAACTAATGGTACCCGCACGGCTTTGCCCGTAATAGAAAAATTAAAAGATCTTTTGGTTCGCTGTACATTTACAAATAATTTATGGTAAATTTTCTCGCCAGTTGGCTTGTGCCCATGTCACGGTACCACGTTATGATAATTTCGTAATTTACTCGTCCGTCTTATGATAGTTTTGTTCTTAAAATTGGAATAAAAAAAGAACCACATCGAATTTTCGAAAAATCGCTTCGAGGTGAACACCCCCATGCTACAAACTAACTTTGTGTCAAATTTCATGAAAATCGGCCTAACGGTCTAAGCGCTATGCGCGTCACAGAGATCCTGACAGACAGAGATCCCGACAGAGAGACTTTCTGCTTTATTATTAGTAAAGATATGTAACCTGCATCTCTTGATCAAGCTATGATTTACTTACGATTTTTACATTCAAAAATTTTGAACTTTTGGTGTGAGTATTCATTACAATACTTTGAGTCTCTCTTTGCATTTAACTGTTATTATTATTTTTTTCTCTCTATTTCAAATTTATTTCGGCGACCCATACATTTTTTTTCCATTTAGCAATGATTTTCAGGACAATATTTTTCATTAAAAAAAAAAATACATATGGGAATGTTTCGGCGAACCCTATCCTATGGGTTGTTCTAATGAAGCTCTCCTATTTATTTATGTGTTTTTTTTTTTTTTTTTTTAACTGAAGAACCATGAATCATAGTTTTGTATAACTAGGGCCACCGAGACAAAGCGTGCACCATGTTAGTTTTGTCACCTTTCCTCCCTCCCATTATACTAATTTTACTCTATGCACAATACTTTAATTTGAGCCGAGCCCATAGTTTCCGATTAATCAGACATACCCATTCTGCGGCCTAGTGAAGAGTGTACTGTACTGATTACTTTTTTTTTTGCGTTAATAAAAATGTTTAAAACGTACATTTCCGATACTCTTAATAAAAGAGAATCATGGATGTTCCTAAATTGTATTTTAAAATTACATTTTCTATTCAAATTTTACAGAAAAAATACTTTTTGTCACAATTATTTCAATTACTCATTTATAATTACTACAATTTTAATTTTTTAAAACAATAAAAAATTTACCTTTCTCTTCGTTCGTTTCATCGCTAAAATGAAATTGGCGGCCCCACTTCTGAAAAACTGGGCACTGTAGCACCCCCCTCCCCCTCTTGCGACGGCCTTGAAGAGTACGTGCAAAAAGTATTATTAATGCATCTATTTCTTGTTGAATAAGTTTAAATATTTTTCTTTCCAAAATTCAAAAATTTCATGCTCTAAAGAAAAAAAATCTGAAAAAAAAAAAAAAAATCCCCCCCCAAAAATTTTTATGGCGCAACTTGCGCCATAATCCCCCCCTGTGGGCACCCCTGCATTGAGAAGAGATAAAATGGAGGGAGTGAAGGCTTTCATTCATGAAACCAAGACCCCAAGCACGTGATATATCTTAAAGCAAAGCGTTGGAAGAAATCAGGTTTATTTCACTCAAAACGTGCCAACCATTCGGCGTTGTTGAGTCACGTGACTTGAGATCTGTGGGTAAGCTTTTGATAAGCCAATGATTGGACTTGTTACCTCTATTTTAATTCCTGCTCTAAGCTATAGATATTCAGTCCGGACGAATAACCGATTGTAACTTAGAAGGGACAATTTAACGTTGATACTATGGGAAACTCGCTAAATACCGCCAAACTGACACTGAATTTGGCGCGTCATTTTTGTCAACAAATTTGTTAAAATCACTTGGCGACCGAAAGCTTGGCGATACATCGCCAAGTAGGAGACAATTCGTTACATTGCTTAAGTCTGAATTGAGATTAATGTCGAAAAAGCGTGTAAAGATCCCTCTCGGAACATAAGAATTTCGGAATGCGTCATCGGAATGTAAAACACCTAGTGTGCAAAAGAAAATGTGCACGTGGTATAGGTCTTACAGTCGAAATTTTTGCCTTCTTCGGTGAATCGTTTATGCTGTACGTTATGCATACACAAACACATACGTAGGGGAAAGGGCGGCACATGTGAACATGGTATGTTTTACTAGGATAATGTCAAGCAAAAAATCTTGAAAAATTCTCAAGTAATGGCAGTACCGGTTCTACTTCTTGACCAAACTTTTAGAGCAAGGAGCCAGTTTATGCTCCTGTGGTGACAGCTTCTTTGTTTTAGTAGATGCTGGTGTACTTTTATCAGTCTTCTTCACATGAAAACATATTTTAAGCTAACCAATAAGCTATAAACTTATTATTGCAAATCATTATATGAACATTCAAGTAAATTTATGACAATGTTTAAATGTTTTTAATTCAATTAAGAATTTTTTACTTTTGAAAATTAGTTTTAAGGTAGACGACGGAGCACTTGTGAACAGAACATGTAGGGGCACGTGTGAACAGATCCCATATAATCTCCGCAATATAAATATTAGTGTAGGGTGGTACTAAGTGTTAAAAAAGGTGTGAAGATTGAAATTATTATTTTGCTACTATCAGTTTTTTAATGTATCGTTTTATTTTATTATCTTTTATTTTTTAAATTCTTTTGTTACTAAATAGTTGGTCAACAATTTTGTGTTATATACCAGGAAAAAAAAGGACGAAATGTAATCCTTTAACTAGAAACTGAAGTTTCGAATAATTTTTGAATTCATCATTATATGAAGATTAAACGCAATATATAATAAGAATAAATTTTACATAGTAAAATATTCTTTGTATTGTTTAGTCTTTTAAGTTTTTTTTTTTTTTTTGGTCGATTTAGTGATTAGAACATGCTGCGAAAGTTGAAAAAAAAAACTATATGTATAGACAATTACTGTACGACTTAAATTAACACAGCATTGGTTACAAATCCTTCAGTGTAATTTTTATATCCGTAGATGTTTCATATTAAACAATTTGTCGTTGAAATATGATGCTCGTCCTGCAATTTTCAATCATTTTCATAAATGCTTTAAATCATTAATGTTATTTTAAAATTTACGGTACATTTCAAAAAATTATAGTAAAATATTACTGTAAAATAAGTTTTTACGGTTAAAAGTACCTTAAATTTTACAGTATAATTTTTTGTTTTTTTAACCCTTAAAATTTTACAGTAACATTTGATTTTACAATAACAGTTACTGGCGACATGGATGCCAGTAATTGTTACCGTAAATTTTCCGGAACTTTTTTCACAGTGTGGCTTGTTCACATGTGCCCCCCCCCCCCCGCTTTTGGGGTACATGTGAACATTTTGGGCACAAGTGAACAATCGAAGGCATTTTTTAAAAATTCCATAAAGCCTAGAAGTAATTTTTAAAAATATCTGGAAAAATTTCAGGGTGCTAAGGAAAGACTATTCAATCATGGGGACACTTTTGCTCAATGAAATTGATAATATTTTTGGAGAAACTAAAAGAGTTGAAAAAAAAAAAATTCACATGTGCCCCCTTTCCCCCACTCACTAACGTCACGACAAAACTTCCCTAAGTCGACTTCGGAATGGCAAAAATAGTTTTTTCGGTTAGGATTCAAGTATGATTAAAATGGAAGTTCACGTCGAAATCCGGGGGTGAAATATTTCGTGAATGCAATATTTTTTTACGTTGCACTAAGGAAGAAAAGAATAAAACAAGTTATATTTTTAATTGATTTGAACTTCATGTTTTTCACACGAGGGAAGAAATTTAAGGTTTGAAATTTTTTGCGTAAAATATACATTAAAAACTTGTTTTTTTTCCATCTGTATATTTTTTGGTTTTTTACATTTTTATTGAGTTTGTAAAAACATTGGAACTAGACAAAATAACAATGAAACTGTACACGAACAATGGGGTCGTTTCGGAAATTTTAAGTTTTTTTTTCTGAAAGAGCATGCTTAAAAACATAGAATTTGACAATTTTTTAAAAATAATTTGATAAAGTTTGGCATTTTTTAACAACTATTTAAATCGGTGCGCAGATTCAATTTCATTTTTTACGCTTTTGCACATTACATCACAAGTGATGAAATACCATTCACTGATGCCATTAGCGCAGAGCGCAATATTTAATTCGCTTTTGAATCATCATAACCTGAAAACGCGGTAGTCCGCAAGTGTAAACATTCAGCACGCCAGCGGATTGCGCGCCAAAGTACACCACTTGTGACGCCATAAAGACCACGCCTTGTTTGAGAAATCGGACATTTTCAAAAATTAATTGATAATTAAATGTTGGGAAAATGAAAGTATTTTCTGGGTCCATGTTATTTATTTATTTATTTTTACTCATTCTGTCAAATTCAGTGACAAAAAGTAGTACTTTTGACTCAAGGAAATAAACTCATTATGAAAGAAGTAAATACCTTGCAAGATGGATTTATAAATGTTTTTTTTTTTGAATCAATTAAGTACCATTTCAGAATAGTATTTGAAATATTTATCTCTTTTGCATCTTGCGGATGTTTTTAAAACTTAAATCGAAACCCTTTACACTACTTGCGGAGTCTATAAGAAAAAGCACACGAGTTATCAAGTCTTTCGTTGCGCATATTTTCTTTTAATTGTCAGAGGCTTCTCTATCTAAACAAAAGCGCGTTGGAAGAAAAAATACGACACATTTGCTTTTTCAAAACACATTGAAATTAGAACAACACCCTTAAAATTCTTACCCGATTCAATATGAGATTTTAAAATAGTTCCAAACAAATATTCTTCAGAATTTTGAACATCCGAACATCAGCCAATGGCGGCTTTAATCACGACGTGTCCAAAAAGTGCACATAAATAATCAAAGCCTTACTTCCGCTATGCATATTTTCGTTTTATTTAAAGCATCCAACATCAACCGCATCCGGCTTTCATAGTTCGGCGCCTGTTGAACACACTCAATTAAGCGACGCTTTTTATTGCAAAAATTAATCGTCTGACAGCTCTCCCCCCGCGATTTAAGAGAGACACTCGAGCGGGGGATGGGACCTTTGTTTATGGTTTATTTACGCATGTGAATGGCCGATTACGGGGCGGCCCGCTTCTTGTAATTGGTTCCATCTTTCTACGGATAGTAACTTTGGATGCTTTTCTGGGCCATATGCGATGGAGAACGGTGGGAAAAATAGCCTTGCTTAATTTATGATTGCCTGGCTTTTTCCGGTATTTTTCTGAATTAATCCTTTTATGCAAAACTAAATATGATTAATATGTCTCGGCTCTTGACTTTTTTGACTGCCTTCTGCATTAATTTTTTGAAGTACTAAATATGTATAATTCTTGTCTTTTTTTTGTCCCCCCCCCTCCCCCGTTCTGAAATATTTCTTTGCCGAATTGAATACTGTTTTTTAATTCCTGTCTATTTCCGCTGTCTTCTTAATCTGCATGCAGGTCTGAATATGTTTAACATATCTTGACTTTTCAGTTGTCTTCTGAATTTGAAATCTCATAAAGAACTGAGGGTCTAATTTAAGGGGTGGGTTTTTCGGGTTCATCCCCCCCCCCCCGAAATATTTCAAACTGTTCCAAAAAAAAAAAAAAATTTCCGCTGAAAAAATGATTTTTTTGTATTTATTTTTTATTTATTTTATTTTTCAATTTCACTTGAAAAAGTAAAGTGTTAAAATTGAAGAATTCTACATATTTAGTGCTTTATCTGCAGCATTTGTTTTCATTGTAGTTGTTGCGAATATCTTTTTTTTATAAAACAATATACAGCGTTTTCCTTCACATTTGGAATACCTGACGTATATGTACAATCACGTCAGGTTCACCTGACCCTAACGAAAGCATCAAAATTCTTTAAATTTGAAAGTGCCAAACTCTTTATTACTCTATATTATTCTTCAGTTAAAAAAAAAAAAGAAGGATAACTTCGAATGCGCGCATATGAGCACACTCATCTATTCTTTTAAATTGTTAAAAATACATCGAATATTTCACAGGGGTTAAGTTAAGCAGTGTGCAAGTCAGATTTCCTTCCTTCGTTTAATACATACGTCAGTTTTTACATTTGCATACGTTAAAGCAGCACCCCCACATTTAAATTTCCAAATTGTAACAAAAATCATTGGAATAAACAAATGAAATAAAATTTTATTGGGCATTTAGATTTCACGAGAAAAGTGTTTGGTAAAACCCTCTTCGAAACATAAGTCTGGTTACCGCTGTGAAAGAACTCAATATGTTTCGTTCAAGTTTTTTCCCGTTGTGTTCTAAATTACTTTTTTATGCAGAAATGATTAAGTCTATTATGTTCTGGTTGTTTCGATGTCTTCTTAATCCTTATGCAGCTATAAATATGTTGATCTTGACTTTTCCCATTGTCTTCAAAAGTCTTATTATTCAAGAAATATTCTTACTTAATTAATGTTCGCCTGCCCTTTTCCGACACTTTTCTGAATTAATCCTTCTGAAACACTGATTAGGTGAATTACCTCTTAACCTTTTCAGTTTGTCATCTGAATTGATCCGTGTGAAATATGAAATGTGTTTCTTATATTCTGACTTTCAGTTCATATATAAAAATTTCTAGCAAACAATATCATTTGATTGTGTATTGAACATGGCTAATGATTGTATTGTATCTTATAGTAAATAACATTTTGAATTTATTACTTTCATTTTTATAAATATCTTATTCTACTCAATGTAAATAATTTACATGTTGCTGTTTTAAACCTTCCGAGCGCACAGATCTTCAGTTTTAAACGTTAAAATTAAAAATTAAAAATAAATGTGTTAAAATGTATTTAATTTATTAATACGAGTATGTTTCTTCACTTAAAAAAATAATTGATGGAATTGTATTGTGACAAATATCTAATGTTATTAAAGTCTAAAATATTTTGTTTTGTTTTTGGCAGAAAATATTGTAAATTAATATCGCTTTTATACAGGACAGTCATTTTGGGGGGGGGGAAGGGGGGTCGATTGTTCCCCCTGGTTTTGGAAAATTATAGCATTTAACATGAAAGTGGGCGTGGTTTTGTGGTTTTTTTTTCTATTTACACTGAGAACATACCCTTTGCACTCCCCCCTCCCCTCCCCTCTGGAAACATTCAAAATGATATGGGATGTCTGAATATATTTATATTCATTGTTCCTGGTTCCCCCGTCCCCCGTCATCTTAATTAATTCCTATGCCGAACTGAATATATCATTATAGTCTGGCTTTTTCCTCGGCCATATGTGGCAGTAAGAAGCAAAGGGATGTAAGTGGACATTTTCAAGTTCTGATTAAAACGTGTTTAAAGTTCCGGTCCTAGGTCGGCTCTCATCGAAAAGTTTTTCTAAATCATGCTGTATAGCAAAACCTACCAGGATTACTAGCACTAATCTCTTGTACCAAGACAGGGGAGAAGCTCACCTACGATTTGTGCTGGTTATCTCCAAATTTTTAATTTTGCCACTTAACATCCTTTTGCTTCTCGATGCCTCATATGATCATTATATCCTGGATTATCCTGTTGAATTCTAACTTAATCTGATGACTGAACAGAATGTGATTTGCAAACAGAATGACTAATACGTTATGTGCGCAGTTATACATGTATTGTAATAGTGCATTGCATGTATTAAGTATCCATGCGAATTATTGTTCAGTTTTGGTGATAAAATTGTCGAATAGTAATTTGACATCGAAAATCTTAAGAATTAAGTAATCTATTAAACATTTCTGATAGAAAAGTAATGACTGAGGAAATGTTCTACTGACTGGTGGAAATAACCCGATAACTTAGTAAAAATCCACAAAAACTAATTAAAATTATCTAAATATTGTGACGAAATTCTTCCAAATCGAGGGAAACCTCGCATGGTTTGGCTAAGAAAAAAAAATAAGAAAAAAATTTAAACTATCAAGTGAATAATTCAGTTGCTGGGAGAAAATTCCAAAAAAGTTTCAAAGACTAACTAAAAAAAAGAAAAAGGGGAAGAAAAAATATTTTTAATGATTGAAAGAACTAATCTAATGAGTAAGGAAAAAAAAGCTTGTAACTAAACGTTAGCTATTGTACGGGCTGAGAAAATCTCTCAATAGCTGAGTAAATTATTCAAAGGTGTGGAATTCTAAGAATGATGGGATTGTTTTCTTATAAAAGTCATAAACTAGAATTTAACGCTTAAAATAAGTATTATTTACTACTTTCATAATTTCTATACTGGTATTTCGATTACAGTCACGCGTTTTTAGACGCCAAAAAGAAAACATAATTGTATAACTTTAAGCTGAATAACAGAATTCAGCTCTAAGAAAAGTCATCAACTAATGCTGTGGTTTAAAAGAGTAGGCGTTCTCTGTATTGAAGGAAAAATCAAAAAAAATTTTTTTTTTGCATCGAATTAGATATATACTTAAAACGAAAATTAAATCTAATGTTGTAATGTGTGGTGAAACTTGTGGGAGAAATAAATAAAAAATCAACAATTAATAGTATGAAATAATAGCATGGACCGAACTTTCTAATAAAACAATATTACTCGTATATTTTTATGCTTGCTTAGGTAAAACATTGTTCTAAATAAAAATTATTTAAGCAATCTACTACACTGATTCCCACAATTGAAATGGTGAAATTAGAATTGCTATAGAGTTTTATATAAAAATATTTTCACAATATCACATCGATTATTTGTTGTATAAATGTTTTTACAAAATCATTTTACAAAAAATATTTATTTTTACTTTTTTTTTTGTAAAAGTAACTGAAAGGTTTTTTTTTTCTTCCATAATCGTCTGCGACAGAATATTTTTCCTTTCCTTTTCTTTCTTACATTTCTTTTTCATGCTCTTCTTTCTTTTTTATTTGAAAGAAAAATACCACTAAATTAAAAACAAAATAAAAGAACCACTCGGGAACTTTTCATTCAATATGATGGACAATAAAAAATAATATATCGAGTAGTTTTATCTGTCACATCTGTGTTAACGTATTTTATGACTGTTTATCGCGGTTACGAATTTTATTTACAACAGAAATGGTTCGTTTGGACATAGTGTCACACGTCATTCGTGTCTGTCGTTTGTTATCTCGATTCTTGATTTTAACTACTGCCAAGTTTCCAGTGTCCGCCGCGGCGATAGAATTACGTTCCGCATTTTTGTCAACGTATATCAAATAGGCCAATATATCAATGGAATAATGTAGTTTCTATCGCTATAAAAAGGGTAGGCAACCAAATAATTCAAAGTCTCAGTTTTAAAAATCCTCCAAAATGTTCAATGTATTAAACCCATAAACGTTCTTGAAGCAAAATAAAGCAAATAATAAAAACAATCAATTATGTTTAATTCACCCTTTCATTTCTTTTGAAAGTAATTTTGATACTTTAAGTATGCTGCCATACAAATAAAGAATCCTCATATTATAATAGCCAAAACCACTGATCGAGTAACGCTCTAACGTCACCAACAGTGAAACTCACGCCATAGCATGCGTGCAGCATTATTTCATTGTTCAAGCACCAAAAATTCAGTAATTTATTCATAATTTGATAATATTTTTGGCGTGCATTGAAATGCTTTATTTTGACAAAGCTGAACTGGATCAGGTAACTCAACTGTTTTACTGGCAAGACTCATTTTAGGAGAATGAAGAAACGAAAAAGTGGGAAACACTGAACGCTATCTACTGTAGTTTCGGTTGATCCACTGGAGTTACGGTTAAATTTTCAACTTCTAAAATACCACCAAACAGGCAATTGCTTCGTTCAAATGTAAAAGCAATTTTCACCCGTCATACCATGACGGGCGATTTTCTAGTTTGAAAAAATCGTGAAATTAAGAAAGTTGCGAACTGGAATTTTTAAAATTTACTTTTTTGGATAACATCCTCTCTTTGTACAATGCAATGGAAATATTTTTTGTACAGACTCTTGTAATCCGAATCTTCCGGTATCCGGATGTAATAACAGGTGGATGACAATGAGAAGCTCAGCGGCTGTAATGGGGTTGTTTCCTTCAGTCAAAAGTAGTACTTTTTGTCACTGAAATTGATAGAATAAGCAAAAAAAAATAAAATAAAATAATGACATGGACCGAGAAAATACTTTCATTTTTCCAACAGTTATTTTTTAATTAATTTTTTAAAAATGTCTGATTTTTGAAACAAAGCGTGGTCTTGATGACGTCACAAATGATGCACTTTGCCGCATCTTTCTACCGCGATTCCACGTTTGATAATCAAGAAGCGAATTAAAATTGCGCTCTACGTTTGCTACCAACCATATCGTTGTCAATACACGTGAGTAAAGATGCAAATTAAATATTTTGCTCTGTGAATGGCAACACAGAATGGCATTTCATCATTTGTGATGTCATCGGATAGAAGCATAAACATAGAAAGCGCGTCGATTTCAGTAATTTTTTAAAAATATTAAACTTAAACAAATTATTTAAAAAATGGTCAGTTCCTATGTTTTTAAGCATGCTCTTTCAGAAAAAAAAATACTTTTAAATTTTTGTAAACGACCCCATTCCGCAATTGAATTATTCACTTCCGAAATTTTTCAAAGGAATGTTTTAAATTTCAGAGGAAAAGAAAACTTTGATCCTTAGTTACTAGGCCGTTCACCGCTTGAAAAATAAAATTAACTGAATGAAAGTTGGTGGTATTCTGTAGATTTTTTTAGTCTTTATAATTCAAAACGTACATTCCTAAAAATAAAGTATCCGTAGCTTTTTTAAATGACATTTAGGAGCTTTAAACTCATATCCTGGCTAATTTTGCTTTGTGACTTTGTGGCCTTCACCGCTCTAACGCAAATATGTATGAAAGAGTTGTTATTTATTCAATAGCATATTAAACATTTATTGAATAATTTACAAAAGAGCCCCCCCCCTTCAAAAAACTTACTTTAAAACCAAAACTAACAGGGATTGTGCCACAAAGGACTTATTATTGTCAGTTTTTTTCAGAGAAGGCACTTCGCCACGCCTACTCGAACACAGAGTCCCATTTTACGCGGGGGTGATAGGTACGCAATCCAGGCGCTTCTAAAGGAGACAACCAGACAGCCTTAATTTGGGCGTGCATTTTAATGTGCAAAAAAGTCTTAATGTTCTTTACACCACTTGCTTCACTTGTCTGTTGTCATTTTAGTTAGTCTTACATTTTAAAAACCGCTGCTTTTACAACAAAATGCTATGATCCGAATATGCCTTCTGCCGAAAACAGCGAAACAGAATCATCGGATACCACGTGACGAGGGAGGAGTCAAGTGCCTTCTTATGAAAAACAGACAATACTTCCAACGGGGTCGTTTCCAAAAATTTTTAAAGTATTTTTTTCTGAAAGAGCATGCTTAAAAACATAGGATCTGATCATTTTTTAAATAATTTGACTAAGTTTAATATTTTTAAAAAATTACTTTAATCAGTGCGCTTTCATTGTTTAACGCTTCTGCCGATGACATCACAAATGATGAAATGCCATTCACTGTTGCCATTCAGAAGAGCACAATATTTAATTCGCATCTTTACTCACGTGTACTGGCAACGATATGGTTTATAGCAAGCGTAGAGGCAATTTTTAATTCGCTGCTTGATTATCATAACGTGGAAACGCAGTGAAAAATGCGCCAAAGGACATCATTTGTGACGTCATAAAGACCACGCCTTATTTGAAAAATTGGACATTTTAAAAAATTAATTGAAAAATAACTGTTGGGAAAATGAAAGTATTTTTTGGGTCCATATTATTATTTTTTTTTTTTTTGCTTCTTCTATCAATTTCTGTGACTAAAAGTAGTACTTTTGACTGAAGGAAACAACTTCATTTAAACCAGAACTGAGAGGTATCGTTATAAATAGGTACGTTTTGCCAGACGTCCCAGTTTTCAGACGGAATAGCGGTATCCCGGTCAGTTTATTTCAAAGATTGTTGATGACCACAAAAGATTAAATACAGTTAACTATGGAGGGTTATTTAGCATAACTACTTTGTCATTCGTAACATTGACATGTGAAATTAATATCAGATTAGCTTGTGAAGATTTTTATAACAAGATTTAAATCAAAAGAGACTTTCTGAAAAATGTACTAGTCAATGAAAAGTACATGTTGATATTGTTCAAAATTTTATTCTTTATTCAAAGTGTTTCTTCTTACTTCTAAATATTAAGATGTAAGGAATAAAATGTTTAAACATATCTACTTGCGTCATTTATTATTACCTGTGTTTTAGATTGATAATTAGTAATAATTTATTCATACAGTGCTGGCCAAATTATTACTATGACTGTTTGAAAAGCAAATTCTTTATTGATTACATAACTATAGACACATTAATGAACACAAAAATAATTATCTAATATTTAGTATCAATTCCCTTGTTCTTGATGAGCACTTTAAGTCTTTTTGGCATACTTTTCACAAGGTTTACACCATTTCTTAACTTTTTAAAAAAGGAGGTAAAAAATAGTTTATACTCACTGTGATATATACTCACATACACATACTCGCTAATTACCTAAAACTAACTTTAAATATAACAGAACACACTAATAAAAGGAATTAGTGAACTGTTTAAGCTGATTGAGGTTATGTTCCTGGTAGGTAGATAAACAAAGAACATAAACGAAGCAGACAGTGCTGCCACCTGCAAACAATAAATTATGCTAAAATAACGTAATAATCAGTGTACAGTATGTACTGTACTTTAACAGTAAAATAAATAGTATTTAGTATAAATAGTGTACAAAAAAAAACTCTTTAGTCCAATAATTTAGCCATCACTGTATCATCGAGAATAAACTGCCCCCTAAAACACTCTAAAAACCAGCCAAAGCTGCATAACCTTTTGAATACCCTCAAATCACTCGGTGGCATTCCAGTGTCCCGGTTGAACGTTTCAGAAATCTGGCAAGCCTAGTTTAAATCAAGTTCTAGAACAAAACAGACCCCAAATTGACTTAATAAGTCAAAGTTTATTGAATAATTGAATATTGCTGACTTGATGATACGATGGTCCTGATTTTACATTCCCTTGAAGATAGGGGGAAACCATGGCAATTGATTTAGGGGATGCACCGCTCACATCCTCCTGTCTCCCACTCCAAATTATGATGCTACACGACATTAATTGTCAAGCCTTAACTTATTTATGAATGTTAGTAATATGAGTAGAATGTGTGATAAATAAGCGACTTATTCTTCTAATGTGCACCATAAATACATTTAGAGGAAATAAACGTAAGGTTCATTGTAATAGCTCTCCGCGGGGGAAGAGGGATGTGATGTTCTATTTATATAGGCCAGCATGGTTTTCCTTTTTGAAACAATGAATCCTTACCACTGTGGAAACTTATTAATACTTTCCTTTGCTTTTTCCAGATTTCGTTATTTTGAATCTTGGGTTAATCCGGGATCGCGTTTTTACATATTCCTCTGTTAAGCTGGTTTACAGTCGAGTCCCGACTTACGCGAGGGATGCGTTCCAAGACCCTTCGCGTAAGTTGAAATTTCGCGTTGTGGAAAAGGGTATGTGTAAAAACTTTTATAAACATACCCATATGATTAAAGACACTCGTAAACACCACCTCAAAATGTTATAAACCATTTCTTAACTATACATTACTGTTTCTTAAATAAAAATTTGAATTTTTATTTATTGTATTTCGAAAAAACAAACGTTTTACTTTACATAAAAAACTGCTACGATCAATCAATGGTCAATGAGAAAGGAAGACGTAAAATAAACCACTAGGGTACGTATATTATGTAGTAAGAAAAACAAATGCACTATAGTTGTTGAAACTTTCTCTTTTTCCTTCTATCTTCACAAACTTTAAATGAAACAGCGCTCTTAGGTGTAATTATATTTCATCAACTTTCCCATATAGAATGAAAAAAATAAATGGAAAATGAGGAGTAGTTATTTGTATAAGCGATGTTCAGACTAGTACGGTGTGGGAACTTCAGCTCTCAGTGATGCCAAAGGGATGAAGGCCGAAAAAACCTCGATTCCCTTCGGAAAATTTTCGTGTTGCGGGTGAAGAATTCGCGTTAGGAATGAAATTTCTTATCGGGGAAAAAATCGCGTTATAGCCATTTCGCGTAAGTCGGATCTCGTTGTAGCGGGAGTCGACTGTACATTATTTTTTAGCGTTATAACTTGATCTGGGTCTTTGATCTGATTGTCCTTTTCATTGCAAATTGCAACATAATCTGTAACCAGAAATACAGAGATATTGCTGGAATCTTTTTCAAGGCGTAAAAGTACTCCTTGACATTTTTTTAGGGGAGTTAAATTCGTTTTGGAGGAGTAAAATACACGAAAATAGCAAAGACCGTAGTAATGATCAATTCCACATTAAAAAAAAAAATAGTTTTCTAAGGATGAGAGAGAATGTGGGAGAAAAAGGCAAGATATGTATTTTTGATTTTTTAACCTTGGAAATGTTCGACATTGTGAATTAAAGAAGAAAATAAAAATGGTCAAATGCAACATTTTGAAACTCAAACAGCTTTCATTTTTCTACCTATTCCAAGATCCTAAATTTTCGTCAAAGATACAAAGCATGGAAATCTTGTGAATACAACAAAATTCTGTTTTTCTGGTTAACTCTACGAAATTCTCTGTTTTCTTGTTAATATCATTTTGTGAACTGTACGAAAGTCTTTCGAATAATTGTATTATAACTTTTTCGTTAGATATCGGTATCTGAAATCCTCCGATACCGATATCGGAATGGCTTTTAGTGGTTTTCTCGCACGTAACCTCCGTTCCGTTTGGGCACCTTAACTGCAGACCGCATAAGGAAAGGGCGTCTCTTCGGTCTCTTCTGTTTGTTCTGTCGCTCATAACACCTGCACGCTTACTGACACGATCTGCTTGCGAATGTTTACGCTAGCGGATGCTAATAAAATTCCCCCGAACACCAGGTGTGGGAGAAAGTAAATGTTCTTCCCCCAAAAACTGCAGATGCAGGATTGTATTGTTGTCGCTTTGTCCCGGAGATACGGATAATTTTTAAGAAATTTCGAATGTTTTCTCCGTGCTGCGTTCGAAAAAATAAAATAAATTAAATAGTAAATAATGAATAAATGAGAAATCAGTGCGAATGGGGAAGTAGTTTAATGCGTGTATCATTATTCTCTTGTGTTTATGCAATGTGCTTAAAGATAATATATTAAACGTTCGTATGCAAAGGCAGAGGCAGAAAGAGAACGAGAAAGGGAGAAAAAATGCATAACCAAGAAAAACATAAAATAATGCATTTCAATATTTTAAAGAAAAGAGGACATAAAGCAATTTCAAATTTGGGATAAAGCGATACCGAAATATATATAATAAAGAACAGTACCTACTCCCCTCTCACCAAAATAAGGAATAATCCATTAATTCAAAAACAAAATGCTTTCGGGAGTGCTCATCCAAACCATGTCCAGGCGCTGTTAAGAGTGACTTTCAAAAATCCATTTATTCTGGAAAACATGTCAGCTGTCAAATAAAACAAGCTAGTAATGTTTTACCATAAGATTTTTTTTAAAGACAATGCGTTTGAGGGAAAGTTAGTAATGCATTACCAAAGAAAAAAGGTCAAGCATCCTGAAAAAAAAAAAAAAAAAAATCAAGATATTAAATAATTCCCAATCGCAGAACATTGAACAATACTCTCCCCCTGAAAAGAAAATGTATATGTTACGCAACGCGTTGTAGAACAAACATAAAGAAGTAGTAGTGATTAGCAGGGCTTAATTTCTAACAAAAGAAGTGAGAGAGCCCTATAGGAGTTGAGATCACGTGGAAATTTATTTCTGTGTCCCAGGGAGCTCTCAACTTTTCTACATTGGGATGTTTCATTTGATCTTGCAAAGTACAGCAATGTTGTTACAGGGCAATTATTTAAAGAAAGATTCCCTTTAATTAATAGTATTTAATGGACAAGTGGTTTATAAAAGAATTATAAAACAATGAATAATACTTGATGTTGAAATGAAAAATAAGTCAAAAACTAATGCAAAGAATAATGCGTGAGAGGCAAATATTTTAAAAGAGTGTCGGCTTTTCTATGACAGTACTGTGCAAGGAATGCGTCGGTAATGGTTAAGTGTTCTAAGAGAAAACTACCGTCTGTGTAACTTCCGGTGATATGAAAAAGCTGCCAGTTGTGTAGCAAGTTACGTCACATGTGTGAACTTTTCTGTTATAGTAGAGAACTGGAAGTATAATGCGGCCAGAGCCCGACCAGGGGCCTGCACAGCAATTTTGGGGCCCGACACAAATGACTTTTCCGGGCTCCCCTCCATATTGTTTACCTCTATTTATTTCAAGCCCAGTTTTAAAAATATGGGGCCCCTTCAGGCTCTGGCCCGGGCCAACAGATGTCCCTTCTCTCCCCCCCTCTGTGAACGCCACTCGGCCCGACTAACTAAAAATGAGGCCCTAGGCCCACAATAATTTCGAGGCCCCCTGAAGACTTTATAAACCGGTCGGAATGCATTTTGGGGGAGGGGGGCACTTTGTCTATCACAGACGTAGTCAATAATTTATCATGTGCATTCATGAATCCCTTGCGGGGAACGTCATAACTGTGACATGGTAAATTCGCTACTAGCAGAATTAATAATAATTATCCTTTAAGAAAGGTCCTTTCCAACTAAAAGGTCATTATTTTTTTGTTATTACTTTAAAAATACATGTATTTCTCGTGCAGTTGTAAAACTATGCATAATACTTCAAGTAAGTTGGGCTCCATAGGAAGATGGGGCCCTAGCCCAGGCCTATTTGGCCTGAGTGGTAATCAGGCCCTGATTGTGGGAAGAGTTCTGTTGGGCTCCGGAGCCGATTGTGCTCTGCCGTCATCTAAGGATAGCAGGAGGGGGCAATTGACCGCCAGTCTTGGATTAAACAATGTACAATAGGCGCCGCTTAATGTGATCACGGTAATGCTATCATTCGCTTAGTGTTATCAGAATCTTGAAGTCCCGAAGCACTTGCTTTTTAACGCATGTTAAAAAATTCGGATATTGTAATCAGCGTTTTCGTTTATTGTCATCATGCCTTCGTTGTATTGCCAGGGCCTGATTACTGAATAAGCCAACTAGACCGTGGCCCAGGGCCTCCGCTATATAAGGTACCCCAAATGGTTAAAATTGTTTTAGTCAATGACTGAAACTGTTAGACCTGGCTACACGGGGCCACTGAAAAAAAGCGTTTGGCATAGAGCCCCCTGATATCTTTAATCTGGCCCTATCTACAACACAAAATCTTCGTTTTTATATCGACCTGAAAACAGCAGGTATCGGGGTTTTGCATGATTTATCCGAATAAAACGACGAGAAAGACAGTCAACCCAAAAAATAAATCTCTTTTACGCAAGTTTCTTCGCGGAACAAACTCTAAAAAGAGTCAACACAAGGTATTGTCAAATGGAATTGACATCGCGTGAAATATCCCTTTCAGAAACACTCTTATCTTGTCTACCACGATCAAACACACCTCCTACTTTTCCAAAGCGTGACTTCGGATCTCTCCGAAACATGGGATTGCCGCTTAAAAAAATCTCTGTACTTTTTTTTTTTCTTCTTCTTCTCTTGGTAGTTCGGGGAGCGCGGCGTGAGGAGACGGAGTTCAAGGTTGCCACAATTGTCACACCGCCGGCACGCTGTCGTTTATTTATTCTTTTTAATTCGAGCGTCATTCTTTCTTTGTCTGCGGTAACTGATCGGAATTCGAATTACAACTGCCTTTTGTAATCCTTGCTGTTTATGTCATTTATTTCAGTTTTGGGTGCGTTCGGTGCTTAATTTGATGTCATTTTCGAATTGATCTCTTCAGTGCTTCAAAAAATATTACAAATGTGGAGGATAGAGGTTGTTAATCAAAGATTTTTTTTTTTTTGTCGCATGAGGAATATTTGTCCTACTTTAGGAAGACGTTGGCCTAGAATTTATCATTCTATACACCGTCAAAGAGAATTTTATTTGCAGTTAGAAATGCCCTAATCGGAGAAATTTAAATTGTTTTCAAAGTTTTTCAATTTTAATTACACAGATCGACAAAATTATTGTTTTATTTGCTTTTTGTGTTTGTTCCAGCTGCATTTTGTAACTGTTGTTGTCAGGCCCGACGAGAGGTCATGTCAGCCTAATCGGAAACTGCGGGGGGAGTGGGGGGCGGCGATATTGACGCAAAAAAAAAAAAAAAAAAAAAAAATCTTTCGAATTTTCAAAATTATTTTGAATTCTGAAATTTTGAATTCAAATTATGTTTTTCGCAATCACGAGTTGCGACAGGTCCCTACTCATCGGTTACTACCCCACTCGCTTGTTTCTAGAAACGGTTCCTGTCCCTCCTCTTAGGCGGTTACGTGTGCATAGTTGTGTATGTGTAGGCTTGTGTGTGTGCGTAGACCTGTTTGTATGCACGTTGGCCTGTGCGTAGTGTGTGTGTAAAGGCGTGTGTATGTGTATGAGCGTGCATGTGTGTAGGACATGGACGCCACCGACCAGGAAAAGTGGATTGCTCAGGACCGGGGGAACCGCGCCTGCAGAGGATGGTGGGGGTTGAAAAAAGAACCAAACATCAAAGACGGTCAAATTAAAACAATTAGCAATCGTGATTGCTCAAAAAAAGGGAGGGGGGGGGGGGGGGGGGGGGATCGGGGACTCCCAACAAGAAAAAACAAAGATTACGTAAAATTTACTCTTTTTGACTGTTGTGGAACTTAAAATAGATTTAATTGTTTTCTAGTAAGCAGTTTTTATTTTATTTTTATTTTCCCCCTTTTCTTTTCTTGTTCCTCTTTTTTTTCCTTCTTTTCTCCCTTTTCTTTTCTTCTTCTATTCTTTTTTTTGGAGGGCGGGAGGGGCCCGGCGACATAATTGACAAGGGGGCCGCCTTGGCTCTCTGCCGCCCTAATTGTTGTTTGTGTTATTTATTTCAATTTTTGGGTGCGTTCGACGCTAAATTTGATGTGTTTTTGAACTGATCTTCCAAGTGATTTAAAAAATATTACAAATTTCGAGAATAGAGGTTGTAAGTTAGAGAAGATTTTTTTTTTTTTCGTCTGATGAAAGGATTAACATATGTCCTACTTTGGGAGGACGTTGGCCTAGAATGCGTCGATCATTCTGTACATTGTCCTAGAAGAGACAATTAGTAACAATTAGAAACGCTCTACTCTTAGGGCTTTGGATAGTTTTTTATTTGAATTTTAAATAAACAGGCCGGTAACATTAAAGTTCTTTTTGCTTTTGTTAATCTTTCAAATTTCCCTTTGTCAATTGATTATTTTGCTATTTTTTTTCTCTTTGCTTCTAGCGTTTTCATTTAGTTTCTAGAGTTTTATATTCCATTAAGGTCTCAATTAATATGCAAAATGTAAAAAACAAGAACTTTATCATTTTATATGAACAAAAAACTTTTTTTGACTTCCACCAAATATTGCTATGTGCTTCAACCTTCGGTGATATTTTTTCCCCGACTACAGAATAAACAACATGTGCTATTACATAAATAGTTAAAATATTAGCAGCTAGTTATTGCTAAAAGCAGAGTAAATATTTCACAATTGTTTTTGTTCACATTCCCTACATTAAGAATTTACCCTTGGTCTTTAGGGTTTTCTTTAGTTATTGAGCAATCACGATTGCTTATTGTTCTCACTTGACTGTTTTTGGCGTTCCTTTGATTTTTCCCACCGCCACCCTCCGCACCATCACGGTCGACGGGCTCCTCACGATGCTGCACCTCTAGCGAAAGCCGTCTCCAGGTTGCATCCACGTCCTACACACATGCGCATACATACACAACTACACACACACACACGCACACACAAACACATACACACACACATACACCTACACACACATACACACACACATACACCTACACACACATACACATACAAACACATACACACACGCATACATACAGACACCCACACATACACACACAAAAACATACACACAACTACCTACACATTCATGCCTGCACACACACATACACATACCCCCCCCCACAGACACAAACACACATGCCTACACACACATACACATAACCCGTACACACACACACACATACCTCCCACACACAAACACACACGCCGACATACACACACTCGTGATTGCGAACAACATTTTTTTAAATTCAAGATGCCAAAATTCAAATTAATTTTTATAATTTTTACTTTGGAAAATTTTATTAAGTTTAGAGAACTTATTTTTCTTGAATTTATACGTTCATCTCTTAATGCCTTCCGATGTAGATGTTTTTAAAAGCTGACCTACATAAACGTGATAAATTTTACAGCCTTTGCAAGTTATTATTTTTTTTTTCACCTAAGTGTTAATTTTTATCTAGAATCACATTTCTCCAGTTATTTATCTCAATCGTTGGGTAAATAGCATTTGAAATTTCATTACGATATTAACATTCTTTAATGTAATCACTTCCACCAATATTTGCATAGATAACTATTTCGTGTTTTTACAGGGCTCAAAATCAGTGTAAAACTGATGTTTTACCATAGAATTATGCTATCTTATACCGACAATTTGTTCAAGAAAAAATACAACCGCTTCATTCAAGTGAGAAATTAGAGAAAATTAAATTTTTCTTATTCAATCTTATTGTTGTTTCGATAGCTATTACATGTTACGTCAACTGTAATGTTAATCATTATTGTAAAAAAAAAGTTGTTTTTATTAAGAATACAAAAATGCGTCACAAAAGGTTTAAATGACGGTCTGAAATACATCAAATGAAACAAAACTTAGAGCAAAAATGTTTTTGCTGTAAGAGAGAGAAAGAGAAAAAAAAAAGCAGTTACTGTATTCGAAAACTCGAGAAATACCATCTCTTTTTCAAACATTTGATGATCTATAGCTCAAATATTTTATTTATTTATTTATTTTTAAATAATGTATTTGACCTCAAATTGCTTGTTCCCGACATGACATACTTTTCGTCATTTTAAATCGAAAGAAAATAAATAATCTATAATAAATAGCTGCTAAGTTTTTAATTTAGTTCTCATCCAGAATTCCAGACGGGTGGTTATATTTTCTTAACCCATATTGCCACATAGTTACAACAAAGCATAAATAACTCTTCAGAAACAGCTAAACTTTTCTTCAGATTTTTTTCTTACTTGCTTGTGAATCTTACACGCAGTTTGCTTTTGGAACGTCAAGCAGAAAATAAATTGTTACTGGATCGGAAGTTCAATTTCTTATAGTCACTGCTGTAGTTGGCGGAAAATATTTGGGGAAGTAACTTTTTTATAGGGTGGGCGTCATGGTTGATGGTTTTTTGTTCGGCCAAAAAAAGGTCAAGGGTACCCACAAGACGGGAAGGAGGGGGGGGGAGGATTTTTAATTTTTTTAAAAAATTATTAATTTTAATTTATTTATTGATTTATTTTTAATTTAAAGTATTTTTCATTTTATTTTGTTTTATTCTGTTTATATTTTATTTTATATACTTATTTAGTTTGTGTGTGTGTCATTGGCGTAGTACAGAACTTTTCTAATAATATAAAAATTATAATAATTTAAAATAAATAAGTAAATAAATAAAGTATTTAAAAAAAGTGAATAAAATTTAAATAAGTTTTAAAAATAAAAAAAGAAAAGAGTTGAGGTTTTTTTTGGGGGGGGGGAGAATTTGTGCCATTGAAATTGGGGGAAGGGAATGGCCACCCCTGGTTTTAAGTTTAAGGTCTCACATTTTTTTAAAAAGTAGTTTAACCAATTTATATTAAAATTGCATTCAGGGGCAGCCCCATGGGAGGTCACGTCATGGGAGGTCACTGTGACCTTTCAAATATTTCCTTATTCGGTAAATTTTGTCTGGCGGTGCGGCTAAATCGAGCACTGATTGACAGGTGAATTTTACTTGTCATTTTTTTTTCATTCACTCGCCTTGTGGCCAGTGGTGACCTGTAATTGCCCTTGAACTCCGCTGCTTATCCTCTAATCTTCAAAAATTTCGTAGAATAAAAATAAATGCAGTTTAAGCCCTGAAGGGGTGTAAGTTTTAAATTACATAGATAATAGAACTTAGACATGAAGGGTTTTAAAATTAAATAGGGTTGTTTCTATCTGTCAAAAGTACTACTTTTAGTCACTGAAGTTGATAGAATGAGCAAAAAAAAAAAAAAAAACATGGAGCGAGGAAAATCTTTAATTTTCAAAACGTTTAATTTTTAATGAATTTTTTTTGAGTGTCCGATTTTTAAAATAAGGCGTGGTCTTTATGACGTCACAAGTCATGTACTTTGGCGCTCTGAATGCTTACGCTTGGTGTCTACTGCGTTTCCACGCAATGATAATTCACAAGCGAATTAAATTTTGCACTCGACGCTTGCTATCAACCGTATCGTTGCCAACACATGTGAGTAAATATGCGAATTGAATATTGCGCTCTAGCGCCAATGGTATCAGTGAAAGGCATTTCATCATTTTTGATGTCATGTGCAGAAGCGTAAAAAATGAAATTGAATCCAATTAAACTAATTTTTAAAAAATATTAAACTTTGTCGAATTATTTAGAAAAAGGTCAGATCCTATGTTTTTAAACATACTGTTTCGGAAAAAAAAATACTTTTAAAATTTTAGAAACGACCACATTGTGTATGATATCACCTTCCTCCCATATTTTTACGAACATTTGAACCCGGATCTGATTTTTAAATGAATGCATTATTTGACATTAAAAATATGTAATCTGCCACTTGCCCTCTAGGTGTGATCAAGCTCGAACCGCATAAAACACACATTAGAACCACATATTTTCCATTACGACCTTTTGGCACTGCATACCACTTTGTTCGCGAATCATTTGGAACTTTCATATGTGATTATATTTCCCCAACAGCGACTTTCGATTCTTATATCTGAGAATTTTAAGCGAAGAGAAAGTTCCGACCTCATTCAGTTTTCATGACAATTCAATAAAACCACCTGCAGCTGCTGCGCTTCATCAAGAGGTAACATGTGGTTATCGATGTTTCTTCCATTGCTGATCGCAATCGATGAAATGGATGGTGTTGACTCTACCATTATGGAATCATATTGATTCTTAAGTTCACATTTATTTTAATCACAGCTACAGAATGTGTATTATCTTGCATGTAAATGCGTATTAGTTCTTAAAATATAGAAACCTGCCAATTATATTTTGGAGTTTTTTTTCTCTCAGTTTCATTTAATGGTTTCAACGATCATAAAGGTTATCTTCTTTTGACACCCCTTTTGGGAAAGACAGCATTTATGAATTGCGAAAGGTTTTATCTTTTAGTTGGTTTTGATTGTATTTCCTTGATCAACGCTGCAGGCAGCCTTGGCTACCTTCATAATATTGTTTGATTCGCGTTTTCTTTTCTTCCCACTCTGCAAGATTTTATCTTGACTATCCTTAGAACTTTACCTCTCATTTCAATATTTCCCAGAGAGCAAAGTCAACGTATATTTGTACACACATACGCCATTTTTTTTTCCATTTTGTATGCGTTAGAAGCAAGGCTGAATTTAACACGATGCCCCCCTTAGGCAGACCTAAAAACTATCGCCTCCACAAAAAATTGAAAAAAAAAAAAACCTTTGACTTGATCCCATCTGAAAACGTCTCTATAAGAAATGTTCCAAGTTTTCTAAAATCAAAATATTGCAGATATACGAACTTTTACATTATTTAGGCAGAGGTAACCAGTTAAGGTATGATTATGAAGTGCTTGACTTGTAATAATTAAACATATTTTATTTTAATGAGATGGATGAAAATTAATATTATTTAAAGAAAAAATAAGAAATCTCGTTGCAGGAAAAAAAATTAAAAAATGATATCTTAGTTCCAAACGTAATACGAAAAGTTCGTTAAAGGTAAAATTATCCGTATTGTGATTTAATGAATGAAGTTATGTACCTAAATTTTAAAACTGTTGCACATGTTTGATTTAGCACCATTCTTAGGTTTTGCTTACATGCATGAATCGACATTTTCAAAAGTGAATGTAATTAAGAAAAAAATATATCGGTCCCGTCCTGTAGATAGTCACCTCGAATACAGTGCAAGACTAGAAGTCATTAATTATACACCAAGGCATACAAAATCAGCAGATAATATACAGTATAAAGCTTTTAATAAGGAACAATTTTAAGTGAATTGTGTTGTTGCTTCTATTTTGAATTGTTTCACAGTTAATACATAATATAACAATAATTCTGTGTTTGATATGTTATTATTAACAGGTGTTTCTTTTCACTTTCGAGTTATAAAAATAAATTGTTTAACGGAAGTATTTTAGAATGTTGCTTTCTTCATGTCTTAGCTACCTCTACGGAAATAGATATTTCGAATTAGTACTATTGCTAAGTTATATATCTTGTAAAAAATATCTGGTGAACCACGACTCTTCGTAAAAATTACAAGTAACCCGTATCCCGGTAAAATCTGCCCATCCCTGCTCCTCAACAGTCAAACTCAGTTGACTCAAACAGTCAACTACAACTCACTGCAAGGCATTAATAAGTGTGCTAAATTTCTATTTTCTTAATTTAATGAAGCTTAAGAATTAAAACGTGTATGTCTTCTTAATTTTTATGATTATTGTGTGGTGAGTTGCAAAGAACATCGTCAGTGATTTTTTGATAAAAGCAGGGTTGCCTATCCCCCCCCCCCAAGTACGACAGTGCAACCCCCCCCCCTTTTCTCAACCCTGTTTAGCTTTTTAGTTTTTAGTTTTCAGCTCTCTTTTTTTTAATTAATTTTTTTTTAATATTTTTTATTTGTTCATTAATTAATTAATTTATTATTATTATTATTGTTATTTTATTAGAAAAGTTTTGTTCTACGCCAATGACATGCCCACACACAGACTCAAACTAAATAAATAAATGAAATAAAATATAAGCAGAATAAAATAAGTAATTTAAATTAAAAATAAATCTAAAATTAATTTAATATAAATAAATTTAAAAATTTCAAAAAAGCTCCACAAAAATATTGCATCGCAATTCATCTCCCCCCCTTCCCCGTGGGCACCTCTGGATAAAAGCATCTGACCGTGAGTGCCGCGTTTTTTCGGCGTGAGTAATTGAAAAACGAGAAAACAAGTGAGACTCTTGCTATAAGAAAATCAAAAGTACAAAAGTACACAAACAGAACCACATCGCTTAAACTCGAAATTAATATACGCTTAGCTGGAGTGAACAAAAACGCTTTCAGCGTGGAAATAATTTCCACATGTTATGATTGCAATAAAAAGTCTGCTACATATCTGAACGGAACATCTGAATGTGCCTTAAATTCCCTCTTGAGTCTCGTTAAAATATCGTTATTATGACGCCGCAATTCTAAAATACGATCTCTTATTTTACGGGGGAAAATATTTCCCTTTGCAAAATATTCGTAGATTCTTATCGTACACAAAGCTATTAAGATAGCGCCCTCATGCGGGAAATGAATGTTCCATTATCCATATACATAAACGTGATGTTCGAAAAACTGATAAAAATGTCAGGTTGCAGTTTTGGCCTACTAAAGGTGGTTTGGGTCAACCGTTTTGGTGCTTCTCTACTAATGTTTATCATTTATAACAAGAGCCTGCATTTTGCGGTCCGTGAACAACTTTTTATTTGGCCCACAGGAAGCTTACAAACTAAAAAACATTTTATTTTCGATAGTATTTGTATTCTATTAAGCATTTAAAAAGAAAACTAAGCCCAGAAAATCTCAAAAATCACCACTACGAGCAAATACAAAAAAAAAAAAAAAAGTGTGTGTGTGTGTGTTTGGGGGAGGGGGGGGGGGGTCGCTAGCGCTAACTGGACTATTCGAACTGAAATATTGTTAAATTTTTGGTCCACCTCGCCTCCAAAAAGTTTCAGTGTGGCCCTTGAATAAAAAAAAGTTAGACCTCTGATTTATAACTTGTTCTTGCTTCAATTTCGTATTCCCTAATGTTAAGAAAATTCCCCAAAGTGTCACATAGATTACGTATTCATTGATGACAAGTAAAGTCAAAGCTAAAAACCATAGATTCTTCAAATACTAATAGCAAGTAAAGTTGACGCACTGACTGCGTATTTGCTGATGGACTATTGCAGGAATTCTCCAGTCTCTAGGTAGAGTCAAAATTGTCACGTAAATTACGTCGTATTGCGTTTTCACTGGTGGCAAGTAAAGTCAAACTATTGGTGTAGATTGTGTAGTCATTAATGGCAAGTAATGTCAAAATTGTCACATTGGTTGAGTATTCATCAATGACGAGTATTAGTCTGAATTATGGCATATATTGTGTTGTCAATAATGGCACGTATTGCGTATTCACTGATAACAAGTTAAGTAGTCCTAACGCTCTCGCGTTATTTGTTCATCCACTGCTATGTTAAGTCTAAACTCTCGCGTAGTTTTTGTATTCACTATTTTCAATCCAAGAACTCAATTTGAAATCAAGATTTTATCAAATCGAATCGAATATTGCTATGATTTTTAGACCCTCAATGAACCTTTTATAAAAATTGATCATTACAGAAAAGGAAATGTTCTTTAAAAAATAACAAGAAAATAACACATCCGCTCAGGGGCGCTCCGATGATCCAAAGGTGGCCCACAAGCTACCATTTTTAAATTGTATTGTAAATATATAGTTAAACTTTATCTCAGAAACAAAATTGCACTTGTCATGTGTTACAGGTAACCTAAAGATCAACATAAAAAAATTCAGCCAAATTGTACCAGAAAATTACGTTTTTTCCATAAACCTTTATACTCGCATAAAACTTTAACAGTTTCATGATATAACAGTTATAACAGTTTCATGATATACGAACATACAATATATGAACATATAATATATGAACACACAATATATGGACATATAATATATGAACACATATATACGAAATAATAATTATTATTATCATTTTTTTGAACCAGCTATTTCTCCAAAAGAAGTTTTAAAAATGTAATATTTCACCACCTAACCCCAGCTATTATATACATATGTTTTCTGTACCGTGTAAAAAGTTTTTCAAGCAGTTTGTCGAGGAATAAAGCAATCGTTACTTCAATAACAAAGTAAAATTTTTCTTGCATTTCACAACAACTGCCAATAAGGGAAGCAATCAGTCTGTCTTGTTTTTCATTTCTGAAAAAAAATCACAATACAAACACGTATCCGTACGAATGAATGAAAATCATTTTAAAAATAAAAGAAATGTTTGTGTAGTACGTAAAAAAGAAAACGAAGTAGAGTTTAATCCCCACTGATCTTAGGGGATAAAACTGTGCAAATTAATTTCGCAAAATGTAATTGAAATTTGCATTAGAATATTTCCAAATTTTGCAATAATCTATCCACTAAATTTTTGGGGTGAGTGGTTTTTTCAAGATATTTATAAATTTCATAAGTCGTGTAAAAAAAAAAAAAAAAAAAAAAAAAAAAAGAAATTCATCTGTGAAATCCTTTAAATTGGCCCGCAATAGACTAAAGTTATAAATCACCATTATCATAAGTGCAGTTAAAATTACCCCTTATCATATGTAGTTGGAAGCAAAAGGAATTTTTATGACACTTAAAAGGTGCTTCGTGGTCTATTTCATGATAAAAAAAGACATAGTTCCGGTTTGTCCTCTTTGAAAGAATTTTTGTCTTTTCTTAAATTGAAAATGGTACATGAAATGCATAGAGACGTGGAAATGATTTGTTGACCTTTTAACAAAATTTCGATGTAGTAATTTGATGAATTTGTGATGAAGCAACTTCTTCCGGGATTATTTTATCGTGTATTTCTAAGTAGAATCTATTTCATAAAAAATAAGAAAATTTTGATTGATTGAAATACGTTTTAAAAATTTAAAATTAAACGCATATTATAGGCACATAAAATTCAGTCAGAAAAAGTGAATTTATCCTTGTGACAAATTAGACGCTTGTAATAAAGTCGTCATATCGTATAATTAAAACTTCACACCTAACATTTTTCCATATCATGTGATTTTCATAGTGAAAAATTATGAATTTGTAAGGATTGTTATTACAACGACTGATTTCTTAGAGTGTATTCCATGATGAAAAGTCGAATAGTTTAGGTGACAGCAGCAATATTATTGGTGCAAACTTTCAGAACAAATGATTAGTTCTGCATAACTAAAGTAACACTCCCACGTGCATTCTCATTGACTGACATTTGCTGCATCATTAAAATGTACTTTCACTTAGAGGGGGCAGGACCATGATTTACTGATTGTGCTGTGATGCAAAAGGAAGCAAGGAAAAGCTATTGTTGCTAGTTTCTTTCCATAGAAACAATTGATTAAACCAAACGTATTTTTTGGTTTTCCGGTATGAAATCAATATTAAATTTTGTCCTGTTGTGAAATCAGCTTTACATTGTGTTCTGGTGCAAAATCAGCTTCACATTCTGTCCTGGTTTGAAATCAACTTAACATTGTGTTCTGATGCAAAATCAGCTTTACATTCTGTCCTGGTGTGAAATCAGCTTTACATTGTGTTCTGGTGCAAAATCAGCTTTACATTCTGTCCTGGTGTGAAATCAGCTTTACATTCTGTCCTGGTGTGAAATCAGCTTTATGTTCGGTCCTGGTGTGAAATCAGCTTTATGTTCTGTCTTGGTGTGGAATCAGCATCAGATTCTGTCCTGATGTGAAATCAGCACTAATTCTTTCCTGGTTTATTACCAGTATTACATTCTGTCGTGGTGGGAAATCAGCTTTGCGTTCTGCCCTAATGTGAAATCAGTATTACATTCTATCTTGATGTAAAATCAGCTGTACAAGCATGGGTTTTCCTGCATTTACTGGGCGATTCTCGAAAAAATGTCCCGCGCGTAACGCTAAGTTTTTTATTTTATTCAAGTAACTATTAATTAAATATGGGATTAACTGTTATGCTTTGATAGTATATTAAAGCATGTATTATTCCCCAACAGCATTAATTTTTGATGGATTTTGTTAACTGGAAAAAATAAAAAACTTAGCTTTACGCACGGGACATTTTTTCAAGAATCACCCTACTACGCTAGATCATGACACGAGCGACGTTCTTTTTCGTCACTAGCTCTACAAATTAATTTTTGTTCACTTTTTACCCTTTTCCACACCACTTCTCTGCCCGAACCCTATCGCTGTGGTATCAATTTGAAGGTCATGATCACAAATGGTGCTAAACAATAAATCAGTTTCTATATACTTCTATCTTTAAGACGCTCACATTTTGGGTAAAGCTATATGCATCTGCTTTAGCCATCCATATATTTCTATATCTCAAAGTCAAACTAACTTTAGATACATTACCACTACCTTGCAGGAGAGCGAAAAAACGTTTATTTAATGCATACAAAGCCTGGAACTCGCACTCTTACAACCCTTGTAACAAAATTGATTTTTTTTAAAAATGGAACTACGTTGTTATGACTTAAAGCGGAATAAGATTCTACGCACATACCATCGGAGCGATGGGAGTTCACTGGCGGGCACTGTGATCTTCAAAAAATTTCTTTATTCGGCAAATTTTCACTGACGATTCGGCAAAATTATCATCTTTCGGAAAAACTTGGAGCTCTTTTAGGCTAAATTATCATCTTTTGGCGAAATTTCGAGTTCCATTCTGCAAAATTATCATCATTCGGTGAAATTTGAAGTTCTATTGAGTAAACCTATCATCATTCGGGAAAATGTGGAGTTTCATTCGGCATATTAAAAGTTTTCAACCTCCCGAAAAAATTGAAGTTCGGGGGGGGGGGGGGGGGGCGTCCCAGCATACAATACAAAAATAACCTGAAAATTGCCATTTTTGGACTTACGTTGGTCTGGTCGTGAGGTACAGATTTTACTGGTTTGGTAATTATTTGACTTTCATTTTGCAACTGTTTACTTTTTCCGTTTGAAACGCCCAGCCCTAATTAAGCACAAACATTAAAAGGTATTTTATGAACTAATTACCAAAGACAAGACACGCTCTAACAGTTTATCTTAAAATAATGCCCACCATTACAACTGATCTATAGGCAGGTGGTTCTTATATTTCTTTTAAGTGAAAGCGAGGCTTGCGTGCAGATTCCCTTATGGGCCCCTTTTATTTGTTCCCCAGCTATGAACTCTCATAAAAGGCAAGACTTTTATTATCATTCCGCTGTTACACGGGTACATTTGTAAATGAGAGATAATGGAAACACGCTCACGTTGCCGAATCTGATTTCTGAAGCAAAAATGAAGTACATAAAAAAAGGAAAGGACATTATAAAAAGCTGCCACCACGTGTTATTAAACCACCTGTGAATGAGGGTTATGATGAGGTTGACACAGTTGGTGTTTGGTTCTTCCTAAATGTTATGGAAGGTGAACGGCACGAAGACTTACATGAAAAACAAAGAGAACTGGTCCTGGTATTAATGTTCCTCTTGTATGATAAATTAGTATTGACTTACCATTACTTGATAGAAGTACTACATTGCGGTATATTATCATCTGTAAATAATGTCACTGAAGTCATTGGTGGTTCGTGGGCTCTTTTGTTTTGTGTTTAACGATTCACAAGCAAAGACTGACAAAAACAAAAAGATTTCCATTCATTTTGTGCCTTTTATTTGTTTTTTTTTTTTTTTTTTTTTGTTTCTTTTTTTTTACTTATCTCGAAATTGTCTAGCAGGGCTAGACACTCCCCATAAATCCAAATTACTGTAACAAGTCCAGAGCAAATTGTGGGTTGCAAAGGACCTCATCCTTTGCAAATCCCAAGCAAGTCAAGATGTGAGCAGATGAGGTCTCACCAGCAGAACACCAGAGGCATTCCGGTTTTATTTGTTCACAACATATATTTAGGATTGTTTTTCGTTTCAGCCCCTACAAAAAAATATCGTTAATGTTCAACAAGTGGGTTGTTTCCCTCAGTCACAAGTGCTACTTTTAGTCACTGACATTGATAGAATAAGCAAAAAAAAAAAAAAAAAAACATGAGCGAGAAAATATTTTTATTCTCCCCAATGCTCAATATTTAGTTTTTTTTTTTTTTTTTTTTGAATATCTGATTTAGAAAATAAGGCGTGGCCTTTATGACGTTATAAATGATGTACTTTGGCGCATCTCCACTTGTGTGCTGAATGCTTACGCATGCTGTCTACCGCGTTTCCAGCTCATGATAATTCAGAAGGGAATTAAATATTGCGCTCTACGCTTGCCATCAACCCCATCATTGCACACGTGAGTAAAGATGCGAATTAATTATTGCGTCTGTGCTGATGGCATCAGTGAATGGCATTTCATCACTTGTGATGTCATGTGCAGAAGCGTAAACAATTAAATTGCACCGATTAAAATAATTGTTAAAAAATATTAAGCTTTGTCAATTTATTTGAAAAATCGTTAAATCCTATGTTTTTAAGCTCTTTTAGAAAAAAATACTTTTAAAAGTTCGAAAACGACCACATTAATAATGTTTCTTACACTACATTCTACTTTTAGAAGTTATCCACCCTATTTGCATTGTTTTCGTATCGCCCAGATTTCTAAATAACTCTTCCAAATTCTGAAAAATAAAAATAACAACACATTTTCTCGAAGACAATGAAAAAGAAAAGAATTTGGATGCAGGAAAGAATCGTCCCTAATTGCCTAATTGTGGGGGAGCCCAAAGAGCTCCATCAAGTGAGTGCCGTTGTTATCTTCTCACCTGCCACACCTCACAAAACACCCCATCTTAAGAAATAGTTGTTAATTCCGTAAACAAAAGCAACCGCCCGTTTTGGATTACCTATTTAAATCCGCCTCTGCAGACGATGCTCTACAGAAGCCCGGATTCTCGGGCTGAGTTGTAATTATGCTGTGTTGTCCAAACAATGGGAGACACCCTCTGATAATAAAGCAGAAGACACTCCTTTTTCGAAGGTTTCTGTTCGGAATATTAACCTATCTGCGAGATCGGGGAAGATGGATGAGAAATCTCCCTGTCCATTTTTGACCATTAATATGTTTTTTCGATGTAATGGACAGGGTGGAATGGATTTAGCAATAGAAATGAGTTGTGAAAGCTTACCCATTAGTTTGAGGCCCTAAAAATATGAACCACAATGGTTAATTCATAATCTGCAGCAAAAACATAGATCTTAAATTGTGTAAGCGGAACGTAATGCAGCAAGCTATATTGAGCTTGAGCTGTATGAACTAAGAGGGCCTACCTGATAAGTTATCTGCCTTTGTGTAGGTGGAAAATAAGAAACTTCTTACTAGGTCAGCGTTTCTTAAATTGTTCGAACCTTGGAGTTCCGTTGAGATAATTCAAGGATTGCGGGAAAAATTTGCACTCTTTGGTAAAATTCAAATCATTCACTTAAAAAATCGATGAAAATGACGTTTGAGGCTTTAAACCAGTAATTTTCGAATGAACAGTAGAGAGAATATGTAAAGGAATTGTGGATTAAATACTCATTCATTATCGATGCACGACATTCCGGTGATGTCATTACAGAAATGAAACTTTTATTGAAACGATATTTAATGACACTTTCACCATTTGCATCCATTGTTGGAACTTGATTCTTAACTTTGTGTCAACAAAAATTAAATATCACAATAGACTTGATTCTAAACCCGATATGAGAATCCAACTTTCATACGTAAAGTCTAATGTTCACTTTTGACGTTACTTTTTAAAGATAAAAAGCGTTATTCAAAATTTCCATATTCATTGCAAGTAAATCATTCTTAGAATGTTGCATTTAAGCTATACTACCAAATAAAAACCAAAGGTTCCACGAAAAAAGGGGACATTTTTTAAAGAAATTAAGAAACGCTGTTCTAGTTTTATAATGAACTATTAAAGTTTTTAATCATTCCAGTCTTAATCTAGACTAATCTAATCTCTCCAGATCTAATCCAGTTTGCTGACGCAACTGGAAACTCCTTTGTAGAAAATGATTGAAATAAATTTAGCAACGGAATTATTTTTGTTTCTAGCTCTAAATGGCTTGGGAGTGCTTTAGTATTCAAAACAAGAAAAAGTTCCTGTTTCCAAGAAAATACCAGAGATACGTTCGTAAAGCACTGATAAAAAGATCTCCGATTGGTTAAGGTTTAAACGATTCCATTTGTTAAAATATAGAAGAGTTGCCTATAATGAGTGATGGCGTTGTACTTATGTAATAATTTCTCCTGTTTCAACTTAAACGAGAATGAGCTCGTGCGAGGCCTAAGAACTTTTTTCAAAGCCTGACTACTATATGATAATATGTTTTCATTGCATGTTGTCATTTAAAAAAGTTGCGAATACAATCAATCAAGCAAAATGTTCTTCTGCAATGGGGTTGTTTTCTTCAATCAAAAGTACTACTTTTAGTCAATGAAATTGATAGGAAAAAAAATCATGAAGTCAGAAAAACTTTTATTTTCCCAACAGTTATATTTTTATTTATTTCTTTTAAATGTCCGATTTTGAAAAAAAAGGCCTGGTCTTTATGACGTCGCAAGTGATGTATTTTAGCACGCTCATTGGCCCGCTAAATGTTTACCGCTGCCGTCAATCGCGTTGCCAGGTTATGATAATTTGTGCTGTACGCTTGTGGCATCAGTGAATGGCATTTCATCACTTGTGATGTCGTATGCAGAAGCGTAAAAAATAAATTTCAATATTCGTACCGATTAAAATAATTGTTTAAAAGCATTGAACTTTGTCAAACTGTTTTTAAAATGGATAAATCCTTATGTTTTTAAGCATGCTCTTTTAGAAAAAAATACTTTCAAAATTTCAGGACGACCCCCTTGAATATTCTTCGTCTTTCTGAAATCGGTTAAATCTTCTGCTAACTACACATAATTTTGTCATAAGTAGGTACCTGCGATAAAACAATATATTAAAATTCAATGTTTCTTTTTCACGCATTGACGTCTTGTTAAAAACGGCGTCATTAGGTGGCACTCCACGTTTATTATGTAGCTCAGTTCGGGAAAAAAAACTAAACTTGCGCAGAAAACTGAATTATATTTGCGCAGAATATCTATTAATATAACTCTAAGGAACGTAGCACAGGATTTGCGTCTATTATTGTGAAATGTCAACATTTAACAAACCTTTATGGAAATTTTCAGAACATGTTTCTGTAGGAAGTTAGAAGTTCATCATTCAGAACAAAGTGCAATCCTCGTTACAACCTTACTTTTGTTTACAAAAGAACTTTTTCCTCTTATTCCACGCAATTTTTTCTTTAATTCTTATTGTTTTCTCTTACTCATTTTTTCTCTTCCGTTTTTCAATTATGGTTAGATTTTAGGGTATTTTTTCCATCTGCCACTAGTATTTTCTGAGTCCACTTGGGTCCTTATTCCGGTTCCCGTATGGAATCATTCCTCTTCGGATTGACGTCATTACTCCTCCCTCAAATTGCCTCCGTTGCTGAATTTCAGTGTGGAGACGCTACATAAGAGTTCACATAAGAGTTATGACGTCAATCCGAAGAGGGATGTGATCGTACGGGTGCCAGAATAAGCTTCTAGAGTGACCAGAATTTACCTGCTGGGGAATGCGGGGTTTTGGTCTCAGCAGTCATTACATCTTACATCATTTTAAAAAAGCGGATTAATAATATGATGTTAAACTAATGTTTCTACTGGGTTTTTACGCACCTACCCAGCTGCGTACCTGCTTTAATCATTTGCATTTTCCCCTTACATACATGGTCGGATTAAGGCATGGGTGCATGGGCCCGGGCCCAGGGCTCTAAATCTGTATCCAAATTTTGAAACAAATGGAGTAATTTAATATCAAGAGCAACATCTACATGTGCACATTAAATCCAAATTTATAATCTTTTATCACTGCAATACATTGTAAAAGCGAAGGAGGAGGCGCCAACTGCAGTTCGTGCCCAGTGTCCTTAAAAGCCGTAATATATATAAGAGCCCTGCCCTTATATAGATTAGATTAAAATTCTTCTCGATTTTTTTTTCGTAACCGTTATGATTTTTCTTAGTTGATGGGTTTTTTTTTTTTAAATTTTCAATGAAAATTTTCTCATAATCCTTGAGTTTTGCTCCTTTCTTAAAGAAAACTACTTTCATATGCAACTCAAAACGGCGTTCACGTTCAAACAAACATCACTACCGCAGTAATTTCAAAAATGTTTTTATTGCCACAATTTTTAATCTGTTCAAACTTTCTCTCTACCTGTAGCATACTATATGGTTCCAATTTTAGTCCCAGATCTGGTAAACGTCGACATATGCTGGTGAATATCAACACTCTAATCCCAAAGAGACCTGCAAAAGACAGGATGAACTACCAGTGAAAGTTGACATTCTCCAATAAACTATGTAATATTCTGCCTCTGATGGATTTCTCTTCTCCTGAAGTCTGAAGTGATAATCTAGTTGCAGAACAGGAGTGAAAAAATAGCAAATTTAACTGGGGAAAAAAAAAAAAACACCACTTTAGAGGAATGCACATTTAAACACAAGGATCATTAATAGACATATTTTTGATGGACAAAAACAATTACGCTGTGCCTTAGAGCTTTCAACTTAATTAAGAAGCGGAAGAAACAATTACAAACTTACAAATGGAATTCCCCCACGAGCCTCGGCAATAGTGACCCAAAATGGAACTGTGTAAAGTTCCACGAACGCCGCAAGAGTGGTAAATGGCACCTTAAGTGATTGATAGAGTTTGGCATCCGAGTGAAAACGGAAGTAGAGTTGAGATGTTGATGTGCCATGATTATAGTGACCTAGTAAGGAGGGGAGGGCGGGGCTAGACACCGGCGCCGCGTTTAATAACCACTGCGAGGTGCTAAGTTCTTTTTCTTCCAAGGTTTCGATTCTGCGAAACGGTGGATCGGGGCTCAGACAATTATTGGTCTTCTCAGCTTGTTGATTTGTTTGCTTTTATTTTTTTTTCTTTTAATGGTTATGGTATTTTTTATCTTGTTATTTGTTTTGGAATTCCGAGGGTGGGGTTTATCGTTGCGGAACCCCGAAGGAACAATTAGTATTCTTTGACGGTGCAATTGATAACATAGTTAGGTTTATGGTTCGGGTTTCTGTGAAGGTTTTGATAAGGAGTCATGATCTTTTCTTCTTCCAGAAAAAGGAAACAAAAGCGAGGACGTCTGTCTTCAAGAAAAGTTACAATTTCACGTTCGAAGGAGGTGTGATAACAGCAGACGTAAACGGATTATGATTTATCATTAGTGGTACTCGATGGTATATCTTAATTGCATCGTAATCAATAAGTTCTCTTAGGATCTTTCCAAAGACGTCAAACTGTACCAAGAAATTTGAAAAAGCGGAGGCGAATGATTTACGGGTGGGGCCGTAAATGTAAAGATACCACTAAATATTAATGATAGGCTGTCAAGTATAACGTATTTTTATTTCAAATGAATGCATAAATAAACGTAACTAGAAAGATGACATGTATGCAAGTGTGTGGGTATATTCACTCGGAACTATCATGAACCAAGATCACATGACCTGTAAATGAAAAGATTGTTTTTCGATAAAAATAACAAGTATCTGCTAAGGCTCATTTATTGTGAGAATAAAGGAATAATAGTGTGCAAGGTAGGATTGAATTAGAGCCAAAAATTTAGAAAAGAAGAAATGTAGGCGGTATAGTAGAAGCAAGGGCGGATACAGCTTCTGGTTTTGGAGGGGGTTTATTATTGGAAAGGAAGAGGTCAAAGTGAAATTTTGTGCTCAAATAGGCGCTGTGGAGTGATTTTTTAAAAAATATAGGTCCCCCCTCAAAAAAAAAAAAAGTTTTATGCGATATTTGATCGCATTAAGGGAGAAGGCCATGACCCCATGAACCCCCCCCCCCTCTATCCGTGCCTGAGTAAAAGCCATTAGTACACTACAAAGCTGTATACAGGGCCTGATTACTGAATAGGTCAACTAAGCCGTGGCCCCAGATGGGGGGGATTCAGGGGCCCCCAACTGGCTAAAACTGCTTTCCTCAATAGCTAAAACTGTAAGGCTTGACTAAAGAGGGTCCCCGAAAAGGCGTTTGGCTTACAGCAGGGTTGCTATTTTGTCTACTTTTTTGTAAAAAGTCCGGGGCGCCGGAAGAAATTGGGCAAAATGGAAAAAAGTGGACGGCATGTACAAAATGGACGAATAAAAATCAACTATGTTTGATATATCAATTTATGGTTATAACGTAATAAAATTAGTATCCTAATTATAATACATGATCTATTGTCAGTTAATTAATTGAAATAGAATGATTGTACACTTCAGGATCTAATACACCAGAGAAATTGTTAAGTACACATTAATACAACTAATTTTAGATTATATTTTACTTGAAAGTAATAAAATTGAACAAAGTGAATAAGCAAAGTTAGTGTGATTACATTATTGGGCCATTTCACCGTCAAATCTTTTCTGTAGAAACTTGTTATGAATTTTAAGTTCTTCAGTTTTAAAAAGTGTCAAAAATTCATTAGTTTACGTCTGCAATACTTGAAAAAATTCTTTGTAGCATATGTAATGAAGTATTCATAGGTTTCAAAAGAGTGATTAGATATATCACTTCATTATAGGCAGGGTGACCAGAAATAACTTAGACACACGATACATTTTATTTTAATGCTAATGAAAATATTACGGTCAAACGTCAAAATAAATATGAATACATAATTTTGTGTAATATATTTACAAATTTTCAAAGTGGATACCTTTAGCCTTAATACAAAGCTTTAAACGTGTCACGAAATTTCAGCTGAGTTTGATATGTTTCTTTATTAATCTCTGTCCCTTGATCAACAAAAACAAGTGGAGTTTTCTCACCAGCACAAGTCCCATACCAAACCATCACAGATTGGGGTCGTTGATGCCGTTCAACAATGCAAGAAGGTCTTGGGGACGAGGGAGTGTTCTAAACTTCTTAAAACTTCGGCATCCCTAAAGAAATCTTTATCCAAGGAATAGGATAAAGTATCAGTAATAACTGTTGCGGTCCATAGCCGAAAATTGTGTGACACGTATAGAGCTCTGTATTAAGGCTGAAGGTAGCCACTTTGAAAATTTGTAAATATATTAAACGAAATAATGTATTCATATTTATTTTGAAGTTTGGTTGTAATATTTTCATCAGCATTAAAATTATAATGTGTTATGTGTATGTGTATCCAAGTTTTTTCTTGTCACCCTGTGCATTTACTATGGGCAATGCAACTCCCATATCAAAGATAAACGTTTTAAACTTTACTGTTAATGTGATTGTTTTTATAAATGCTATTACATGCATTATACCTTATTAATATTCATTTGTTTTATATACCCACTTACTTCAACCTAATCTTATTTTTTTCATTTTCATTTTAAAATGTTTTACAATCTAATGTTTATATACCTATTTATCAGGGGCGTAGCTAAGGGGGGGGGGGGTTTGGGGACAACCCCCCCCCCGAAATGTTTGTCTCAAAAAAGGGAGAGAGAGAGAGAGAAAGAAAAGAGAAGAGAAAGAAAAGAGAAGAGAAAAAAAAGATATGAGAAAAAAAAGAAGAGAAAAGAAAAAGAAGAAAAAGAAAAAAAAATCAAAACAGCTTTTTTTTCTGAATAACTATGGTTAAAAATTCACTTCGCTCCCCCCCCCCCCCAGTGGCAATGAAAATCAGCTCCATGAGTGACCCTCAAGCGTAAAGACGCCTCACTCCTCACTCTGCTGCGACATTTTTTTGATAATTGAGGTAAATTTCACACTTTGCTTTAGAAATGAGATTGATTTGTTAGATCCACGCATATGTAGCCTTTTTTGTCATAGATTCTGCAAAATTAATAAACATGTTTAATTTTATGAGCGGCGCAGTGGGAATATTACATACAGTTGAATCTGTATTTTTCGAATTTCACAGGAAGGAAAAAAATCGAGATAAAGAGGTTTAAGATACGAGGGCTTTAAGAAACTTTATAGAAATATGGAATATGATGGTGAAAATTTGGAATCGATACTAAAGAAAATATGGGCTTTTGATCAAAATTCCTCTTTATTAGTTTTGTTAGGTCTTTTATTATTACATTATTAAGTGATTCATTTTGAGTTTAAGGAATCATTTTGATAGTAAAAGAAACTTTAAGCATATCTTTTTCAAGAAAAAGTCTTTTATTGCTTATTTGGTGCCTGATTTTTTTTTTTTTTTTTTTAATTATTACTTGTTTATCCTCTTGAGGTTAGCAATTGCTGCAAACCTAACCTGGCCAATGTTCTAGGATTCTCCTTCTTTCTTTACTTGAAAAAATCTTAAACTTTCTTTTCACTCCTATCATCTCGGTTTTCTATAAGGAATCATAATTTTAAGAAAGAGAGCAACCAAAGAACAGTTCTTTGGATTCTTTGGAGTGAATTTCACCCCTTTACTCTTGTTCCAAGAATGTGCTCGAAACGTCTGTCCTTTTGTTAATCTTCCTAGAAAACCTATTCGTGGTACGCATTTCTCCCTTTTTTGCCCCCTCAGTCCTTTCTGTTTCGAGCTGAAGAAAATGCTTTTGCTTACTGCTTTAAAAATCATTGGGCTTCGAATCTGAAAATGATAGCATAGCCGGAATTTGAGACATAAGGTTTTTCAGTAAATTACCACCCATTAGCCAGGACTAAAGCTGAAATACGCCGCCAGCTCAGTCATTTCCAGCGGGGGACTGCAGTTTCGTGCTTATTAGCACTCATCAGTCCGGCATAGGAAAGTGACTGAGCTGGATATGGAAAACCTCTTAAGGAAGCTAAGAGTACAGTCTGCTGAAGCAGGATTAATCCCATCGAACCCATCTGAAGGAAATTTTATTTTAATTTAAAAGAAAAACTGCATAGCATTACAGGAATAAAATGTTTAAAAACGAAATGAATCTAGACTATTCTGTACTATTTCTGTTAGCTTGGTTGGCATTAAAAAGTAGAAAATAAACAAGACTTCTGTTTATAACACTCGAAAATTGCTGTTGCTCTCTCAAATAGATATTTATGTAAATTCTAAAGCAGCTAATAAAATTAAAAATAAAAACTTGAGAGGAGAACAGATGGTATGCAGCTTTGTGCAAATAACTTTCTACCGCCTTTCTTCCCTTTAATAACTTTCTTCCCTTTTTTAAATTCAAATTTTATTATTAAATGCTTTAGAATTAGCATAAATGTAAATACATATAAAAAGCAACATATAAATATAACGATATGAAAGCCATTTCATTTTTTGCAAGCTATAATCAAGAAGTCTTTTTTTTTTCTTCATGATTTTAGCGCGAACCAAGTTAGTAAAAATAGTCTGACCACCGATGAGATTGAAAGTCAAACATCCAGTTTACAGGCGGAAATGGATGCATCTATTAGCTTTCAGGGAGGTCAGCTTTTGTAGATGTGTGTTAGCCTCTAAATTAAGTAGCCACACTAAAATGAACGGAACACGCTCATCAGATATTTGATTTTCCTCCTGGTTTGGATAGACTGGTTTTGACTAGACTCGATGCTAGAAAGTTTCACTTTAAATTAAATGGAGGAAAAAGAAAAAAAGTTAAATTTTCCAAAACATTAAAAAAAAAATCTTCGCTTTTGTTTGACATAAGTATCGAACTTGGGGCACCCCATTCCAAAGTATGTAAGATTCACCTCCTCTTATTATTATTTTTTTAATACTAAAAAAGTTTACATATATATATATATATATATATATATATATATATATATATATATATATATATATATATATATATATATATATATATATATATATATATATATATATATATATATATATATATATATATATAATAAAAGAAGTAACCCCCCCGAAAGTCGGGTCTGCCTCTGCTATTTATATATGCTATTTTCACATTAAAATATTCCGTGAATGGGAAGAATTTAGAAATCTTTATTTACTAATCTTAAACTGAAGCACAAGTTTAAAATTTTAACTAAGAACATACAATTTTCTGAGGAAGTGGACAAAATGGACGAAATTGACAAAATGATATTTTGTCCGGGGCGGTTTTTCCCAGGTTTTTTCCGCGGTGAACAAAATAGAACAACCCTGGACAACAGCCTCCTGATATTTTAATCGGGCCTTGGCTGTGTATACCACCTATTTCTTTTCTCAGATTTTTAATTTATTTCATTGGCCATACTTTAGAACTGATCTAAATATTTAGGTATTAATATCAACTGAGAATTTTGAGTGTTATCCAAAAATCAAACATTTATTTTATTTCATACTTTTTTTAGTGCGAATAAAGCGTATAAAAATCGTTTTTAGATTTAAAAAAAAAAAATTGTTTTTTTTTTCAAGTTTTTCCGATTTGAAATTTATTACCAGCAAAACTTTTTGAACTTTAAAACATATTTACATGTCATCAAATTTTATTCAAAACAGATATATTTGCACTTGTAATAAACATAACACCATTGTAATAAACGTATTGCACATAAATAGAGAATAGCTTACATTTACCACCAATTTGCACTACATATTGCAAGCTTGTATGCTCGAATATAAAAACAATTTTTTGAACAAAGATAAAGTGAAAAAAAAAATTGTCTTGAATCAAAGGAAAAGCTTAGTATACCTGTATTACTTGAAAAGTTTCAAACGAACAAAAATCTCAAATCTGTGTTTATGTAAGTTCAACGTTGAAATTATTTTAACTTTATTTAAAAAAAAATACTTTTAATTAGCATAGTTTTTCATTGTTTTTAGCAACATATTAAAAACAAAATCGGCTGGCATTTTGACAGAGAAAGCAACTTTAGAAATAGTCTTTAAAAAATAAATTATGAAATAACGTGTTGCCTGATTTGCAATAAATGTAGGGGAATGTGGGCAAAGTGAAATGGTGAAATATTTATTCCACTTTTAGTGCCACCTATCAGGTAAAATTTTAATTATGTAGTAGCACATGTAATCTATTCCAGCCAGTAAAAAAAAAAAAAAAAATACCACCGAAGATTAAAGCATATTCAATTTTCAAAAATTCATCATTTGTACTATTTTGTAAAGGGGTGAATTTTGTATTATTTTGTTCCTAGTCAAAAATTATTTTTGTTATAATACGATGATAAAAATTTTGTTTTTAGCATTTTAAATGTTAGTTGAGACCTCCTAATACTCAGTGAAATATTTATTTAGTTAATATTAAGCTTATTTGTATTTTAAATATTTTCTACAATCAGTCAAGTACATGCGGGGAAAAGTGGATGAGGCCAAGTGAAATAGTTTATTTCGATTACTCGCTCTTCCATTTACTAAATCACTTACGTGTTTATTTATTAATTCATTCATTTATATTCCTCCAGTTAGTAATTCACTGATTTATTCATTTATTCCCTTATTTTCTAATTTATTCACTCTTTTACTTGTCCATTTATTTTTCTTCGCACATTAATTAACTAATTTAATTTTCAGTTAATTGTTTCAGTATTTTTTCGTTTACTCATTAAACCTTTTTTTTACTGATTTATTTGATCGAAAATATTTTCTATACTTGAATAGAAAATATTTTATTAGAAAAATATTTCATTTTGCAATTTATCCTATAGAAAAAAAAAGAAATTTTTCCAATTTTTTTTTGAAGGTGCAACTTTACTGCCAAAAATAAAAAGAATACTGGGCGGTCATTCCAAGCTCGTCAGCTTGCGATATCGAGATTCTCGCTCACGTGATCGGCTGTGATGTAGTAATGTCGCAAAGTAGTATTCTAATCTACTCGAACTTAGCTTGCGGCTAGGTTTGAGTAGAATAGAATACTACATTGCGACATTTCTACGTCACAACTGATCATGTGACCGAAAATCTCGATCTCGCAAGCTGACGAGCTTGGAATGACCGCCCTATTTCAATGTAAGTTTTCTTATAAATTAGAATGTTCTTTCTTTTTGTACTGAAATTTTCAAAAAAAAAAAAAAAAAATTCAATTTGTTCATTTTGAAAAAGTTCCGTCATCTTAACCATTTCCTTTTGTCCCACATTCCCCTACATAAATTTGTGTCCAGTATAATTCCCATGTAATTGATGCAAACCTATGGAATTGCCCGCCGATTTTCCTACAGCACCAACAGGGCTTTGACCCCACTGACTCAAACAACAGGTAAACCTGCCAATACGCTACTAATCGCGTTTGTTTACAGAACGATACCGCTGGAATGCCCGTGCGTGTGTTCTATTTGCTGTTTTTATACTGCGCCTAAACGCAGGGAACCCGATAACCACGACGCCCTGACGAACATTGCAAAGTGATAGACGAGATAAAAACATAGATTCCGCGACTGGGTGGTGTTTGTGGTCTGGATCATGTGAAACACTGAGATGAAAATAAAATTATTGATGAGATGTATGTACAGATGAACTGTCTTAATATGATCACGTTTAATACGAAATCACGGCGAAAATGAACATTTTGTTCGTTAATTTGGTTTGTTATCCAACTATACATTAAAAATGTTACGTCTAATGCGTACGTTAAATCGAAAGTCTCGGCTTAGACGAACAAAAACTTCTGACCTCTTTACTTCAAATGTTCGTGGTTGAATACTGTAATTTTCGTTTTTTAGAAATAATTCATCATTTTGTTAGGTAGTGGAAGCCCGTACATTTATTTACCTGTTGACATTTCAATTTACTCGGGGGGGGGGGGACTGTTCATATTCCATTGTGGCTTACAGCCTATTCCGTGATTTTCGATCATCAACTCCCTTTTTCAATATTTTCCAAAAACGTTCATTTATAAAAAGTGATTTTTTTCTGAATGTACTAATTACTATATTACAATCTGTGTGTAAATAGTAACATTTTTTTAAATATAGGTAAGCATCTCTTCGTTTTTTCACAGTATCACTCATTCACGATTGTTACGAATAATGGCTAATACGAACAAAGTCGTGGTTTCTTAACATTTTGTAATAACCGAGTTCAACGGTATGTATATTTGATGAATACATATCTCCTATTTATAGTAGGATGATCGCTCGCAACGTCAAGTGAGACATGTTAAAAGTCCCCTTTCGCGTAAAATTTTATCCTTTTTTTAAATGTTCAAATATGCAAAATGTTGCATGGAATAGAAAGATCCATGTGCCAAAAAAGAATACTTAAAAAAAAAGAAAAAAAAAATGGATTTTTTCTGACAATTTAAATTTTTGCAATGCAGTCGGATTTTGAAATTTTTATTTATTATTTTAATTTTATTGTTATTATTATTTGATACGTTCTTTTTGATACGAATTATTTAACTGTATAGATCAGTAGTTCTCAATTTTTTTTGAGCCAGTAGCGAGCACCCTAGAGGTTGACTACCCCCCACCCCCTCTTCCATGAAAAAAGCATATGTTGATCCGAAATGAACATCGATTTTCTAGAAAATGTAAATGTAGTTTTGTTAAATTGGAATAAAACATATACAAAGCACAAGTTTATTCTATCACTCCTTGAACTAAAAAAATAATAAATAAATGAAAGTCTTTTTCTTTCTTTCTTTTGCAAAATGAACTAATAGCTATTTGAATGGAAATGCTTGATTGAAATAATTGACGTACTTCGATTTGGCTTTTTATTATGTTTTTTTTTTTAATTTTTAAGTACTCTTCGCCTTTTTGAGCGTAATATCTATTTTTTGTTACAGAAAAAATAATTTAAAGCAAAAGCTTCTTTAAAAATATCGCATCTAAATTTACCTTTTTGAAATTTTGACGGTTAAAAATTATCCGTGTGTCCTGACTATTTACCGAGATTCACCTTTTGATAAAAACGTTTCAGGGGAAGATATGCCAACACTACCCGCACCCCCTCCTTTCATTTTTAGAGCTGCTTCAAAAATAAACAGAACACGGGAGGAATAAGGGTTATGTGGTCCTTCCTGATTATACGAGAGCACGTTTTCTTTCTCTTAAGTTTTTTGTCTCTTGTTTTTTTTTTCTTCACACGTTTCTCCAATCCTAGTTAAAGCGAGGCATGTTGCCAGAAACAACGCATGTAAATTAGAATTTCCTTCACTGCGAAGAATAATGAATGTTTAGAAAAGCGTTCGTTAATGATTCAATTTCTGCTTCCGCTCAGCAATCAAGTTCGTCTGCAGATGCTAATGATAAAAGCAGGCGAGATGTCAGGCAAAAATAAGCTTGAGTGCACGCTGGATTTCTGATTATACGCGTGCGGATTATGAGGGTTTTAGTTTGGATTATCCGTGCAGGTTGACTATGGGGTCGTTTCCGAAATTTTAAAAGTATTTTTTTCTAAAAAAAAGCATGTTAAAAGCGTAGGATTTGACCATTTTTTAAATAATTTGACGAAGTTTAATATTTTCAAACAATTATTTTAATCGGTTCAATTTCGCTTTTTACGTATCTGCACATGGCATCACAAATGATAAAATGCCATTCACTGATGCCATTAGCACAGACTGCAATATTTAATTTGCATCTTTACTCACGTGTACTGCCATCGATATGGTTGATAGCAAGCGTAGAGTGCAATATTGAATTCCCTTCTGAATTATCATGAGCTGGAAACGCGGTAGACAGCAAGCGTAAGCATTCAGCACGCCAGTGGGGATGCACCAAAGAACATCATTTATGGTGTCATAAAGACCACGCCTTATTTTCATAATCGGACATTTAAAAAAATGAATTAAAAATTAAACGTTGTGAAAATGAAAGTTTTTTTTTTTTTTTTTTTTCGCTCCATGTTTTCTTTTCTTTTTTTTGCTTATTCTATAAATTTCAGTGAATAAAAATAATACTTTTGACTAAAGGAAACAACCCCATTAGTTTGCTCTGGTTTTCCGTCTCCTTCCTCCCTTTAAAAAATTTAAAACAAGCTATTGAAAAAGAAAAATCAAAATCCAAATCTCAATGCATCATGTCATATAAATATTTTCAAAGTTATGATTTTTCATTTTATTGTATAACAATGACGGGATAAATTTCAACGGGAAAGAATTTACACTTTTTTATAAACCACGAAAGCCAAGATAGCTTTTAAATTCTAGTAAACGATATAAAAAAAGGCATAAGCACCTTATCTAAGCATAAAGCTCAACAATCTTGAATTAAAATTATTTTTCCAACTGTATTATCCATTTCCGGGCGTCTTTTCATTCTGTCATCCAACTAATAGTATGCCGTATGTTCGGGGGAAATAGTTCTTACTTGTTTTCAAAAGATTTTTTTTCATACTGGTCGAAACAAAATTCTTAGTTGCTCATCAAACGTTTCCAAAATCAGTAATGCTGAAACATAAAAGTTAACTAGCATATGAGCTGAGAAAAACTATATAAAAAAAGGAATGAAAAGGGAAAAAAATAAGAATGAAAGAACCTCGTCGATGAATCAAAGTACGTGCGTTGCCAACAAAAAAATATGAAAACACTTACAAATGTTATGAAAAATTTGTTAGTAATAGGATTGCCATCAGGAATTTTCACAAAATCCAAAATTGGGCTCATAAAATTAATCTTTTTTATTAAAAGCAGAGAAAAAATAGTTATATCCCAGAAAGAATTTCAAAAGTTTTTTTTTAGGTCTGACGATGCAGTTGTGCCGAGAGTACAAGAACGATAGGCAGGAAAGATTTGTGACACAAAAAGAAAAATTGCAATGAATGCTAGAGCAGCCAAGATTTTTTCTTCTTCGCAAGGCAATATTTTTATGTAGGCATAGCATGTGTGCAAACGAATCCTCCCATTCCAGATTGTATATCCAAAAAATAACATTTCGGTAAAAAATATTATGTGTTATCGTAAAAGAGTTCAATAGATACATCATTTTCATCAATAAAATCCAAAACTCAAGAATTTCAAACAAAATACCACAAACCCAATATCTTGAGGGTGAACTCAAGCTTTAGAAGCTCTGGTTAGTAAATAAAGAAGAATCGAAAATGAGATAAAATTTTTTGAAGCATTAATGTACAGGTGAACGTATTGCAATCGATTTATTCTTCAAATTATATTACGTATCGGGAGTTTACTGAGGAAAAGAGACCAAACTAAACTGGGCATTAGGGTTACTTTTAGGCTGTCAGCATGAAAAATTCTCCTGACCCCAATAACTAGACAATTTTGTGAACTGGGGAAAGGTCTGCGCTTCCACCAATGGCGTTTCTCGAAAATTTCGCCCGAAAGATTATTATTTTGCGATAAGGATATATATTAGATGCAACTCTTTTTCTCGATTACAATAATCCATTTCATCCTGACGAGTGGTCTAGATCTTGCGTACAATTGAAGTGAAGCCGCAATCAATATTCTGCTACGGGAAGGTAAAAGGAAGCATCTGCAAATATTCTCCTATTTTTTTCTTGCATTTTTGACATCTATTGTACATTAGCATTACTATACAAGCTTGATTATTTGGTTTCCGGTAAAAATAAAAAACGAAAAAAAGGGGGAGGGGGAACCGTGAGATTCCAAAATTTTCCTATTGTTAGTATTAAATCCAAAATGCGTTTCTTCAAATGTCCCAAAAACTAGTTTCTGCAGATACTGCTTTTTACCAGAACTGCGGAGTCGGACTGATTTTGAGGTAAAAGAGTCCGAGCCGGTAGTCGAAGATTTAAAATTCCAAGCCTGAGTCGGAATCTGTCATTTGCCCTTAAAGTCCGCAGCACTGCCAGTACTTGTATAGTCGGAGTCAGACTGATTTTGGGATAAAGGAGTCAGAGTCGGGATTTGAAGATTAAGAATTCCAAGAGTCAGATTCCGAATCGGTCATTTGCCCTCAAAGTCTGCAACTCTGCCAATGCATAATCGGAGTCAGACTGATTTTGGGGTAAAGAAGTCCGAGTCGGGAGTCGAAGATTAAAAATTCCAAGAGTTGGATTCGGAGTTTCCTCATAGTTTGCAACCCTGCCAGTTCTTGTGGAGTCAGAGTGAGACTGATTTTGGGGTAAAGGAGTCACAGTCGCAGATCCTAAAATTCCCGAGGTCGGAGTCGGGCATTTTTCCATTCGACTCTCCTCTTTTTACCTTCGCACGGCAGTATTATTATTATTGGTCGGTTTCAATATAACCTTTCTTTTTGTTTCTCCGTCTCCGAAGTAGAGAGATACAAAATCAACTAATATATCCACGAAATGCGAAGGAAAACAAGACTTCTGTCCTTTTTTTACTGTTACCGCGATGATTGCTCGATTTTCTTTTTTTTCTAGTATTAAACCGAATATTTTTTTGAGCGGGAAATAAAAGAAATTTCAATTTTGGGAAGAGTGGAAAGAAATTTATAAAGTTATCCAAGTTTATAGGAAACATTTTGGAATTTTTTTTAATTTTTTCACTTGAATATTCTCTTGGTCATTACTACCGTTTTAGGGTTTTCTTTCATCACTATCATTAGAAGTCCTTCGGCACTCCTTTGTACTGGCTAAAATTTTCCCCACTTCTGGCAGAAGCTCAATTTTTGCTTGTCGTTTTTTTCTTGAGAATTCTTTTTCGCCCTTAGTTAATTAATGTTTATAGAAATTTACTGCTCTACTAGAGGATTAAAGCTGAGATTTCCTCTGCATTTACTTGATATTTAGTTAGTAGAATGTAGAAATAAAATGACAAAGACAAGTAAAAGCATATTAAAAGTCTTACTTTCTTTTTAAAGTCTTTAAATTTAAAAAAAGGCTCCAATTGAACAGAAAACAAAATTTAAAAAATTAAGTTGGCTTTTCAGACTTGAAACATATGTGTTAGTCTGTCTGTGCTCTGTCAATTAATTTCTGGAGAAATTTTCTTGGCAAATTCCTTTTCTTCAAAAGATAATCGCTTAGAAACCTAACAATACTAATGATCTGATTTTTAGCACTAAGGTAACATTTCCTACACAGTAATAATGTAAATGATCATTATGATAGAAATATTTTATTACTGTTATTTATATTTTTTATTACCGAAAGTAAATAAAATAAAAGACTAAACTTTTAATGGTGTTTCTCTTCTTTTTTTTTCTTTTTTTTTCGATACTGAACCGGTGAGTTATAAAATAATAGGAAAAGAAGATCTGCAAGTATTTTGTAGTTCTTTAAACTTCAAACACTGAAGAATTTGTTAATGAACAGGCATATTTTACACTTGAAAAGAAGATTGCAGCTCCTTAAATTATATTACGTCTATATTCTACATTTTATTCAATATATTATTTAGTTATTGAAAAACTTGCAGTTTTGTCGTCAATAATGTCTTTATCCATATAAGTATAAAAAAAAAAAAAAAAACAGATGGAGAGTCTTATGAAGGGTGGGAGAGCGTTTTGTGGAGAAACTCTATAAATGTATCTCGTCTCCTCCAATTCCCTTTTGCTGTCTTTTCTTCTCTCTTTCTCTTTCTTTTCTTTTCTCCTTTTTTTTAAAAAAAAAATTATAAATGAAGTCAGTTGAGAAGAGGTAATCCTTGTTCACGTGTTTTTAATTAAGAATAAAAATTGTGTAAAAAAAAGTGTGTAGGGTCATTAAACAGAATCTGGGAAAAGAATAGTCAAGTCATCACACTTTCTGTAATCATAATCAATCAGTGGCGCAACGAAGGGGAGGGGGTGAACCCCCCCCCTTCCCCACAGAGGCATTGGTTTTAACGTAAATGCAAATTTTTAAACAGTAGTTTGTGCATAAGAAAGGGCTGTTTTGATCAAAAAAACTCCTTTCAAAAGTATTTTTGACCAAAAAACCCCTTCAGACGGTATCTTTGATCTAAAAACCCCTCCAGAAAACTCCTTCCCCCCTATTCTTTTGGTCAAAAAACCTCCTTCCAGAAGGTATTTCTGGCCGCGCTAGTGGAATCAAGTAAAAATTCTCTACCCGAAGAATAAAGAATTAAATTTAAATACTTAGTTCAATTAGAACAAAATGAAAATTTGTGCTTCCCGAGAAGAAAAAAAGTTTTAAATTGAAATATATGCTATAATTACAATAATGCAATCAAAAAATCATGTTTATAAAATTCATATTTCAGTCAACGTCTAGGAAATTACTTCACTTTTTAGATATTCATCAAAAAGCATTGCGTCTGCTTACGATTAGTCATAAATTGACACAAAAGCATCAAATAAGGTTTGCCACCTTTGAATGACGTCTTCGGAACCAGCGATATCATGCTCAGGTGCAATGTCCTTCAAGCTAGAAATTGACCGGATCGCTTGAAATCGATTTTTAATTCCATGCTTGACCTTAGGTCGATTCGGCTCGTCGATAATTACCGAACGCTTCGTTAAAGTTTTGACGGTTTGAAATTTGATATCTCTATGCAACATGTTACATTTGAAGGGTGTGCTGTGATTTCGGAATTAAAAAAAAAAAAACGTCGTGGTTTGATACAGATTACTTTCTCAGAATAATAAAATGACTCCGAACTCATTTAGGTTGGTTGCTTTGAGGAACAAAATGTTTGTAATGACTGTGACTCATTTTTTGTAGTTGAACTTTTAATTAAACATTATGGCTGGGTTTTTACTTTTCTTGCTTTGTTTATTTTAATAATGAATATTGTTGTGAAGATTCGAGGTTGGAATTAAAATGCGAAACAGTTTGCCGACTTTTAATAGCGTTTTAAATTGCTCTTCTTTTAACCATCGACCTAAAATGAAAGGGGGTTTTACGTTTGACGTATGTATCTGTGAGTCTGTGGCATTTGATGAACCGATTTTGATCTTTTTTTTTTCAGTAATCGCGACTGCTTATTGTTTTCACTTGACCGTAATTGATATCCTTTGATTTTATTCTGTTACTAGAAAATTGCCTGTCTAGGTGTAACGGGTGAAAATTTGCTTTTACATTTGAACGAAACCATTGCCTGTTTTGTGATATTTTGATAACTGAAATTTTAACCCTAACGCCAGTGAGTTAACCCTAAACTACAGTAGATAGTGTTCATTGTTGACCACTTTTTCGTTTCTTCATTCCCCTTAAATTAAAATCTTATCCGTAAAATAGTTAAGTTACCGAATCCAGTTCAGTCTTATCAAAATAAAGCATTTCCCTGCCTGTCAAATATTACCAAAACATATTATCAAATTATCATGTCATGGCGCGAGTTTCATTGTTGATGACGTCAGCAGCATTACTTGATCAGTGAATTCGCTATTATATATATATATATATATATATATATATATATATATATATATATATATATATATATATATATATATATATATATATATATATATATATATATATATATATATATATATATATATATATACTTAGTACAATCCTCTTTTGACTAAAACAGAATTCTGCATCCAGGCTCCTTGCGTTTGTTTGAATTTTGACGTCTTGAATTCTCTCAAATTATGTTTTTCGCAGTTATGATTGGACAGGAATCCATTTGTAGAATTAAGAGGAATCCATTTGTAGAATTAAGAAGTCTAACGAATAGGGTCCTGCTGCTATTCGTGATTGTGAGAAACATAACTTGAATTCAAGACGTCAAAATTTAAATAAATGCAAGGTTTTTTTTTTCGTACGAAAATTGATTTTCATTCTATGAAATCGGATGATACATTGATCAAGAGTGTCACGAACAACTGCTTCTCATCTTTGTGGGACATGAACTACCCGAGATATTAATTTAAAAACCTGAAGTAGCAATAGCCGTCTTGAAATGTCCTACTATATCTAAAATATCGGTACTACAATCATCAAAAGAACCTAAATTTTCTGCGTCTGATGAAATTTGTTTGGAACTTCCAAGTAATATAGAACGCTAATTACAACCCATATTTTTGTAAATTTTAATTTCAAAATCTTTGTTCACGTCATTGGTAACGATTTCACTTTTGGCACACAATCGGAGAAAACGCAATGATTTAGCTGTTGCGACTTTAATTTGCCTACGAATAAAACACTTGTAATTGATTTTAGTAATCAAGACTTTTGAAAGGACTTTCAAATTTCCTTCGGGAGTTTCTCTAATTTTTAATTTAAAATTATTTATTGCTTTTCAATAAATTTATGTCTTGTGCTGAATTTTTCTACCTGTGATATCGATTCAGAGTCGAGAATCCTTAGAACTGAGGGGAAGACAGAATGTAATCATTTTTTTTCAAGAGATGGAGGAAATATAATTGATTTTAATCCTAATTAGTATATTGACTTCGTCTGTTGACCGCGCTAAAACAACTGTCCTACAGGAGATTTGTAGCACACAGATTTTGATTCACAGATTTGTCACAGAATCTTCAAAGTGGAAACTTGCACGATCAATTCCACTGCAGCTAAACATCAATATTCTCTTTAAAAAGAGAAAGATAAGTAATAACATTTTTCACCCTATATTTATCAAATCAATATCTATCATTATCTACGAGTATATATGTAAAAGTGGAGGTTTTTGTGCTTGTGTGTGTGTTCCTTGTTCAAATCCAGTTTACGTCGGATTTTCCCCAAATTTGTCACAGAGGTTCTTTAATACTTAGGAATTGTCATAGTTTTTTTTTTTTTTTTTTTGCCTCCCTATGAGGGGGTAAAAACCCCATGGGGACAGGGGCGTGTACATAAATTTTGGGGCTCGTCACAAAAAGTTTTCACGCCCCCCCCCCTCCATATTGTTTATCCCAACGCTTAAACCCTCAGTTTGAAAGCTCCTTCAGGCTCTGTCCCTTGCCAACCTTCCCCTCCCCCCCCCCCTTCTCTCCCCACCCCGTGCGTGCATGCCCCCGCATGGAGTTTTTCTTATGCAAAGTCTTTCTTTTTTTCCGTAGGATCTTCGCGAAATTTGCCTCAGAGGTCCTTTGATTTTCAGGAATTCACATAGTGTTTTTTTTCCGTATAGGAGGGGGACCGCCCGCCCCCTCACCAGAGGTTTGCCAGAAAATCCGTGAAATGGATGTTTAAGCCTATTAACAGCAGTGACTGAATTTTTGGAATTTTTAGGAAATCCAAATAGGTCAAAATTTAATATTGAGTATCAAATTGCTCTTTTCTACACATTTATAGGAAATTATACCCTTTTTTTTTTTCTTTTATTTATCTCTGATTGTTGAACATGCGTCACTGGAAGCAACTTTTATTTTTAAGGTAGACCGTGCAACGCAACTAGTGAACAAATAAATGAAAACAATTTTGCGAGTTATATATATATATATATATATATATATATATATATATGTATATAAGACACAATTTGTGTGCAATAGATAATTTACTCTGAATTTTTTTGTTAAAATTAAACTTTTGGACATCGTGATTTTCTTTAAAAAGATTGTATTTTCAAAATGACTGTAACATGTCTTTTTGAACTTTTGTTAATCTCCCGAATGAACATTACCTACATAATTTATTCTCCATCTTTATTAAATACTACATAATTAATATGAACTTAAATCTTATTTATTTTCTTCCTACCACGGAAATCTAATTTTATTCACGCTTATGTGCCTTTTAGAGACTAATAGATTTTCAAACGAACTCAAAGCAATGTGATACCTTCGGTTATTAATCTTTGCCTTTATCAAGCATGGAAAGGTTAAAACCTTTTCTTAATGAAGGGCGGAGATTTGTATTATCAAGAAAATTGGTCGGTGCTTCAAAAGAAAACTTTCAATCACTAAGAAAATCATTACGTTGATTTTTACTATGTTTTTCTTCTGTCGGTTTTAGGTGCCACGTCTAGCAAGTCTCTTGAGTTAAATTGATAGAGTGTCTTGGAAGTAATTTTTAATGCGTTTTTGGCGACGGCGGCAATTTTACATTGTGTTTCCTTTGAAATGCCGATTAAGCTTTAGATTGATATATCTGATGGATACACGTAGTCTATTACGGGTAATAAAGTAATTGCTGGAGGTACTCGGATATTGAATATTTGTTTCTAGATACATTTTTTCTACAGATTACTTTAGTTACATTGTTTAAGGTAATTTTCGAAAATATAGTAAAAAAAATGTCCGTAAGCTTTGAATGTTTTTCATCCGCTTGAATAGTTACCACCGATTAGACGTTGTTTTTATTGATTCTCCATTTATTTGTGTATCAATGGTTTGTACATAACTAGTTCAAGGGGGTTTTAAAATATTTTGACTTCCTCTTTACGTATGGGGTGTAAAAGAGTGGGCAAATAACGTAGTGGACAATTAAGCCTTTAAACAAATCACTCTAATTTTTAAAAAAAAAGTTAAAATCCTCATATATAATAGCCAATTCACTGACCAAGTCACACTGGCGTTACCAACAATGAAACTCGAGCCATAGCATGATAATTTGATGATATTTTCTGGAAATGTTAGACAGGCAGGTAAATACTTTATTTTGACAAGGCAAAACTGTATCTGGTAACTTAACTGGTAAGACTGTCATTTCAGAATAATTAAGAAACGAAAAAGTGGTGAACAATTAACGCTATCAACTGGAGTTAGGGGTTAATCCACTGGTGTGAGGGTAAAAATGTCAACTATCAAAATATCACCAAACAGGCAATGGCTTTGTTCAAATGGAGAAGTAATTTTCACCCGTCATACCTTGACGGGCTGTTTTCTAGTTACCAAATAAACATAAACTGAAACAGTATTTTTTTTTCTTTTTCATTTCCAAGAAAAACCCTTTTTATCTTTGATATGTAGCATTCCGGTAGCAGAAACAGCGTGACCTTACAACATGTGTCGCAGATTATTGAGGAAGTCTGCAGACTATTTCTTTGTTGGAAGAGAAAAAAATCTTAACTTCCGAGAGAGTACCTATCTCCGGGGAAAAAATGGTTACAATCGGTGCAGTAGTTTTGAATTTTACCTCGGACATACATACAGACGTAGCCATTTATGTATAGAGATGAGGATAAAAATCCTAAGAAAACAATAAATGTCATGCTTTGCTCCAGAGAAGTCTTGATTCCAAATTTTCATTATGATTACTATTAACGTTGCTGTTGTAAGGCAACAAATTTTTGTAACAATGGGGTTTTATATCTAATCATTTAATGGGGAAAGTACACGAAATTTACTGTTTTCCATCATAACTTTTGCAAACTTAGTCCTTTAGAAATAAATTATAGTCTATGTTGCTTCCTGATAATGTAACTATCTGTGGCGAAAAAATGCTTAAAATCGGTCCAGTAGTTTTGAAGTTTATCCCGGCCCGGACATACATACAGAAGTAGCCATTTATGTATAGAGAGAATTTGTATAGCCCTTGGATTTTCGTTAAAACAAACTAAAAGCAAAAGTTTTCATTCTTCAGTGTTTCACGATTTTGACGTGCACTACATAAAGACAAGACTGATAAATCTTTCTCTGTCTTGTCCAATAATTGCAAACACATTTACGTCTTGTCTCACATTAATCTCACGACGTAATCTGAGGTACTTACGAAGAAATGCGACATTTAATGTTTTGATGACAGGTTCCATTTAAAGATTAAAAAAAGCTTTTGCACTTTTGCATGACCTTAGAAAACACTATTGGAGTTAGAACTATATTTTTATCACGCGAGAGCACACTGATGTCCTTCAATTCATTTCTTCGAAGCAACCATTTTATGAGTCACTTCTTTAAATGTATTTTTCGATATTTGAGTGATAAGAAGAACCAAAAGCAAAAAAACTCTTGAAATGATTTCTCAAATTTGCTTTCGGCTCAAAGGTGCACTTCTTATTTAGAATCAGCGGCGCTGGGAGGTCACGGGAGGGGGAGGGGGGAGATCAATATGATCTTCCAAAAGTTTCCTTATTCGGCAAATTTTGTCAATCGATTAGGCAAAATTATTATTTCTCGACGAAATTAAGAGTTTCATTCGGCCAATTTGTCATTATTTTGCGAAATTTGGAGCTCTATTCGGCAAAATTATCATAATTAGGCGAAACTTGAAATCGTCAAAATTATCATCATTCAGCAAAATTTGCAGTTCCATTCGGCAAAATTATTATCATTCGGCGAAATTTGGAGTTCCATTCGGCAAAATTATCATCATTCGGCGAAATTTGGAGATCCATTCGGCAAAATTTTCATCATTCGGCGAAATTTGGAGTTCCATTCGGCAAAATTATCATCATTCGACGAAATTTGGAGTTCCATTCGGCAAAATTATCATCATTCCGAAAAATGTGGAGCTCCAGTCGGCAAATTGAGAATTTACGCCCTCTCAAATAATGTAAGTTTGGGGAGACCTTGTTTAGAATAGGCATAGATTTTATTGTAAATTTCAAAATAAGACGATATTTGTACTTTGTGTCTGCAATAGGGGGGCAGTTGGGATAAAAGGAAGCAAGGGGTGAATGGAAACAAACTCTTATCACCTAAAAGGCTATTTTTGAAACTAAACTGCTGGTGTGACTGAAGAAAAGGTAACATGTAGAATAGATTCTGATTGACCTGCGTGTTTCCAAACACTTGTACAGGCTTCATCATTTTCTGAAAGTGACACTGTCAAACATGTTTCTTTATAAAGTTTAGTGAGCTTACATTTTCCCTCTGGCAGTTCTATAAATGCGAAGTAACAGGTTTTGCCTAGTTTTACTTGTTACGAGGGAGATGCATTGGTTTATGAATTTCACTTTTGCAACTATCTTTGATGTGGAATTTAGGTATTTCCATTTACTCCGTACTAAACTTCATATAATGGGGAGGTGTTTACTAATTAATTGGCTGTCATCTCTTGTCCTGAACTCCTACTGTTTGACCCATTCGGTGTAAATTACGGTTTTCATGTGGTTGATGTTCAGTTCTCTCACGACTTTCTAATTGTGTGGTGAGTTTTTTGCACTGTTGAAGAGTCTCCATTGCAGTCTTGAAATAGCTAAATGCAGTATTTTCTTGAGAATTTGTGCTTTATTTACATTGGTTTTTTAATTTAATCACTTTAACCATATATACTCGTACTGTTTACATATGTGTAACTGCTGCTGTGTTTAAAAAAAAAAATTTTTTTTTGATTTTATCGAAAGCACTTTGAGATTACGTTTATTGGTTACTAGTGGCATCCGCACGGCTTTGCCCGTAGTAGAAAATTAAAAGGTCATTTGGTTCGCCTGTATATTTACAAATAATGTATGGTGAATTTTCTCGCCAATTGGCTTGTACCCGTGTTACGGTTCCACGTTATCATAATTTCGTAATTTACTTGTCCATTTTATGATATTTTTGTTCTTAAAATTTGATTGGAAAAAGAACCACATCGAATTTTCGAAAAATCGCTTCGAGGTGCGCCCCCCCATGGTACAAACTAACTTTGTGCCAAATTTCATGAAAATCGGCCGAACGGTCTAGACGCTATGCGCGTCACAGAGATCCTGACAGACAGAGATCCGGACAGAGGACATTCAGCTTTGTTATTAGTAAAGATAAAGATAAAGATTAACTGGCTTTAATGCCCACTTTGTGGCAGGTATGCGCACACTTAACATTAAGCTCCTTAGAGCAGAACAAGTATATTCGGACTTCCTACAAGTTAAAAGAAATTTTGTCTTGAGGGGGGGGGGGAGATAGCCCTGTTTCGCAAGAATAAATCTAATAATAATTGTCCACTTAATACATTGCTGAAGATTTGTTGTAAGTTTTATTTTATTTTATTGGAAAAGGCATTTTGCTCTGGCTGACTAATCTAAAATGCTTCTATCTTGTTGAGAGAAAAAAAAAATGTCATTTAATGATATAATGACAGGTTCCATTTAAAGATTTATAAAACCTTTTCACTTTTGCGTTTTTTTAGAAGCTACAATCGGAGTTGAAAAGATATTGTTATCTTATGCGCTTTGAAATGTCTCAACAAATGTTGTTCTTTGAAAGCACCATTTTGTCTTCGGGATTTTCATGAAAACCCGGAGTAACTTTTACTGCTTTTAACTGATAAAACTAATCTGTGATGGATTTCTTGTTTTAAGTCTTTAATTCTGGTGGGTCGATTTTTACAGTAGATGGAAATGATACGACTTACGGTAGACGTGAAATGGAGAACATTTTTGTAGTTGCATGTGTTATTTAGTTTACAGAAAGTACAATTTTTTGAGATTTTACTTCTGTATCATTCCATAGTATTCACATGTTACTTGCAAGACTTTCTCAGCAAAATTTAAGAATAGTTGTCATCTTAACTAAAAATAACATTAGAAAGTTTTCAAATATTTTTACTGCCATTTCGACCACTTGATGAAAAATACTATTACATTTATATTTAACAGAAGCTTTTTTTGAAAAAAATAAATAACAGTTAAGTTTTTTTCGCTTACGAGACACCACAAAAAAAAATATTTTTTCGATTCTTAAATACAACTTTTTTCTCTGAATGTACTAACTAAATTTTATACAACGAATTTTTATTAATTGATACAAAAATATATTAAGTGCATCAAACATCATTTTTTTAAATTAATGCTAATTAATTTAGTTACGAACTGGACCTGATTAAAAACAAGTAGATTAAAGAAAATGTATATTGTTAATTTCAACGGAAATGAAGGAAGAATTTTTAAACCACCCCTGCGCTCGCTGCACCCATGGTCTCTATGCCCGAACCGTATTTTGACGACCAATTTTAGGCTAAAAGATGTCAAGAAACCATTGATCTTGTCTTAAATTTTAAAAACGTATTTTGTATTTTTCGTTTAGGTGAAAAGTTACAAGAACTTTTATTGTTCTTAATCGTTTATTTAATTGGCAAACTATTAACAAGCTTTTAATGTTTTAAAATTCAATTGGCGGATATTTTTACATTTTGATGGCTTCATTTATTTCTTTGGCGGATTATTTTACATTCAATGGAGCTTTTAATGTTTCAATGGGTTGTTGAATTTAAAAGTAGTTTGAGAAAACAAAATAATATGTGGTATCGTTAAACAAGTAGGGTCCATGTAAATTCGACCAAACCTGGTGACAAATACTATGGTTGTCATACAATTTTTCCAAATAGAATGCGGTCCTTGGGTTTCCGTAGCAATGAATCCATTACATTTCTAAAACCCTTATTCTACATTTTTACTTTAGCGTCTCCAACTAAAGAAGGGCGGAAGCCCTGCTTGTAGCTTTTTTGAGTAAAAAAAAACGAATATAAACAGCCTGTCTTCCGTCTAATTGAATCAAATCTCACATCAAATTAAAAATAAGCACCGGTGGGAGCACCTTCCCGGGAGCTCCGTTCTAATATTGCCTCGAAACAACAATACTTTTTTGTACTTCGCTCTAAAATTTATTGAACCTTCTGTTTTTAAACTGTAACAGAGAGATTCATTGTTCAATTAGAACCAGGAACGTTAGAGTTGCACAAATGGATGGTTGAAGATAATGGATAACGCGTTCTTCGAACATGAGTCAAGACAACGTGCTTGCAGTAAAAGTGAAAGTAATATATTACCGTATAATTTGGCAGATATTCTTTCAACATTGTTAAAGTTGAAAAATTAGTTTCCATTTTCCTTATAAAATCTTCTAAAATTGCTCACTTGAAGCAAAATAGCTTTTAGAACAGCTTCCGAGAAATTAAACTGTCAGGGTTCGAATAATTGGCACCATTTAGCGTGGTATCAATTCTCGTGGTTGGAAGCATTCGATTGCTCGGCATGTGGTAGAATATTCCATTACTCTTCAAGTAAATTGATTCCAAGAATGAAAGAATGTAATTAACCTGAATTTGAAGAATTTGAAACGAATTCTGTTTTTAACAAAGTGGGGTTTTCTTGTTCTTTTCTTTTTTTTTTTTTGATGATAAGTGTAGGTTAACATTTAACTTACGATTTTTTATTCCGTACATGTGGAAAACACAATTATAAAGAACAGTATTCAAGCTTTCTTTTATAAAAGATTTTGCAAAAACTTTTTTCTTTTTAAAAATTTTGCAAAAATTTTCATGTTGATGCGTTTTTGATCACTTGTTCTTTTCATGCGTAATAACAACAGCTTTTCATTCACAGCTGAATTTACAAGGACATAGCACACTAGCTGCACTTGCACTGACCATGCGTTGTTGTGTTTATTCTTTGGAGTTAAAATATATAAACAATGTAATATACTTCTCAGTGCCGGATCTTCTATTTTTCAAAAAACGGGCCTAATCTTGACACTGGCACCCATCTTCCTCCACGTTTTTACACCAAGTTTCAGCGGAAAAAAAACACTGGAATATTGCGAAATTGACGGCCGGGTCAAGGACCCTGTCTTAATCCTTTAAATACACATTAGGTTTGAGTTGAGCACAAGCTCTTTAACTTAGTATAATTTACTTAATCGGGAAAAAAGGAAGACAATGTACAACGTTTACACAGTGTGAGAAGTTTCTCGGAATTGTTGGATGAACTTAACTATCATGGTAGCATTTTATACATTTTTACGCAGTTCATTTATTTTTTCCACTATATATGTGCTGCAAAATTTTTAATGTTGTAATATTGCCATTGTTGTATTGGGGAAACTTCGGCTATTGAGAAAATTGGCGCTTTTTTTTATTATTCTTTCTTTCTTTATATTTTTATTGCTGCCTAAATTGTTGCGCCGAAGCCTAAGCGTTAATTTAATTTCGCTCTTTTACAATGTGAAGAAAAAAACAGAAAACACTAAACTAAACAATCATCTAAGTGCAAGAAACCTGGAAAAGAGAATCGAAAATGATCATATTATCGCTGAAAGTTGGCAGCAAGTTTGGCTCTATAAGGGATAGCTCAAAATTGGACATATAATGAAAAAAGAACATGTCAACGTTTCTAAACGGAATGGAGAAAGAAGATATAAGCGTTCATCAAAAGTACTGAAAGTCGTTCCATGTCAAGATATTTTTAATCTCATTTCATAACCCTACCGCTCCTCCTCGCCTTTGCTTCCTTTGCAGACGAAAACAAAAGAGAATGGAACGACTCGTTTTAACTCTTGACTTTTGAGTCACTTACTGTGGTTTGATTTACACAAGCTGCACAGGAAAATAAATGATGGTGTTCCGTTACACCTGCTGTGGTGCTGTTAGTCCAAGTTTGTACTCGAACGAGATGGTGAAAGCCCTCGTTGATTTAAGAAGACAGCTTTGGAACAATGTCGCCCGATAAATATACACCGATAGTGAAACTGTGAGTGACACATAAATTTAATGCGTTTAGCTTTGGGTATTAGCAAAAGTATATAGAAAACCGTATAGAAAAAGTTGCAGCTCAATTTAGAAGGGAACATAAATTTATGTTTTACAATGACTGCATCTATTTTATAACTGCTGTTTTTATTTCTTTCTATTAAAGTTTTGTGAAATAGATTTCTTTTTATTTGACACTTCGTACAGTACCCAATAAAGGCAACGCGAAAGAAGAAGCGCTTATACAAGTAATGATCTACTATTCTTATATTTCAATCATTATTTTTTTCTTTTTGCTTGACATTAACAGCTATTTCTTGCATAATGCTTACAAATGTGGTATTTTTTAGCACCCTACACGCAAGAGCACCTCGATGTGAGGTCACTGTGACCTCCCAAGAATTTCCTAATATAGCAAATTTTGTCTGATGATTCGGCAAAATTATCATCTTTCGGAGAAATTGGAGTTCCATTCTGCAAATTGAAAATTTCTGCCCTCCCAAAAATTTTTGTTCGGGGGGGGGGGGGGCTTCCGCCTTCTAAAGCAGGCTATTTTTCTTTTGAGAAAATGAAGAAAGGGTATATATAGCGTAACATCCCCACACTTTTTCAAGTAATAAACCCCCTACAAGTGCAAGAAACAATGACATACAAATACTAAATAAATAAATAGATAGATAGATAGATAGATAAATAAAAATTCACTCTGTCGTTCAAAGAAACGGGCTACGAACCGATTTGTGATGACGGGGAGTCCTCTCAAATGTGCAAATAGTAGTACATTTTACAATCAAATTCCAACAAATCAATCGGGACCAAGCCAAGTAGTTAATCCTAGTATGTCATTCAGGGCCGGATTTAGACTTAACGGGGCCCTAAGTTATTTCAGGTATGGGACCCCTTTTGTAGTTTGAACAACGTTTCTCTCGGTGCTGTAAAACGCAATTTTTATTTGTTTCTCCTTTACTATGTTTGTCTTCATTGTCTGACATATACAGCAATACATTTACTTTTTTTTAAATCGTTTTTAACGTGTGTTTCCATGATGTCCTTTTCTGGATTGACTTTAAGGGGGGGGGGGGAGAATGGTATCAAGAGAGTGACTAAGGACTCCTCTTTAAGTGGAGTACAGAGTATCCCAAATTGTAGGGGATCTGGGGAATTCTCCCCCAGAGGAACTTTTGAAAAATAGATATAAAATTCTGCATTTTGAAGCCTTATAAGATGGAAATACAAAAATATCAGGACAAAAATAGGCAAACAGAACTTTTAAAAAGTTTTTTACTCTTTCGCAAATTAAGATAAGACGCGGTAAAACTTGTTTTTGATTCGACAAATCAATAACAGCAATTGACAGAGAGAAAGAGCGTGGGAAGAGAAAAGACAATGCATTGTTACTTGCTCACATTGACTTTGAGTACAATTAGTCTTTAATCACCACTCCAACCCACCAACAAATACAACTATGCATTAAATATAAAATGATCAATAGTAAAAAATTCTTAAAAGAAATGTTGTACAGATTTAGAAAATAGGTGACAAGAGAGTAACATACTGCAGTTTGAACATTTCAAAATTCACACACTTGATAAGAAATAAAATTGGATCCTACTTTGCTTAGGATTTCCAAAGACTTATCTAATTATTTTCAAGGATCCTAGAACAATTAAAATTACTTAACGCGCTTCATTTGTACTTTTCAGTCTCTGATATTTCAGTACTTGATTGTATATTTTTACAGTCCTGTTCTTACCTTGTAAAAAACAGCTGTTTTAAATTAAAAGAAAAAAGAAACTATAGATTTCTCATGACAAACCCTTTTTAGCCTACTTTCCCAGTAAAAATCAGAGAAAGAAGAAAAAAGCATGAAATAAGGCTTAATACATCTTAAAAATATCCCAAAAAACAAAAAAAGTCAAAAATAAATAAAATAGTTAGATAAATATTGAAAAAATAAAAATTGAAAAGTAGGGTTTTGAGATGGGGAAAAATGTCTGTCGGTCTGTCTGTCTGCCCCCCTTGTCTGTCTTTTTGGCGGAGAAATTCGGAGACCTTTATGTTTCTACATAAAGATATGCACAGACGTTTTTTTCTTTTTTTTTTTTTTTTGACAATGAAAATTATTTCTTTAATAAGTTGACATTTTATTGCTTTTACTTACTTTTGAAAGTACATTAATTCATTCTTAAAAAATTTTTTAGCAACAGGGGAAAAACAATCAATTTTTTTTTTTTTGATATGATTATTTTAATGAGCTTTTAATTTGAATTCTTTTTTTTTCCTTTTTGAAAGCGGTTGAAGTTTTTTTTTTCATGGAAAAAATGTGTTTAGCTGCTTTGTTTAAAAGGTGCTGCTACTTTATTTGTTCTTTTATTTTTTTTACGTATCTAATTCTTTAGATGAGTGAGGCATACTTTATTTCTCGAAATCAGTTTAAAATATTTAAAAAATATGTTTGAAATAACTTACGATTTTATCTAATTTTGAGAATACTGTTTAGATACTAGAAAGTCGATATTGGTATACGGGAAAGTAGGCTCGTTTAGTTCTAGACAGACCTTCTTGTTTTTTGTTGTAAGTGGGACAGAAAACAAAAAGGAATAGAGGTTGTGTTTTTTTTCCGTACTAAACAGATTAGCAATATGCAGAAGTAAGATGAAAGCAAGCAATAGTAAAAGAATTTCCATATACTGCAAGATATGAAACATGTGAGTAACAAAAATGTGTAATATTATGCAGTGAGAAGCAAAGGGATGTAAGCGGACATTTTAAAGTTTTGAGTAAAACGTGTTTAAACATAAGCTCCTTGGTAGGCTTTCATTTAAACGTTTTTCTAAATCATGCTGTATGACAGCACCTACCAGGGCTACGAGTAGGCTCTTGCCCCAAGACAGAGGAGAGGTTCACCTACCATTTGTGTACTTGTTATCTCCAAATTTTTAATTTTGCCACTTACATCCCTTTGCATATCACTGCCTCATATGATCCAGAAACGTGAGAACCATGGTTTCTACATTTTTGGCGCAGAATGTAGCAAGAAGCTGAATTTGACATACATTGGCATTCCTTCTCCCTACCTCCTCCCATTTGTGGTTTATAGCCACACTTTTCCAAAATTTCAAGGTTTTCAAGTGAAATTTATTTTTTCAATTTATTTATTTATTTATTTATTTATTTTTTTTTTTTGAGCAATCACGATTGCTTATTGTTCTCACTTGACAGTCCTTGATGTTCCGGTTCCTTTTTCAGCTTGGACCAGGCCTGCAGCACCACCGTCCACCGGCGGCAGCGCGGCTGGTCCTGAACACTGTCCCCCGGAATCCACTTTTGCTGGGCGATGGCGTCCATGTCCTACACACACATGCCTGCACACAGACACAAACACATGCCTACATACACACACACACGAACGCCTGCACACACACACACGAACGCCTACACACACACACACGAACGCCTACACACACACACGAACACGCACACGCACGTACACAACACTCACTCACACACATGCATACATACACTTACGCACCCACGCACCCACACACATGCGCCTACACAAACACACACGCTCGTGATTGCGAAAAACATAATTTGAATTCAAGATGCCAAAAATTCAAATTAATTTTTTATTTATTTATTTATTTATTTTTTTTTGAACGAATCATGCTAATTTTCGGGATTTGGGTGGCCCTGAGCTGTAGTTTGCTTCGCTTGTACGTAAATCCAGGCCTGATGTCATTATGCGCATGAGTGGATACACCGAAGGGATCAGGGGGTTCATGATCCTCCCAAACCGTCAGCAATATTTTGTTAAGCGGAAGAAATTCCGCAGTAAAGTTCATCGGGGAATGTCATAAAGTTATACACATTGTGTTCAAATATTTTATAAATAAAATTTAAATAATTGTAGTAACAATTCAAATTAATTTTTAAAATTAATTTTTCTTAGTAACTTTGAAGTAATGCTTCCTTGTATTTCGTACGAAACTAACAAAGTTCACGCCTTTCTAGGTACTTTATTCTTGGTTGATTTGGTCCTTTTTATCGGTATTCCAGCAGCAGAAAATTTTTGTACCCAAAACTATATTCTTAAACATACCTCCCCCCCACTCCTAAAATGTTGATCTGTGTCCGCCCCTGATAATACAAACCGAAGGCTTTACGCTAAGAGGTGGGGTGATGAGGAGAAAAGTAAATTATAAAAGTCCACCTCCATTCCCAGACATGCGAATAGAAGGCAATTGGCAATACCTAACTTCCTTGGCAATACCACCGAGAGAGGCGGAGGGCTCGCTAACTGAAAATCGGAATGGTACAGCCTAAGACTTTCTGCTTACAGGTGGGGTGAAGTGGAAAAAAGTATGGTATCTGGCATACATATTTGAATTGTGATGATCCCCCCCCCCACACTTGTCTCTTCATCTTGAAAAGATTTCCCTGACATCTACATTAATTACGAGGTCATAAATGTGGTTATAACCCTTGCCTGGTCATAATAGCGTTCCCTTTCCGTTCTCGTTCTATGAGGGGGTCGGGGGGAGGAGGAGGGGTCAATTGCCCTCTCCCCCTGTTTTAGGGGATTTATGTATATACATGTAGATGGACACAGAGGCTTGCAAAGAAATTTTGGGGTCCATCACAAATGACTTTTACGTGCTCCCCGCCATTATTGTTTACCCCTACGTCATTACATATATTTCACCCTCATTTAAAAAATTTCGTGTTCCCTTCAGGCTCCGTCCTGGGTCAGTAGGTGTCCCTTTTTCCTCTTCCCCTGCGCACGCCCCTGGATAGACGTGGTTTTTGGTACAATTTGCATTGAATTTCTGCTTCTCGCTCCCCTTCCTCCTCCCCTAGAAAAAATTGAAATGACGGCCCTGCAGTTTCCATTTTTGTCAAGCTTTAAAATAGAGTAAAACTTAGTTTTAGAAAAAATTTTCTTTGCTACGATTTACGATACACAACAATTTTTTTTCACTGTTTCCAAGCGACATAATGAGAACAAAAAGCTCTCATGGACTCCAGTTAAATTAACTAACTTTTCGACACGTTGCCGATTGTTTTCTCATTGGCTGTCATTTATTAAATCATTAAAATTACGTTCATGAAACTCTACTCTAGAAAGCTATGATCTGATTATGACGCTCAGCTATAAGTAGAGCAGGTTATAGTGAGGATTGTTGGTGTGAGAGCCTTGAGTGTGAGTTGGTGTGAGTAACAATCTATAACGCATCAATGATTGCATTTACATATTTTGATGGTAAAAGCAGCAAATTACGCCCTTCAAAATAAAAGCCAGTAAAAAAATAATCAATAAATTCATAAAATTACATGTTTTTAAAGCAAGTGTTACAAAAAAGATTTTGTATTCTGAATCGTTTTTTTCCATCAAAGTAAATCGAATAGCATAGTCTGATTTATAAGGTTTTGAAAAAATCTTGTAAATTTGCTCGCTACACATGACAACATGCTGTTAGCATTTTATAACGACATCAGTCTAATAATTAATCCTTGTCTTTGATGCTATCTGCTTCCACAGCAGGATGTCTTTTGCAAATCCTTTCCTCCATAACTTGCTTCTGAAATGAGTTGCTGGAGCGAGAATTAAGTTTCGATAACATCTTGATTCCAACACTTTCGAATTCTGGTAGTATGGTAATTTTTTCTTTCCGAAACTCTGACAAGTCCAGCTGTCGTAAATGTGACATTTATTTCTTGTTTGTCCACGCCTAAGAACATTTTATGAACCTGGGTGATTTAGTGCAATTTCGATATCTGCTTAGTGTGGAATTTTTTCAGCTTGCTAATTGTACCCTCGATATACGTGTACGTATGGAAAAAATAAGTTTCAAACAAATTGTTGAACGTTGGTATATACACTTTATCTTCGGTAGAAAACAACCAATAATTGGAAATCAAAGTTCTCATTCAAACATTTTAAAAAACTTAGTAGTTCCTGATGAGATTAAATTAGTTTCTTGAACTTTATGCAGTCAAGTGCCCGTACTTGGGACAGTTTTGAACTTTTACCTTTAGTAGCATATTAATCATATGATTTTAATTCGAACGAAGTATTCTATCTTTAGGATGTGCCATAGTACTTCATCTCAAAGCAAAGTATAGATGTTTAGATACGTCCCTTTAAAATTAAAACAAAAATGTTCATTGTCCCAAGTTACAGACCTCCCTCCCTAACTTGGGACTTATTATTTTGATCTTTCTTTTATATATTCAGCAATAGATAATAATTTGGAACACCAACTATCATTTTTAAGAAGTTTATTTTACAACCCAATAAAAGAAAAAATACTATTAGATATAAATAAGATAATCTAGTGAACTTTCATGGATTTCAGAATGTACACTTGTCGTTGAGAATATTGAATGTCTCTCAAGACTTCTTAATTCTTTTGAATGTAATATTTCTGCTTTCTCCTTTATATTTAGAAGCAAAAAGCAATTGGAGAACCCAAATAATTATTAACACAGCTTGTATATTTAGCTCTCCGTGATTTCACATCTTTTCGCATTCATTTTCATTCCTTCATAATACGTGAAATTCACTACAAATTAATTAGCCTCATCTATACTTTGAGACTCATTTTCATTAGTAGAACTAATATATGCAATATTTTGGCAAAACGTCTTTTGTTCATCAATGTATTTGAATTTGTTTAACGATGACTACTGTTCTGTCTTGTTGTGGTATGACACATTTATTGTCATCAAAATAGCTCTCAATTTATAAAATTTTGTATCTATACCTTTTTGTTAATACAATTATGCACTTTATTTCTTCAATATTCCCTGTAGACACTTTTTATACCTTATTATCTTAGAACAGCGTCCCAAGTTTGGAGCGCATTTGCAATTTCTCCAATTTATGAATGAATAAGTTCAACTGAATTAGTTGGATGGAAATGAATTCGCCCAAATAAGGCAATTGTGAAACAAATTCAAACAAATGCTGCTCTGTTAGCTTAGGTAACCAAAATTATTTCCATACTTAAATATTGCATTTTTTTTTTCGAAAAATTTCAAAATCATAAAAATAACCCATACAGCTGATACATCAAAGTTCTACTCACATAGCCTCATGAAATAGCTATTCATTTATTCTGTAACACCATTTATTTGTTACTGATTAAATACCAACAGGTGTACCAGCCCTCAAAACTAAATCCGGCAAAATGTCCCAAGTTAGGGTACTGTCCCAAGTATGGGCACTTGACTGCAGGGGCGTGCACAGGGATGGGAGAGAAGGGCACCTGTTGGCCCGAGCCTGAAGAGGCCCAATATTTTAAAAATTATGCGTGAAATATAGGGGTAAATAATATGGAGGGGGCCCCGAAAAAGTTGTTTGTAATGGGACCCAAAATTTCTGTACACGCCCCTGCTTGATTGACTATAAGTTAATTTAAAACTTTAAACTTATGCTTGTGTTCAATTTTTTGAAGAGGAATAAGAAATACTGCAGGAATTTCAGTGTTTTAACTATTTCTGTTCACGTTTACCGAAATAATAGAATGAACGTAAACAAACAGGTTGTTATGAAACATTTTTAGAACGGCCTAAATTATACTTCAGTGTCTGAAGTTTTATGTTTGCTGTTTACATATCCTTAAATTAAAATAAATCTTCTCTAGAGTTAACCTCCTGATCTCTTATTGACCGAATTACAACGCAAACATCGTAAAAAAGGGTGGATAATTTATTTTATTGCATTATTGTTATTTTATAAATTATTTTTATTTTTATATCATTATTACTATTATTATTATTATTCAATTGGGCGGGGAGGGGTCAACATCACCTAGCGTGTCAAAACTACTAGAGCCGGCCCTGTATACTGCTCAAAAGTACTCAGAAGAACAACTGCCGCAAACAATAGTTTTTGTGGAGCTGCCTATTCAAGCAGATGGTTAGCGTACAAATTTTTGAAGATTCTAAACTAAAAGATAAACTCGCTTGCGCGATTAAGATTCGGTTTTAGAAATTCCGAGCATGTAGCTTGTGTGTCTCTCCTCCAGTTTACTGCTTACCTCCATCTGAGAGATTCCATCCTATCCTCCCGTAGCTATTTTATTATCCCCGGGCTCTTGATTTATGTGTTCTGGTGAAAAAGTAGCTACTAAACATGTTCGAACAGCGGTAGCTGGAATTCGTTTTTAGGATTTATTGGTTTATTCAAGGGATACCTTTTCCACTTAAATGTTCACCGTGGGAAGTATTTATCTTCTTATTTTAAAACATTGTGCAGTAGAACGTTGAAAATCCGATCTAATTGAGTCCATAGGTGGTTCGGATTTTCAAATCGTTCGGATTTTCGAGCTTGACCAAGAACTTGTCATTTAGGAAAAGAGTACGCTATTTAATCAAATAAAGCGGTTATACAATGTGTATGCAAAAACATTTTAAAAAATACAAAACTACACAATATGTAAGTATAGTTTTCAACAAAATTTAAACAAACATCAACTCTAATTGTTTACTGAACAAAAAGTAAAAATTAAAAATATTTACTGTATGTACGCTGTGAGGAACTATTATACAGTAGTAACAAATTGAGAAAATTGAACGAACTTCTGAAAAATACACCGAGATTCACACAAGTGGAGTTTCTGTAAGGAAAAACCGACTTAAAATGATTTATAAAACTCATTGGAATTCTTTTCAGCTCTTGGAAGTGCTTTCGGATTTTTAACGTTCGGATTTTTGACATTCTACTGTATTTCTATACAAATCATCGGAAAATGCTCACTACACTTTACTTTAAAAGCTTTTACTGCTGAATGCATTTTAAATAATTGCCATTTTTTCAGCATAAAATTTTCAACCATACCAAGCATATAAACTGTAAGATATTTAAAGCTCTTTTTTTTTTTTTTTTTTGAAAAAAAAAATCTCAACCTGTTTCAGCAAGATGCTTTTTATTTTCTGCTATAATCAATCACTCTTCTCTAAATTCAGTTTGCAAGAAAAAAACGGCAATATTTGTGTAGGTTGGACACCTACACAAATATTTCTTGTTGCAAATCTAGGGAAGTCGATAGTAAGATTGCAAAAACTGTTGGAAAACATAAAATATTTACTGAATTATAAATATAGAAGGAAAAAAAATTCTGTAATGCATTTTTTAAAATTAATTTTTGTGAAAAGATAAATGTGAAGACTATATAATTGGTTATATAAATAATATGGTGTTAATTTAACAATAAATTAGAAATATTTTTGTTTGAGAAATTTTCAACGTTAAGTAGGAAAACAAGATAGGTGTCTAATTCGTAACACAAATAATGTGATGGAAATTTAAAAAAAAAAAGAAATGTATACAGGAAAGGAAAATCCAATCGGATTAAAAACTAAAGATATTATTGAAATTAAACATACATTTTACAATAAAATAAACAAATTAATTAATTAAGACATTTATATTAGACAGTCAGACAGTTAACTCACTGCAGAGCTAAGAAGGAATATTTTACACAAACTTTTCCAATAAAAAATAACATACAATATGAAATTGGGTGTACTATTTAATTGGTAAAACATTAATTTACTGTGAATAATTTTAAACTAAAAGTGGATGGAAAAACGTAGATGTTAAAACTTTTTAATTAGTTACACTGATAGAGTATTTTAAAGAAAGGTATATGTGTATGAAAACACAATCAGATAAAAAGGTAACTACATGACGAAAAATGTACACATTCCACACATTCTTTTGCAATAAAAAATACATCAACTTAAAATTACAGCGTATTGGAAAAATATTCAAATACTTTAAATAATTTTTGCACATTATATTTATCAAAAATTCCGTTTGCATCAAAATGAAACGTTCGATTCCCGAAGAGAGTAACTGTGAATAAATTAAAAACCTATGAACGCAAGGTTGCTGTCAAAATGGAGTGATGTGGTCAATTTGCTGCTACATCAAGCAGGTCTCGGCTGTTAATTGACCCACCGCAATCCATCATATTTTACTCTCTCAGTGTAAAAAAAAAAAGAAAAATAAATCTCACTCGCATTTGCGCTTGTAAAAACAGCTGTTCAGTTTAAAGGGCATCTTTCAATTATGCTTGCGTAAGCTGACTGAACGGAAGCTCAGAGTTGCTGCGTTCGAGTGTTTAACCGAGATCACCACATGTTCGTTTTTCTCAGCTATTTTTTTCTGCTTTTCATTTTCCCGTCGTTGGATTTAAACTTGTGCATATTAACTGAGTTTTAAATTGTGGAGTCGTCATTAATGTCTGGAAATTTTACTTTGTGAATTCTTTCACTTATCAATCTGACGATGCACGAATCCTTAATATCCTGAAAGTAATTATAAACAGGGCTTCAAACCGGAACTTTACAGAAAGCCGGAAAAAAAAGTTGCTGTGGTCGCAGCAAAAACCGGAACTGAATCAAAAAAATAAATGAAAAATCGGTGCATTGCGGTTCGAAATATCCTCCAGTCATTTCGTCACTAACGATTAATCAAAATTTTATGTTTTAACATCAATCATATAATTTCCATAATTACACGTACGTTGCTTTATTTATGATGGAATTACATTTTTAGTTCGAGTAAGAACATGCATAAATAAAATTATTCATTCGGAACAGCACCGAAAACCGTTAGTTTTGTCTGCACGAAAACCGGATCTAAACCGATTTTTCAGTTGAATCGGAACAGAAAAAAAAAAGAGATTCGAGGTCCTGATTATAAATGTAAAATTACATCGATCCTGATTTTTACTTTCTTATGGTGTATTTTTAGGTGTTCGCTCATTTCTGCAGTTTTTGAAATTGAACTTGAGGAAGTTTGAGTGTGATAAAAGGTTACTCAGCATTTGGAAGTACGTATTTAAAAGCAATAATGTCAAGTCAAGAGATAAAAAATAGTAGAAGAGGGCGGGATCCACAATGAGACAAAAATAAAATAAAATAAATAAAAAACATTGAACCAAAATATTTTATTGAACTTTATCTAGAAATCACACATTAGATACAATATTTTATCTATATTTGTAAATTCCATCAATTTTTAGTCTCATGTTTGTAAAAATAAGTATTTTATCGCATTAAAGAAATCAAATGAGTGTCTCATTGTGGACCACGGGCGGGTCTCTATAAGACTGGAGAAAAATGGCGAAATGTTGTACTATGCTGAAAAATAAAATATAATGAACAAAAATATCGGATAAATAATGAGGTACGCTCAGGACCAGACTATGTCTTTTGAGGACACTGAGCAGAGCACAAACTTATTTGATTCAACCCCCCCCCCCCCACTGAACAATGAAGTACTAAAGTATTTTTATTGCTTGCATATTTCCGCTACCGTAAATTACGGCAACAGGAACATATCAAAGAGTATCTATTAATATAACTTTTAAATGTAATAATAGTGTGCAGTAAATATAATGTTAAGCTTGGATTCGCTTTGGGATTTGTGAAAGAGATTAAATTTTTAAGCAGATTTTTTCTTTTCTTGAGTTAATATTTACATCTTGCTATACTGCGAAAAAAATTATTCTAATTTTTCAAAACTTCAACTATATTTGATGCCACTGAAATGTTGCTGCTCTGGGCCTGTGCCCAATGTGTCCATACCAGTGGTTGGAAGTAGCGCGCTACAAGTAGCGACGCTACTGTAGTAGCTACATTTTTTAGTAGTTTGTAGTGTAGCGCACTACTTTCTTTAAAAAGTAGAGTAGCGAGTAGTTCGATACAAAAAAAGTAGTTTGTAGCGATTTCTGGAAACTACTTTTAAATAAATTTTCAAAAAAAAGAAAGAAAGAAAAGAAAAAAAAAAAAAAGAGGTTTCAAGCGAATCTGAAGGGTGCAAGTTTTACGCAAGTATGACTTGCACCAATCAAATTTATAAGACTCTGAAAAATTCGAGCTGACCTCAGACATATTATTTTGGTGCCATTCGTTCCATCTATAACGCCGTTAGTTTGTTTGACATCGAAATTTTCACATTTCCCAAATATTCGCCTTTAATAGATCATGGCTTAGAAAGAAAAGAAAAAGCGATAACTGCCAATTTAGTACCGCGTTTGCGTTTTCTGAGAGAGGGGTGGGGGAGGGGGCTCAAAAAAGTATCTATACGATTTTCCATGAACATACCTGTATTTTTGACATTTAAAACATCCCTCAAACTGTTTCAACCCATTTCTTAACTTCATATTACCGAATTTAAATATAGAGAACTGAAATCTTACTGTATTAAAAATAAATCTTAATATATAAAAATCAATGTCCTGAGATAACACATATATATATATATATATATATATATATATATATATATATATCAACGCACAGCCGAAAATGCTGAAGCTTCAGACTTGAAATTTGGCAGGCATATCCGCATGATTACGAAAGTAACCACTAAGAAAGGATTTTTCGAAATCTCAATTAGTTCGGGAGAAATTAATTAAAACCTCTTAATTTCTGCGAAATTAAAACCTGTCATTGAATTGAAATCCCTTATTTTCGAAGGCTTTTCTCCATTCAAATCATTATTCAGTACTTCACCTCAACTTTTGGTCGATAGCGAACTATAAATTTGATATTGTTTTTGTTTCTCACGTGGTTCTTCGAGGCTTTTCTCAAGTCAAATCATAATGTTTCTGTCTTTTGCTTTCATTTTTTCAAAACTAGAAACGAAGTTTTTAAGAACATCATCACAGGCGGATTATCCTTTTGAATTTAGAAGAGTGCAGTTTCCTGTTAAAGTTTGCTTTGCAATAACCATTAATAAGTCACAAGGACAGATATTAAAAGTAGCAGGGACCGATTTAAGAGAAGACTTTTTTTCACACGGCCAATGTTATGTAGCTTGCTCCTAAGTCAGTTCATCAATCAGCTTAAGGGGTCTTAAGGACGCTTAACCTTCAAAATTTTCGATTTTTTGAAAAAAATATAAGTTATGCATAGTTTAATTCTGAACAATTTGATACCTTATTAATTACCATACGCCAAAAACTTTTCAAGTTATCGTAAAAATGCGTAAACTTTCCCCATAGAGATTTATGTTAACAGCAGCTGTTTAAGCCTCTTTTTCTCAGGTGCTGGTTTCTTCGGTTTTTTCGTTTTGCGCGCATGATATCTCAGAAAGTTTCTTATATATTTCCGTAAAACTTTTAATGTATGTTTATCTGGTTTATATTTATGATCTGAAGCTAAATTTATTTATTTATTTTTAATTATTTATTTATTTATTTATTTATTTTTTTTTTTTTTTTTGAAATTTTATAAGTTAATATCGAAAATTTTCAAAATTTTGGGCAAAAATATTTTTTTTAAAAATATTAACTTTCATTTTTAGTTGAAATTTAGGTTCAGATCATAAACATATACCAGAAAAACATGCATGAAAAGTTTTACGGAAATATATAAGAAACTTTCTGAGAAATCATGCGCGCAAAACCAGAAAACCGAAACCTGAGAAAAAGAGGCTTAAACAACTGCAGTTAACGTAAATCTCTATGGGGAAAGTTTTCGCATTTTTATGATAACTTGAAAAGTTTTTAGCGTATGGTAATAAATAAGGTATCAAATTGTTCAAAATTAAACTATGCATAACATATATTTTTTCCAGAAAATCGAAAATTTTGAAGTTAAGGGTCCTTAGACCCCTTAATAATTTTAGCACCAGAAAAAAAAACTAAAAATGTTGTATACAAAGAAGTTCTTGCTTAAACATAGGTATATCAATAAAATGTGGATGGCCTGTGTTTGCAAAAATAATCAATACTTTAAAAGGATCGTTAATAACAGTTAAAGATCGGTTAAGGACAAAGGCATATATGTAAGGAGTCCAGGGGCCCCGGGATCCTCCCCAAGTTAGAAAAAGTTATAGGCAATAAGTAATTATTATAGGGGATTTTCGAAACTAGGTGCACCAAGCACTGTTAACCCCTGCTAATTCCATTACCCGAGCAATGCCGGGTACGGGAATGCTAGTAAATAATGATAATAAGCTGTGTTATTGTATAAAAGCACTATTAGGATGCACAAACTCAATGGAGGAGAATGACATAAATTGAAACAGTACGGTACATATAGTATGTAGCTATAATAAAATGCAACATTACAATAGTACTGTACAGTGGATACAATAATTATATTCTACACACTCTTTACTTGTTCTAGCATATCGAAAATCTTTACATTTGTTTAGTTGTCAGAAACTTTCTATTTTTCCCTCAATTTTTGAACTTCAGATAAACTTATGGGAAATGATGTATCATCAACTTCATATTTAGAATTAAAAAGAAGCTAAGCGACTTGTACACTGACAAAGCGATGTTTCTACTAGTACGGTGTGGGGAACTTCCTCTTTCAGTGATTGCTAAAGGGAAAGTTTATTCACGAAACTAATATTAAGTGTGTTGCGGGTGAGGAATTCGCGTTAGTTCCGAAATTCGTTACTCGAGGAAAACTCCGCATAAACCGAATCGCGTTGCCGCGCGAGTTCACTGTAGTTTAAAATTGTACATTGAAGAGAAGTAAGCTTTTATTTCATACGAGGAAGCAATATTCCCAACAAAAGCAAAATTACACATGCAAAAACTTGACGACCATCCCAATGTCTGAATTATTGCAAAAGCAAAGCAAAGAGCGAAAATTGAAAGTTATTTTAAACTAGTGGTACCCGCACGGCTTTGCAAGTAGTTGAAAATTAAAAGGTCACTCGGTTCGCATGTATATTTACAAATAATGGATGACGAATTTTCCGCCAATTGGCTATGTTCATTTGTTCTTCCATTCCACGTCATGCTAATTTCGTAATTTACTCGTCCATCTTATGATAATTTTGCTCCGGAAAATGTTCTTAAAATTGAAATGGAAAAAGAATAAAATCGAATTTTCGAAAAATCGCTTCGAGGTGCACACCCACATGCTACAAACTAACTTTGTATCAAACTTCATGAAAATCGGCCAAACGGTCTAGGCGCTATGCGCGTCACAGACATCCTACAGTCATCCAGATAGACTTTCCGCTTTATTATTAATAAAGATTTCGGATATTTATTAATGTTCGATTATAAATACTAGTACCGTTTTTCATATTTTTCTATTTTTTTTTCTTTTTTTTAAAAAACTGAGTGTGTTGATACATTAACCTAATAAAAGTCAATTATTAAAAATTTTAGTTTTTGAAGCTTTCGGTAAAATTGAAACATACTTTTATTTCATTTTATCAGTGGCATAAGGTGGGAGATAGTGTCCAGGTCCGGACCACTAACTTGATGATCAAAACCAATTAATTAGTTCAAAAAATATAAGTTCTCTATAAGATTAACTCCTATAATAATAGTTAAATTTTGTTTAAAAAAGGTTTTTCATCATCTAAAATCAATTTAATGAATGTGTATGTATGAGTAAAATTTTAATTAAATTATGATTGCATCTATTTACATTTTCAAGTAGCCAAGTTGCGCTTCTTGGATTAAATATTCACTGTTAGGAATGGATTAAAAATTTGAAGGTTGAATTCTTTCAACTTTTAATCCTTTCCTGAAGCGAATACAGTAAAACCTGAAGTTGACCACCTTTGTAAGTTGGCCACCTGTTTAAGTTAACCACTAAAGTAGTGCACCGCAAGTGGCCAACTTACACAGCGTTCACTGTATCCGTAAAAATCGTAAAAAATGCTTCGAATGACAAATTGGCTAATTAAAGAAAGGAAAGAATAAATATTTCTTATTAAAATTCCATGTTCAAATAAGCCAATTTATTAGTCTAAACCACTTTTTGAATTCTTTTCGTTCAATCCTCAAACGGTGTGTATGTGTATGTTTTTATTTATTTATTTTTAAAAAAGTAGCGAAGTAGCGACTACATTTCAAAAGTAGTTTGTAGTTGCTACATTTTGAAAAAAGTAGTTGTAGTTGTAGTTGTAGTTCGCTACAAAAAAAAATGTAGTTTTTCCAACCACTGGTCCATACCTTAATCTGGCTCTGGTTACACTATTGAATTTAGCAAAGCAGATAGCAATGAACTATGTTATTCAATTAAAACTGAGAAAACAGAAGGAGAAAACTTCTATAAAAGTAAGTTTGGAGGTACTTATAATAAAAAACAACTATTACTATTATGTATATTATTACCGTGTTGACTTGTAGAAATGTGCAACACGGAATCCTGAGGGGCAATTAACACCTGTGTATCACACTAAATAGGAAAAATTGCCCACGAAACTATTATTTTTGAAATCGCAATATCTCATTGTGACCCAACCTCCGGTACTTTCGATAGCTGAGACACTATCGATAAAAGTCAGTCGTTCGATTATATCGATAAATTCATATCGTTAATGACAAATATTTATCTCAGGCAGGGCCGTCCCAAGGCGCCAGGGGCGAATATTTTCTGACGTCCCGTTCCCACACACAGAATGGTGGGAGTTTTTTTTGGAAAAGTATCGAACATTTTTATATCAATTATGATATAATTAAGCATGTCATTGGAAATCTAATGTGTTAAGTGTCTTAAAAAATGTTTAAAAAAAAGAATAATGCTGAAAAGAATTTGAAATGTAGTAAAAGCTTAGTTTATAGCGCCCCTTCATATATTTGCGTCCGGGGCGATTGCCCCACTCGCCCCCTCTTCAGACGGCCCTGATCTCAGACTCTAAAATTGTGTGTTTTTATTCTCTTCTGACAAGGTGGAACACCGCTGATGAAAATGTCGGGATATTTTTCTTGCAAGCATTATCAGCTGACTAATGATTCGTTGATACCAAGGCCGGTTTTATCGTCATTGTTAATGAGGACTTTTGCTCTGAGATTAAAAAGGAATGTACCGACAGACGCGAAAAAGTGAAACAAAATTTTAGTATTCCGATGTCGCGCTGACTGAGTCTTGCTTTGGGAAAAAAATGCATATATTTTAATAGGAAAGCACGATTTTTCATTGAACGCACTTTTATCGCTACTGTCAGTCAGTAAAAATCCGGGCTGCGGAGTCAGAGAAGAAAATGAACGACTCCGGCTCCGACTTCCAGAATTTTAATACCTTCGACTCCGACTTATTTACCCCAAAAGCAGTTTGACTCCGCATTCTTTTCAGAAATACAGACTCACAGGGAAAATGACCGACTCCGACCCTTGGAATTTTAACACCTTCTACTCCCGACTCTGACTCCTTTACCACAAAATCAGTACAAATGATGCATTTGTACATTTCATTGCTAAACTAAATGTTATGGAAATCGCTGGAAGCATAGAAACAATCTGCGTAAACTTTTTATTATCATATTTCAGACCAGTTCTATTTGAAACAACTGAAAACGTCTTTATTGTCCAATGTCATGTTTTTCGTTTCGGTATTTTCGTCTTAAGGGTTGTCCATAAATGATGTCACATTTTATTTTCTGCATATTTGACCCCTTCCCCCTCTATGTCACGAAGTGTCGCATTTCGCCTAACAATATAAAATGCTTGTTAAGTTATAAATTTTAGAAATGTGGAGTTATCACATGGCTGCAATTCTTGATTTCAAAAACTTCAATAGTATGTTAGAAAAGAATTCAAGCTCTTATTTTTAGATCAAAGCTCATTCGCTGTTAAGAATCCCTAGCTAGAATACACAGAACCTTCAACTTCTTTACTATTTAAAGGTAAAGGATCATTACTGAGTGGCTTAAATTGCTCTCTTGATGCTTAGCGATGTTAATCGTTTTAGTTAATATCTTTTGCCAACTTTTTATAATTGTTGAAATTTTATCTTACATGCTGCGTAAACAAAAATCAAAGACATTTAAGGGAAAAACCAAAGACCTTGACGAAACAAAAGTGTCTTTCGAGACGCAGCAACTGTCAAGAGTGAAAATACTGGTTAATGGTTGAAAAAACACATAGTTTGGAGCAATACCCAAATTTGGGATCTTCTGGATAGGCCCCGAGCCGTATAATAAAGCTCTGCCTGCAACATGAACTAGATTTTTACTATCACAACACTGGAAACAATTTTCGTGTTCACATTTGCTTATAGTCACTATCTTTTGATTTTCAATTTTGCAGTTCCAATCGATTAAAGCCATTCCAGGAACTAGAATATTTAATAACTTTTGACTGCACACGACTGGAAAGTGGAAACATGCAACCTACTTTCACATTCATGTTTGCATTTTTTCGCTTTCTTTTCACCCTATAGCAATTATAAATGACTAATTTTCAGATGAGAGATCGTGAAGAAAATAAAGTTATGAAAAGCTTCTAATAATACGCTTCTAATAAAGTAATGCGTCTAATAAAGCTGCTTTTTCCACAGTGTTTTTCGTGATATCGATTTATGAAATTCCAAGCATTCGATCAAACTTCCGCAGTAAATTACAGGGTGCGGCAAAAAAATGGCAACTTTATTTTTTTGTATAATTTTATCAAAAAATTTTTTTTAACAAATGTAACAATTAATAACAATAGCATGGACCTATGGTCATAACATATTCAGTCTGTTTCAAAGTTTCCTCCTCTGGCGGCGATACACAGCTCCAGACGTGACCTGAAATTTTCAGCGATGGGCCGCAGGTCCTCCGGCAACAATCGAGCCCATTCCCGGGGCAAGGATTGCTTCAGCGCCTTCAAATTTTTGTGGGGCTGAGCACAGACCTTAGCCTCTAAAATGGGCCACACGCTGTAGTCCATTGGATTGAGGTCCGGCGAGTAGGGCGGCCATTCCGCCGACGAGATGAAATCTGGAAAATGGGTCCTGCACCAGTCTTGCGTCATTTTTGCCTTGTGAGCAGGCACCGAGTCCTGTTGAAACGTCCAATTTGCATTGCCGAAGTGCTGCTGAGCCCAGGGAAGCACAACAGCCTCAAGAATGTCGAGGCGGTATACTTCTTGGTTAATTTTCACCCCTTGGTCCACAAAAACGAGTGGAGTCTTACCGCTGGCGCAGATTCCGCCCCAAACCATCACCGAAGCGGGATTTTGACGATGCTCGACGACTGCTGAGGTACTTGGAGCTTCTACGAACCATATTCGGTCGTTTTGGTGGTTGTGCGCTTGCTCGACGGTGAACAGTTTCTCTTCCGTGAAAAGGATACGCTCCCATCGTTGAGCAGCGGCCCGACGCTTGAGTTGGCGGCATCTTTGCAGTCGTACGCGTTTGTTGTCGTCGGTGAGAAGCTGAACTTTCTGGAGCTTGTAGGCCTTGAGATTGAGCTCCTCTTTCGACATTCGGCGGACTGACCGATCGCCTATGCCGGTCTCACGAGCGATTTTTCTCATGGAGACCCTTGGATTTCGTTGAACTCTCTTCTTGATGATTTTGCGGTTAGCAGACGTGTTGACAGTCCGCTTCCTGCCACTTCCTGGACGGCGGCCATCGTGGCCAAGCTCATTGTATCGTTTAATTGCTTTAGACACTACGTCCTTTCCAACACCGAGCAAACGCACAATTTCACATTGACGTTTTCCTTGTCGAAACAGCTCCAAAATTGCAACACGTTTGTTTGACATTCTGCATAGAAAAGCATGTCAATTAATCGATGGAAACATGATAAATGACTTTCACAGAAAAATAATGAGAATTTAATAGTAAAAGAATCATGTGGCTGCATTTAAACATGTCCGTGTAAAGACTGATACAAAAAGGTTTGCCAGCAAAAATCTCGATCTCGCAAGCTGACGAGCTTGGAATGACCGCCCTCATCACAATCCGACAAGGATCAGTTTTTAATGCCCTGAGATCTTTCTTGACACAACAGTGATTCCCAACCCATGATCCGCGGACCAAATTTGCTACGTGAGATCCTCCGGGGTGCTCCGTCGGACACTCTGGTGACTACTTACAAAAATTCATTTTTTCCCGTGATCAGAAAAAGATTACAACTTTCGTTGAAAAAGATACGTTCTTCATGATGAATATCAAATAGGCATTAAATTATCTTTAACATAATAAATATTAGAACACACCGTAACAGTTTTTGTATCATGGAGAAAGTGAGCTTTCAACAGAATTATGACAGGTTAATGGCACTTCATGGTCAGATCTGCGGTCATTGCATAGACAGTGTGCAATCAGTGAGCACGTGATTGTGTTGTAATTATAGTAGTAACTTAATTAATAATTATAGTTTGTTTTTCAAAAACGGTTGCATTCAATGACCTTTGAACTTGATCACAACTGATACGATCTATGCAATAAAGTTCGAACTTGCTTATAACGAGCCCTGATTTAACGAGGACCCGGAATTAGCGAGGAAATCAGAAATACTTGGTTGTTACAATGGGACCATAACTCGATTTTAACGAGCAAACCCCACTTAAAGCGAGCAATGTTTTTGTGATTCGTAAAATTTCTATTGACTTCCAGATCAGTTTTCCTTATTTTGTACATTTCCTTTAACATTTAAAAGTCATCCATAGTTAGTGGTAAATCATAAATCCTGAGATCAAGCGATGACAGTACATACTTTTTTAATTTGTAGAGTAAAGAAACATTTGAAAATTATGCATGTGCGTACATGTGTATGTGTGTAAAAGAAATACCAACTCCACAAAAACAATGACATGAGAAAGAGACATTCAGTCAGTTTAAAGCAAGGTAACCAACTTATTTGGTACTCTGTACAGTGATTAAAAAGAGGAAAAAAAGCAACTATGATGATGCTTTATTTATTTTTTTTTTCACGAACTCGCTTTTTACGAGCACTCGGTTATAACGAGCAATATCGCGATCCCTTTGCGTAGCGCTCACAAAAGCGAGTTCGACTGTAGTATAATGAGTGGTCCGTGGTAATTCACTTTCCGGCTAACCGTAGACATCAGCGGGTTATTGGAAAGTATTGCTATACATTCTATCCACCTTGTACGAGGTCTTCTCCTTACCTGGTACACTAAAACCTCCTTCCCTCCTCTCTCCCTGACCCTCCTCTACACTTAAATACATAGAAATCCCGTTACAACAAACTTCAGAGGACCGTTCGTTTTGTGCGTTTTAACAAGAACTTCATTGTAATGGAATTGAAGCAGTGTAATTGAAATTAAAACGGAACTGAAAATTTAGTTCGTTGAAAAAGGATATTTCGTTGCATTGGTATTCGTTGCAATGGGATTTCACCGTAGTGATATTTTTTATTGGTTCGAGTTGACACATCTGAAAATGCCTAAGCCACCTGAAATTTATTTTACGGACATGAAAATGCGAAACAAGTAAAAATTATTCAATTGGAAACCGTATTTAACTCATCTTCTATTCAGTGTCCTATAAGGAGTAGAAACAATATTAACATGTATCATTTAATTCTTTTTTAAAGATCTATCTTTAACGCTTTTTTTAACTTACAGGCCTCATGTTTGTTCCTACAATGTTATGTCCATGGTGAAAGTAAGGAAGCCGTGCCTCAGAGCTTATACACACATGGAAAGGATACGAAAGCCAAATTGGCCCTTATGCTGATGATTGGTGTATAGACTACAAACCCAGGTAAAGCCTGCATCTTTACAACCGTTTATATTTTCGACCCAGAACCATTTCTACAGGATTTGTGATTTTTTTCTAGGACTGTGTACTATACAGGATACTCGCACAAATTGGAACCTAGGTACCACACCGTCCTAAAATGTTGTCCCGGCTGTTTTCCGGTAGATGAAAAAGATTGCATACATTGTAAGTAAGCAAATTAAATCTTCTTTCTCTCTTTATTGAGTAGTTGAGATAACGGTTATCTCATTTACACTTGTTAAGGTCAACAGAAACTCTATCTTGGGTCCGAGTACCATATGTACTAGTTAATCCGTTTCATTTGCTTGTACATTCGTTATGTTACATTTCTTTGGTCGTATTCATTTATCTGTGTCTTTCATTGGCTGAATTCAGAACCGTGATCTGAGTCTCAACTGCCTTTATATGGAAAAATAATTGCATCGCAGAAACTCCCAACACACAATCGAAACAAAGAACTAAATAGTACAGTGGAGTTTCGAAAACTCGGCCTAACGTGGATCGAAAAGTGGCCGAGTCTGAAAATGCTGGATTATCGGAAACGCGCATACAGCGGGTTTTTTTACACAGGGGGTTTTTAGATGTGGATTCAGGTGAGTCAGAGTTTTCTAGATTCGCGCAGGTTGTCTAGTGACGAATTTTTGAGATTCTGACGCATTATAAAAATTATAAAAAATTATAAACAAGAACACAAAACTAGTCCTTGGTTTTAGAAAGTTAACGCAGAGCAAAATGACCCGTTATTATAGGAATTTATCTACAACCAAGCGTACCAACATAGTTTTTGGGTGTAACCAATGAGAAGAGATAAAATGGAGGAAGTGAAGACTTTCATTCGTGAAGATAAGACCCCAAGTCAAGTGATAGATTTCAAAGAAAAGCATTGGCAGATTTTTTTTTCGTTAGTTTCACGCAAAACGTGTCAACCATTTGTCGTTGCTGAGTGTCGTGACTTGAGGCCTTTTCATCAGCTTTTGCTAAGCCGATAATTGAACTTGCTCCCTCCATTTAATAATTCCTGCTCTATGGGTGTAACTGTTTTCTGATAATCTTCATCAAGTCTAGGGCAACTAGTTGTCAAAAAAAAAAAAAAAAAAAATCGTTATGCATTGGCCATAAATCAAGTAACCATTCGAGGAGAGCATTACCAATTTGAAATTGCGGTCACGCACTCATATTCGCAGATAACTTGAAATTTGATCCTTAACGAAGTTATAAAGTCGGAGGTTTTTTATATCCTGACTTCAACTATAAATACTTATGTACTTACTCTGCTCACTATGATAAAATCAAAAATAGGGATAAAATTTCCTCTAAAAAAGTCATTGTTGCATGGGTCCTTCAGGAGTCATTTTGTCCTGCGCTCTCTTCAATATTTATGCTAATGATTTTCCTATGAATGACTACACACTCACTGCTTCATTTGCGTATGATGTTGCTGCATGCCGTACTTTTTTTAAAAGAAAAATACACACTTAACACAAAAGTACCATTTATATTCATCATACCATCCTATTCATAGTATTGTTTTCATTCATTAAATAAGTAGTACGTCAACTTTTATGATTTTCGATTTTGCGAAGTTTTGCTTGTACGAACGTTTTTCGTGGTTCCAAGGAGTTCGTTAAATCGAGCGTACACTGTAATTTGCAATGAGTATGAACCTCCCCCCCCCCCCATCGCCTAAATTCATGGTCGTCTTGAGAAACATCAATGGTCATAATAATAAATGAAATATGAGGAACTATGAACAAGTTACTAAAGGAAATAAAAACTGAAAGGATAATTTAGGGCTCATTTGTATCAACTATGCTTGAGCGGGCATCTGCGAAACATTGACTTCGTATGGTATTAATTATTGTTTCTAATTATTAAATACAAGATGTGATGTCACAACCAGTGAACATATCTAGCTATTTTTTAAATTTACCAATTTAATAGAAATTTCACTCTCTTTTCGTCTTTTTTTACTGAGTTGGAGTTGTTCTACAAGTTCTATTTTTCGAACATTCAAAATATAGTCGAACTCGTGAATAACGAGCCCTGATTTAACGAGAACCCCGATTTAGCGAGAAAATCTGAAATACTTGGTTAATACAATGTTAAGTCCATAGGAGCCTAAGTCGCTTTTAACGAGTAAACTTCGCTTTAAGCGAGCAATATTTTTGTGATTCGTAAAATTCGCATTGACACCCAGTTCAGCTTTTTTTTTTTTTTTTTTTTTGGTAAATTTCCTTCAGCATTCCAAAGTCAACCTAGGTTAGTGATAAATTATAAATCCTGAGAACAAGTGTTGATATCATTTTTGTTTTTTTAATTTGTGGAGTAAAAAAACATTTAAAAATTATATATGTGTATACATGTGTATTCCTCAAAAACAATAAGAAGATACATTCACCAGTTCAAAGCAAAATAACCAACTTGTTTGGAACTGTACAGTGATTAAAAAGAAAAAGAAAAAACAACGGTGATGAATTTTTATGATTTTTTTCGCGAACTTGTTTTTTACGAGCACTCTGTTATAATGAGCAAGTATCACGGTCCATTTACGCTCGGTATAAGCGGATTCGACTGTAGTCTGTTAAAATTTTTGATTTATTATATAACTTTTTCACCCAAAACATTCTTTTTTAATTATCGCAACATCTGCATCATCTTTTAAGTTACACATTCACTCATTTTTCCAATGCGCTCGTGCGAGTTTACATTCAATTTGATTAATAAAATGAAATCGTTAATTTTGTTCAGTGGTTGGGAGATTCTATTTGATTAGCAGGAAACAGCATTTGAGAAACATACAATATACAATATACAAACAGCATACATATTTTCTTTTGTAGATGAGTGCAACGGTCAAAATGGAAAAAACAATGATGTCTGTGAAGAAGAATACACTTCGAAGTTCACGAACTGCTCTTGTGATGGTGAAGGACCGTTTCCTAAAACGACGTATTGCAAAGAAGGTAGGTACTAGTCACATTTGTTTTCAACGACTTCATCGCTTTCATAAAATGGTTAGTAGAAAGTGAAATAAAAAATAGGAAACTTCATCTTATTTTTTTCTATTTCTTTAAAAAGGTATAAGCTTTCGGTTTTTATTGCTGTCTTTACTTTTTCAAAAATGGGCAGTTCCAGAAGTTGCCATTTTGTGTAGCACGTGACAGCTCATATATTTAATTTAAAAAATAATTTCTAATGGTAATGAACACGTGTTGATTTCTTAAGCTACAAAATTTCATTCATTGCCCTTTTAAATTTTTATTTTTAACTATAAAATCGTCAGTCATGGTATGACAGGTGAAAATTGCTTTCTACAAGTGAACACCTACACATAACAAAAAATAACAAACAATGGTTTAATAAGGAAATAACCTTTTTTTTTTCACTTCTTAGCAATAGAACAACTTGTTATTAATAACGTGGAAAACTCAAGGGCATGAGAAGTTTTCCACGTACCATAATTAGTAGCTTTTGGTAAATAAAACCGTAATAAAAAATTTTTAAATTTTCCTCTTGTTTCCGAAGTGGTGTACTACCTAATTAGGAGGATCTTGCAGCCAAAATTAATTGCTTCATTTCCACTCTATTTTTTCTCTGTAGCTTCTGCTAATGGTTTCAAAGAAATACAACAAATAATATTCAAAAAAAAAAAAAAAAACTGAAAACACGAAAAGAAATTTTATTCATTCTTTCAATTTCATCTCAAGCGTAAACTTCAACTTTCTATTGCGTTTTGATTTTCAACTACTCCTTTTATTTCCGAAATATTTCCGGTCCTCATATTCCTATACTAAAGTTTGATTGGCCCACCGGTCACTGAAGGTTAGCCCATACTGCTCAATGCATCCAATTATACAAAATTTATAAAACGCTGCTGCTTCCTTTTTGATAAGATTCATTTTATTCGCTCATAAAGTGTTGTCGTGCACTTTAACTAAAATATTATTTCCTTTCAGACAAAAATCCTTGCTTGACAGATAATGGTGGTTGTGACCATTACTGTAATTTTGAGCTAAATAAAGTCACCTGCGAATGCGGCTCAGGATACACGCTGCAAGCAGACGGTAAAACATGCAAAGGTAAAATTCTGTTTATATAATTTTATTTATAGCTAATTCAATCTAATTAGCAATGATATCATAGTCTAAATTAATCCAATATTTTAAACTTAAAAAATCTCTGATTAGAAAAAAGTTGCCAAAGTCAAAGAAAATTGTAATAAATAAACAAGGATAAAAAAAATTAGAACTTTTAAATTTGATCTTTTCTACCTTGTCCTATTCACGGTACTTTTCTTACATAGTAATATTCCATTCAGTGTTATGAATTATAGAAATATAATATAGTAGTGTTAAAAAGTGCGAAGAGAAAACTTTTGAACATTTAGAAATTTCATTTTTTTTTACTTTAAGCATGCACTACTTTCATTAAATTAATATATGTTGAACCCTATTTCTAACATTGCAAAATTATTCTAGACGGCAGGAGAACTTTGAACCGGGCTAAAAATTTATTTTGAATTGTTTTTATTATTGATATTTCTTAACTTTGGACAAATATTTCTTTGCTTTCCCGATTTTTCCATTTTTTTCTCTAACTCTTGGCCTACCATCTTGAAACGTTTGTCGAGGATAGTTCTTGGCTTTGAATTACTCCGAACTCTAGTAAAATTACTACTTACATATTAACTACTGTGAGATGGAGTATTTATAGTCCAGAATTTTTTTACAGTAAATTGAACTGGAAAAGGTAAGCGATTGCACTGCTAATCGGTGCCCACGTGACCTATGGTTCGAGGCATATAATTCTCCATCCTCGCTGTCTCCTCGAGTACCATTCAGCATAAGGAATAGCACAACGTTCTGCGAGCAATGAGACGGCCAGATTCGAACCTCACTGCTAGTATCTCGTTCCTTTTAATCAGCGCAACAAGCAACAGGGTTCTCATTTTCTCTACCGACAAATTTTACTGTAAAATAGGATTTTACAACAAAAAGTACTGACTACATGGATGACAGCACTTTTTCACGTAAAATTTCAGAAAGCTTTTCAACAGTATATGCATGAAAAAAACTGTGAACCATCACCCTTTCGTCACAGAATAAAATTCCTGCTGTACCGCTGTTGCTTCAAGAGAAGTGGTCTGGTTCTTCTTATGAATTCTGGGTAAATGGACATTACTGATCTCTTATCCGCTGACAGTTCCGTATTATCATATGGACTTGTTTTCTCTGTATTGACCCTTGGAACTCCAAATTTTGTCGTGTGATAAATTACAGGAATGCACACATATGTACATCTAATGAAAAGGATCGTTCGGGCATTTAAAAACTGCAATTTTTCAATGATTTCCCCAAATTTGCCAAATCGTTAGACTAGATTGCCAGATAAGAAAAAATTTGAATGGTCACAGTGACCTCACGTGACATACCACCTGTGTGCCCCTAAAGAGCCTAGTTTCTGCTTTATAGTTGACACTTTGAGAAACGAAAAGGTGATGTTTTATGCTGCTTGAGCCTTGCGTAATTTCTTATAACGCACGCTCATATTTATTTCATTTTTTCTTCCCAGAAAACAATCCGTGCTTTAAGGATAACGGTGGCTGCGAGCATCACTGTCGTTATGAACAACGAAAATTAGAATGCGCATGCGCTGAGGGGTTTATTTTGGAGTCAGATGGACGAGCATGCAGAGGTAAATGAATTTTTATTCCTTGGCTCAAACTCACAGTTTTCACATTTTATACTCAAAGTCAAAAAATGTTTATATGGTAATCCTTTCCTTGAATATGAATGTTCATTGTAACTTCCATAACAATGAATAGAGTGGAGTTAGAAATGAGTTCTTTTAACACTACTATCCCAAAAGAATATTTCGCACCCCAGCAGGGACAGTAACGCAACTTAAAATTTTGCAAAAACGTATTAAGTGTTGATTTAAAAACTAAATTTAATGCTCTTTATTGTTACAAAGCTCGTGCAGTTAGCTTACATAAATGAAGCGTGGTGGCGCAAAAACGATATAATCAACAGTGACATAACATTAAAATTTCATAATTTAGAAGAACAATTTTCGAACTTTAAATATGCATTAAGTTAGACAACAAAACTAACCAGTAAACATAAATCATAATTTTTTGCTTACATTGTAGTTATTTGAGAATGAATCACTTAAATCTTCTCTTGCATAAAACCTTGATTTTCTCCAATTCTGTTATTTTGAGTTGTCACTTTCCTTGGCAGGGTGTGATGTTTACAACAAAACAAGGATTTTCAATAAAAGCAACGTAGAGATTTTTTTATGTATAATTTGCTTAAAGTTTTCACTGAAACTAAATGGTGAAGTGCCAGATGAGCTTTTTACTAATATGGTACGCATGGTAAGCGTTTACCTTTGTTCTGAAAAACAAGATTCAAACCCACTATAATTGCAATAAACGTTGAGGTAAAAGGAAAAGCTTCTTTAAACCATTCAAAAACGTCGTGATCTAGGACTTCAGCCGAGTATCTCAGATCCTGAAGTGTAAAACCTTTTTCATTGATACAATAATTTCGTGAAACCTAGAAATACATGCATGTAATTTAATTTGCACTTTTATGAGTCACAATATTGTTCGATCACATTCGTGGAACGCGCAGTTTGTGTGAGATAACAGCAAGGTTCCCAACTTTTAACAATTCTTTGACTGAAAATTGATTTTGGTCCGTTTTTAAGTTTTTTTTTTTTTTTTTTGGTAACTGAAAACCAAAAAGGAAAAAAAAAAAAGGAAAACACACTCTGCAATTCTTTTTAGTATTGATCTTCTTTTTCTCTCTCTCATTTTAGCGGATAAAATATGTATGGAATACGAATGGAGGTTACCATAGCTTTCCGTGGAATTATGTAACCCTATAGAATTTTCGATAACGAGATTTTAAAAAAATCGTTCTGTAAAATAACTAAGCAACGCTGAGGGAAAACATTTCATTTAAAATTAGCTTTCCTCACATGGAATACTTTATTTCTTGATTATTATGCACTTTTCCATTTATAATTTTTCTATTTTTCCCTATTGCCCTGCATCCAATGCTGGTGTTATAAAAAATATTTGGGGAACTAACCTTTGGGGTTTGAACGTTACTCACTAAAAGAAAAAAAGGTTTGAATTTGAAACCTATTTACAAAACATTTGCGCTATCTTTACGGAAAAAAAGCCGAATATTTGGGGGGATGATTCAGCGTTTCCCCCCCCCCCCGTAACACTGACAACAACTGAAAATGCTGTTAATGATGAATTGCAGTTTTTGTTTTATTGCAAGATCTCCTGAAATATGCATCTACGCATTAGAAAATGTGATGACAGGTTGTTTTCTTTGCAGTAACACTGCAGTGGCAAAGAAAACACTTTTACAGAATTAAGTCGTCGCAATTAAAACGGGAGGGGTTCAACGAAAAAAATGGCTTGCGAATTTAACGACAAAACTTTAATATCCCTGCAAAAAGAAGGAAGTTAATTTTTTAAATCCAAGGCGCGTAACGTATTATAGTACTCCCCATGCTGCCTGACATCCGAGTTAGTATATAGTAATGAGGTGAAAGAGTTCAGGTAGACGAGACCTTGCGTTTGGCTGTAAAGTATTACAATTTTTTGATATGGTAGGTGTTATTGCGAGTGATTTTACTCCGTGCTGTAATTAGCTCTGGAGTAGTACTTTGTGTAAATTTTCATAGGATTTGGATTTTTTTTTTTTTTTTTTCAATCGGGAATTCTTTTAAGTGGTGTAAATTTCTTTTGTATTACATATATCCATACATGCATACAGGCAGGGGCGCACTTAACTCAAATTTTTGGGAGGGGGAAAATTATCAATTTGCCGAATGAAACTCCCAAATGTGATGAATGATAAAGTATGCATATGCACACATGCGTACATTCTAATGAAAACGAATATCTGGGCATTTAAAAACTACAAAATTGCAACATTGCTGAATAGGGATCTTTTTTGTATGTCACAATGACTTACCATGACCTCTTATCGGGAGCCACACTATGCAGGGTTTTATTTCAGGTTAAGTAGCAACTAAGTTTTCAATTGGTTTATGAAATTATCTTACAGTTTTAATTAAACTTTGACTTGTTTTGAAAAAAAAATGTTTTTTCGCGTTTTTTTAAAATCTAAATCGGTAATAACCTCTTATACATCCCTCGTCAAAATCTTACCCAATTGTTGCCGAAAAACTCCGTGCTTGCTTTTATATCGTTGACAATGACAGCTATTCACATTATTCGTTTCTAATCATGCAACCACTGGGTACAAAATTTAACTCTTCAGCTGTCTAAATTTGTGTTTTCAAAGTTGTGCTCGGGTATTGAAAAATGTTCATTTGTTTGTTTTGTGTTTTCAGAAAATAATCCTTGCAATCACAAGAATGGCGGGTGTGAGCATTACTGTAGCTACGAAAACCGTCAGTTAAGATGCCACTGTGCTCCTGGATACGTTTTGCAGCCTGATGGTAAAACATGCAAAGGTAAGTGTTTGCTTCTACGTTCCAGAACTAAGTGCGAAATCATAACTCGGTACTAAAGTTATGGATCAGAATTTTCAACAAAACCTCTTTTTGAACAGGCTGTGAAAGAAATCCTTCCTTATTTATTTATTTAAAATTCTCAGATAAGTTAAGAATCTATATAAAGTTTGTTACTGTTAAGATGAACTCCGATGAAAGAAGGATTAAATTTAAGAAATCCGGTTTTTCAAACCATGGGTGCGGAATACTGTTTTGATAAAGAACATGCATGTTTATATAATTGGCACCGTTATTAGACATTTGGCGATCAATATAGTTCTGAACCTGTTTGATTGGAATGCACTAGTCGGAAGTCACATCACTTTCAAAAACATTTAGAGCGTTCTGAATTGTCCTATGTTTTTCAGAATTAATCATTTTTCTGTTTCTGGACAGAAAAAGAAAAGCTCTTAATAACAAGCGAGGGAAAACACCAAGAGATTCAAGTGAAAAATAGCGAGCTCTGTAAAATTTCCTCGCCAAAGACGTGCTACTGTGGAAACCCAGCTCTTCAATCATAACGATTCCTCCTGTAACTACTTGTTCTTTCCATGTATAAATCTACTTCAAGCTCAAGCTCCTTCTTATCGGAGCCAAACTGTAAATATATATCATAATCGCACAATAGTGATAAGATTATTTTTATGTTTTAGAGGATAATCCTTGCAAGAAAAACAATGGCAACTGCGAACAGATTTGTGAGTTCGAAAACAGGGTCCTCAAATGTTCGTGCACTGAGGGATACGCCTTGAAACCCGATCGCAGGTCTTGTAAAGGTAATATTTTTAAATTGTTAGAGTGAGCAGGCTAGCACTTCACTCGATGTAGGTTAATTTTCAAAACGTACAATGAGTGATCTTTCAGTAAACAAAACATTTCTAAGCTTCGTCCACAGAGAACTTATTCCATTAGTATTGAATGAAGCAAAGTTGACTTACAGGGCTCCGCATCAACTTTTCGCTAGATTAATTTCACAGTGCTGACGTTTAAACAAAAGGACTACGGGAGGTTTAAAGTCTTAAGAATTAAAATAAGAAATAACAACGTCAAAAAGCACAAATTGCAGATTACTGCAGACACGTGTTTCGGCTTTACAAGGAACGCCTTTTTCAATGCAAAATGTCAAAAAGTGCAAATTGCAGATAACTACAAACACGTACTTCGGCGTCACAAGGAACGCATTTTTCAATGCAAAATGCATTGAATAAGTCGTTCCTTGTAACGCCTTAATTTCTTTAGAATTGATTTTCATACGCAAATAATTTGAAGCTGTCTGATTTGTAAAATTTCAAATATATTGAAAAGATATACAGGAGCTCAGCACCTGTGGGCTCTCACGCAAATTGAACTCTGATTTAATATTGACACAAATTCATCGCTCGTCAACTCATCATAGCTTTACATTCTTGTGGTATAAATTCATTATAGGAAGTAATGTCACTGGGAACTGACGTTTTAATTAGTATATCCACTAATTAAAGTCATACAAAGGTGAGATTGGGCTTATATGATTCCCCGAAAAACTGCGATTTTTTTGGTCCCTGGATTGAGTATAGCTTGCTTTTATTCTCGAGGATTTAAGATGACAAGCATAGATACAGTTGAATTTTAATATTAGAACAGCTGCCTCGAAAATAAAAGTTATGTCAAGTGACACGTGTTCAACAATCAGGCTTGTACGGAAAAAAAAAGTCAGCAAAATTTTGCGGCAGATTCGCAACTCCAAAGCTCGAATACGCTACCTTGCGGTGAATGACACTACTAAAGAAAAAGGTAAAACATTCCATTCCACGTGTTTTTTTTGGGGGGTAAATTACAGGTTTCAGACAGTTTGTGATGTAATGTAGTTTCAGAAGAATAGAAAAGAAAGCTTCCACAAACACGATGAAAAATTACTGTCATTCAGTAAGCGTCGAAGCAAGTTATAAGTTACGGCATGCGTTTGTTTTACCTTTTTCATCCGCCATTTGACAGTGGCTGAAGCGCCCTCTGTAGTTTATTGGAGTTGCGAATTGCAGAAAAATATCAAAAAAGGATACATTTTAAATCCCTCAATTACAGGTAAAGCCTCAAAATGAAAACCAAAGTTTTATTTATTCATATTCGAAAAAAAAAATGGCAACAGATCTTTCATTTAATGATTTTCTTCACACGCTACAAATTTTAATAAAAGCATTGTTACGGAAAGTTGAAATGAAGCACTGAATAATAATTTGAATGAAGGGAAGCTTTCAAAAAATAGGAATTTTCTGTCGAAATCTAAGTATCCTAATTAATAGTTTTTTGATTGATGTCTCTGCTAATTATTATCGCAGGATTATGTTAAATAGCCAAACATGAAGACAGAAAAATTAGGAACTCATCGATACCTGGTTCAATGGTCAGTTCATTGGCGTTCGGGAAGAGTATACATCGGGACATACCTAGATAGGTACATACGCTCTGTTTTTAATTACACAAGATGATTTTATTTAGATTCATACAAATAAAACGGTTCACCTTGTGTAAAAGCAATGAGCAAACCGACGATTTTGTAGATAGAACTTGCAAGCAATGTTGCGTACCCATATTTCATGGGTACAAGAAACCCATTAATCAATGCATAAAGTTATGCACTTTGGTGTGTAAACATTACAAATGACCTTCATTTAGATTTGTTTCGATAACCTAGAGGAGGATGGAGAAACTTTTTGGACCTAAATATTACTTTAAGTTCTGCAGTTGGGCCAAAAGCCACCCTAGCAGAATCTAACTCTCAAGGCCGGTTTTATTGCTTGAGTTTTTTTACGGCTTGAAAATACAATCTGTAGGCTGGATGTCGTATTAGTAAAGCGTTAGCCTTCTGCGCCGTGGTCCCGGGTTCTGACCAGCGGTAACCAGTCGGTGGATTTTCGAGATGCAGAAAATCTTCAACTCCCATGTCGTATAATTATGCGCATGTAAAAGATCCCTTGGGATTCGTTTGACTTCAAATGACAAAATTCAATCCTCGATGCTGTTTCGCATCGAAGAGGACCCAGGTGACTCCATCTGGTGGGAACTGGGCGTTAAAATTATCTGTGCCATTGACATCCGTGTGTTCGCCGTGGCACATGAAAGACTGGATGTCATATCGGACAATATGGCATCCTAGGTCTGCAAAACGCGAAATCGCCTAAAGCAGAGTCCTATTAGAAAGAAAGAAAAGAAAATTACAGTCAACTCTCAACAACTCGAAGTTCAATAACTCGAGTTTTCCTTTATCTCGAAGTTTTCATTGGGTCTATTAACTCCTGAGAAGACTGTGGGGACTTCCCATAATTCGAAGAGTTTAGTCGGTCCCTTGGAACTTCAAGTTTTCAAGAGTTGACTGTACTTCTTGACCTCAGTTTAGAGCCGTGAAATTCATTTTAGAGGCGTGTCTAAATATTAAGGACGCGATCTTTATTGTTTTTGAGTGAGTAATAAAATAATAGCCATGAATTCTATTAAAAAAAATCACTTTCCGAGGATGAAATGTAAGCTGGCATGGGAAGAAAATATTTGTACTATTTCTCTTTTAGCATTAAGAATGATTTAAATTTAGTCTTTTATCGGTTAGTTTTGTTATTATACTCGAGTTAATTCTTGATAGTTGAAATTTTAACCTTAACTCCAGTGGATTAACCCTAAACTCCAGTGGATAGCGTTAATTTTCAACCACTTTTTTTATTCGTCATCCCCCTGAAATGACAGTCTTACCAGTAAAACAGTGAAGTTACCGGATCGAGTTCAGCCTTGTCACTATAAAGCCTTTTCCTGCATGTTAAACATTACTAAAACACATAACCAAGTTATCATGCCGTGGTGCGAGTTTCATTGTTGAAACTCGCGGGTTATTCGATCATTGGCTATTATATATACGAGGATGATACAAATCTAAATTACATTAATGTTACATGCTCACAAGTGGACTGATTGACCGTATTTGTCCAAACTGTAAATAAATGGTTAGGGCGCTTAAAAACTGAATAAGTCCAAAAACTTCCAATATCTGATCTAGAGCATTCTGATTTTTTGAGAGACGAAGTTAGTCATGCAGAATCTTTAAAAAGTCTATTTTCAGTTTTTCGCAAAATAGAAAGCACAACATAGTCTTAATTCCAGGAAGCCTCGAATGTTTCAACTTTAAATTAAATTTCGTGAGTTTTTTTCATTAGTACCTTAGTTGCGTTATAATTTCTTTTATCCTAATTTAGAGAAAAATCCGTGCCGAATCAAGAATGGCGGCTGTGATCATCACTGCAGTTTTGAAAATAGAACGCTCCGTTGCTTATGTGCTTCTGGGTTCATACTACAAGAGGATGGAAAATCATGTAAAGGTATTCATTTTTAAAAAGTAATAATTATATGTTGAAAAATCTGACGTACTCTTGGTAACTAGAAACCAACTGCGATTAATGATTGTCATCTTTACTAATAATAAAGCTCAAAGTTTGGATATATGTCGGGATCTATATAGCGCTAAACCGTTGGGCCGATTTTTACGAAATTTGGCACAGAATTAGTTTGTAGCATGGGGTGTGCACCTCGAAACGATTTTTCGAAAATTCGATTTTTTAATTTTTCTATTCCAATTTTAAGAACATTTTACCCGGGAAATTATCATTGCGTAGAAGAGTAAATTACCAAATTATCATAACGTGGAACCGTAACCGTGGGCGAGCAAATGAACATATCACATTGGCGAGAAATTTATCATCCATTATTTGTAAATATACAGGCAAACCAAATGACCTTTTAATTTTCTACTACGGGCAAAGCCGTGCGGGTACCACTAGTCATTAATAATCCTAAAGTCTTCACCAATAGTTGAAACTTTTATGAACCACCACTGCGTGAACACTAATGTAGGAAATACCCGTTGCTATTTTTGTGATTTGAGATTGTTATGGCATTCTATTTCTGAACAAAAAATAAGTTTATTATCTATCTAAAAGAACTTTTATAAATTTCAATTATTTCATGATTATATAATTAACTTGTAATTAACAAATTTGTATCAAACGGAAACCTGTTTCAAATAGATATTTTTTTCTCGATCCAAATGAATTCTGTGAAGAATTGACTTCGTCGTATAATAAAAATTGGAAATGGCGTGGAATATTTTTCAGAGCACAATCCTTGCACTGAGGACAATGGAGGTTGCCACCATATATGTAGTTTCAACGATAGAAAATTGCAATGCGCATGTGCCGAAGGTTTTATTCTTCAAAGCGATGGAAAATCATGCGAAGGTATGTAGTATTTTAGTATTTCAAATCAAACAAAGTTGAATTTTGAATTTATATCAGTTGTGGGGTATTATATTCAGTTATGCGTTATGTTAAATGGTAAATTAGGGATTGATATTTTACTTCATTTAGCTCATGAATGTTTAATTGGGCCTTGAAATTGCATCCTGTGTTTAGGTTTTTTGGACCGACAATTTCATTGTCAATGGAATCAACGAGAGCAAAAACAAACTCTTCAAAAATTAGAAGAAGAAAAAATCGATGTCGAAACGTTCTAGAGACAAGAGGTATAAAGTTTTTACGCTGTGTCGCAAAATCTGGAACAAAACTTATTTGTGTCCGCTCTTAACAAGGCCTTAACAATACCGCTGTGTAAATTAAGGTGAACAAGAGAGAAATTTTTATTTTTTGATTGATTTAGAAGGTGTAGTCATCATCATATCATTATTTCTATTCTGCATGCCATTGTATAGGTTTTGGGTTATATATGTTGCTTTTGCTATACAGGTTATGTATCTAGTATATGCTACAATATTGTTAAGTTTTTCCTCCGATAATTTCTTGTTATAGTTTATATTACTATCTGGTAATTGTTTATATAATTATCCGTAAGTGTATGTGTGTGTTTGACTGATTTCAAACATGGATTAGCTCCCAGGAAACGATGTCTATCATTACTCCTTAAGAAATTACAAGTTTTCACACTATGTGAAATTGCTTCAAAATGTGAAGCAAGCATAGGAGCAGTCAATAAAATTATTTAGTTAAAAAATAAGACACTTTCACTTTAACCTGGAGCCATAGGCGTGCGCAAAGATTCAGAAACGAGGGTACCCAGGACAGCGGAGAGCCAAGGTGGGCCCCTTGTCAGTTTTTCGCCGCTCCCCACCCCCCAGAAAAAAAGAAGAAAAGAAGGGGAAAAAAAGGAGGAAAAGAAAAAAAAGAAGAAAAGAGAAAAAGAGAAAAGAACAAAAGAGGGAAAATAATTAAGACTGCTTGCTTGAAAATAATTAACTCTATAATAAGTTCCACAGCAGTAAATACCAAAAAAGTAAATTTTACTTTATCTTTGCGTTTCCACTTATTCGGAGTTTCTCTCCCCCCCCCCCTTTTTTTTCTTTCTTCCTTTCTTTTCTTTCTTCCCCCCTCCCCTTTTTTTATCTTTCTTTTTTTTGCGTCAGTGTCACCGGGCCCTAGTTTCCGACTAGACTGACATGACCTCTCGTCGGCTCTGACTGTACCAGTAGGTTTAAATTTCGCAGAAAAGGGCTCCCATAGTTGATCGTGAAAATTTAACGAAAATTTTATATAATTTATTTAATTATTGGAGTAAAAAAGCATTTTTAAAGCGTATGAGGTACTCTCTTAAAAAATTCCAGCGATTTTAACTCAGACTGAGTAAATTTTCACTCCTTTACAGTTTCGAAAACGCACTTTCCTTATAGGAGTGAATTTCATTCCTTTTGCGGAGCGGTTATTTTCACTCCATTTGGATAAGCTAATTTCACTCCCTTTTGATAAGTGTTTTCCACTCTTTTTTAAGACTAAATTAATATCCTAAATGAGTGACTGCTTTCCGTTTTGGAAAGCCGCTATTTCACTCTTTTTTAGAATAAAATAGATAAAATCATTTCACTCTCATTTGGTGAAATTGTTTTTTAAATGTGTTTTCATGTGCTTATGCTGTGTATTTGGATTTAAAACTGTTTTTAAAATTGTTATTACATTTGAAAAAAAAATAGGTTAAAAAAGTGTGAAAAAAAAAAGAACTGTTTTTAGTGTTTCCGAAGAGGTTGCACAAAAACTGTATGGTAAGTTCGAAGACTTTTCTAATTTATTAAAACTTTAACTGGTAATATTTCTTGAACTACTCGTATATCGTTACAAATCACCCACGTGCAATATTACGTACATTTCCGAATTTAAAGATTGAAATAAAATTAAACAAACCCACACAGTTCCAAATAAATAGATTTAAAATTTTGAAATTCTATATTGATATTCTCGGTGTGCTTCTCGGTGTGCCTTTTAACATTAATAATGTTTTAAAAGTTACCTCAGTTCAAATTAATTTAAAAAGTCACTCATAAATTATGACAAGATACGTTTGAATTCAATTTTGTTTCTTCGGGGCCATTCATTAATTACGTAAGGACAATTTTGGCAATATTTTTGACCTTCCCTTCCCCCTATGTAAGGGTATGTAAGATTCCCTCCCCCCCCCCCCATCTTACGTAAGATTCTTTTTTTTCTTCACAATAATAAAATAACAAATATTACATCACTGGGATCGTTCTTAAATTAACTATCATTATTATTTTTTAAAACCTTTTCGAGTAAAGAAATGTAAGGACGCTAGAATGCTTATCCTTTAAAACTATTTATTTTTATAAAAGATCTACATGAACATTAAAAACTGAGCAAAGGCTACTAAAACATTAAAACTTTTAAACAGTAAAAGGTAACATTTGAAAGGTTCGCTGTCGGGCGAAACACCTGGTCGCAAGCTCTCCAGGAACAACCTCCTTCGATGGAGCGCACGTGAGTTAACTCTCCTGAGCAGAGTTGAGTAGCGCGCGTGTTCGCTACTGATTGCGCTGATCAACTGGAGCTGTAAAACAGAGGAGGAGCTGTCAGAGGAGTTCCGGAGTCCACTGACCTGGAGTCCCCACAGTACTCCCCCTCCAGTGACAACGGAACGCTTTATGAATACTTATGGAATCGAACACGACGCCCTGATCGCGTGGTGTAAAACTCCTCTGTGGTTTTCGATGGAGCACTAGTAGGTAGTTCCAAGGATGCCGGAGTCAATTTTTCAGGTTGTATTGGAGGTGATGGGGTTGATCCAGTATCCGTAACCCAAAGGAAAGCAGGTTTTAGCCGATCTATACTCACAACTGCCTCTTTGTTGTTGATTTTAATGCGAAAAGTCTTTTCCTGTCTAGCGAGCACTTCATGAGGACCGGAATAAGTTGGCTCCAAAGACTTTCGTAGAGAGTCAATGCGAAGGAACACATGAGTTGACGTTAACAAGTCCTTCTGCACAAAAGGACTGCGTTTGCAGTGGGCACTAGTAGGCACTGGCTTTAAGGATGACATACAGTCTCTCAGCTTGTGCACAAACTTGGTAGGGTCAAGGACTATGTTGGTGTCCATGGGCTGGAAAAACTCTCCTGGAAGACGCAAGGATGAGCCGTACACCATTTCGGCAGCGGTTGCAGAAAGGTCAGCTTTGTAAGCTGTTCGGAGCCCCAAAAGCACTGTAGGAAGAACCTCATCCCAATGAGTCGAAGTGTGACAGCGTAACGACTGCTTGAGGGAACGGTGGAACCTTTCCACCAGTCCATTAGAAGACGGATGGTAGGGTGATGTCCGAATTTTGTAGATTCCCAGGAACTTTGTAAGAGACGTAAAGAGCTCGGACTCGAACTGTCTACCTTGATCAGTAGTGACGAAATCTGGAACTCCAAACCGACAGATCCACGTTCTGTAAAACTGTCGTGCTACTGTGTCTGCAGAAATGTCAACCAGAGGGACGGCTTCTGGCCAACGGGTATAGCGGTCAACACAAGTTAACAAATAACGATATCCATTCGAAGGAGTGAGTGGTCCAACGAGGTCGACGTGGACGTGGCTAAACCGTTGTGAAGGCAGATTGAAGGTTTTCAGAGGGCTAACTGTATGTCGGTGCACCTTAGACCTCTGGCACTGAATACAAGCACGAGTCCATTCCGCTATGTCCTTGTGCATCCCGGGCCAAACGAAACGCTTCTGCAGTAGTTTACGCGAAGCTTTAATGCCTGGGTGTGACAAGCGGTGAAAGTTCAGGAAAACTTTCCTGCGGAACTTCACTGGGACGTATGGACGGATACTTGCATCTCGCACATCACAATATAGAGTTGTGCCCTGGCCAAGCTGCATGGGCTGTAGGTTGAGGCTGTTTTCTGGCGCCGTACAAACAAGAAGTTTCTGTAGCTCTGTATCCAACTTCTGTTCTGCTGCGATAGCAACAAAGTCCGTCGATGAAGGAAGATCTATCTGGTTGACACTCGAGGCAGGAAACATGCATGCCTTTTCAAGCTCAGTAGAGGACTCGACATTAGAGGGAGTATCTAAAACTGATAACCGAGAGAGAGTGTCAGCAGCAATATTTTCAGACCCCTTAACAAAACGGATATCTGTTGTGAATTGTGCAATGTAATCTAGTTGCCTATTTTGCCTAGGTGAGGATTTTTCAGATTTTTGGCGAAATGCAAAAGTAAGAGGCTTATGATCAGTATATACACAAAACTGTCTTCCCTCTAGCATGTACCGAAAATGTTTTATCCCCGCAAAAATGGCCAACAACTCCCGATCGTATGTACTATAGCGGTTTTCTGTGTCTGAAAGTTTTCGAGAAAAGAACCCAAGAGGCTGAAGACCACCATCGATTACTTGGTTAAGAGAACCTCCTATCGCGAAATCTGAGGCATCCATACATAAAACAAGTTCAGCATTGTTTGATGGATGAGCCAACAAGGTTACTTCAGCTAACTGTTGTTTACACTCATTGAAGGCAATTCTGGCTTCGTCGGATAGCTGTATTTCTTTATTTGTGTTTTTGGGGGTATTCTTAAGGTATTCATTTAAAATAGCCTGCTTTTTAGCTGCCTTGGGAATAAATCTACGATAAAAATTTATTAGACCCAAAAATGCGCGCAATTCCTTTACAGTTTTTGGTTCCTTATAATCCAAAACTAATTGCACTTTCTCTGGTAAAGGTTTTATTCCTTTGCATGAAATTATATGACCCAAAAATGACAACTCAGGTACCCCTAGGACACATTTTGAAGTATTTAACTGAATTCCGTAATCATTAAGTCTTTGAAAAATTTGATCCAGATGTCCTACGTGCTCGTCCTCTTTTTTTGAAAATACCAGGATGTCATCAAGGTATGCAAAACAAAAATCCAAGTCTCTCAAAACCTCGTTAATAAAGCGCTGGAAAGACTGAGCTGCGTTACAAAGCCCGAAGTTTAAGAAAGGGAACTCAAAAAGGCCAAACGGAGTAGTTATTGCCGTTTTTTCGATATCCTCTTCGTGAACTGGAATTGCATGATAAGCACGAAAAATGTCAAGTTTAGAGAAAATTTTCTTTCCATACAATGAAGAAGAAAAATCCTGCAAATGTGGAATAGGATACCTGTCTGGGACAGTTTTTGCATTTAGCCTTCGATAATCCCCAACGGGACGTATTCCGCCTGAAGTTTTGTTGACAACATGCAAAGGAGACGACCAAGGGCTTTTCGAAGGTCGACAAATACCTTTTTCAATCATGAACTCGAATTCTTTTTTAACTGTATCTAACAGCTTAGGGTGCAATCGCCTAGGGCGACTATGCACGGGTGGACCGACTGTTTCTATGTGATGTTCTGTGGAATGTTTAACACATTTAAATTTTGGGTTAGGCGTAGTTATATCTGGATATTTACTTAAAATAGCATGATAAATAGAATTTTCTACTATTACTTTAACTGCTGTCTGTTGGCTAAAGTCAAGACTACCGCGGGAACCCAATTTGGTAATACCGTCAATTAATCGTTTGCGTTTTAGGTCGACCAATAAATTAAAATGTGTCAAAAAATCTGCTCCGATGATGGGCATAGAAACATCAGCTATAATAAAGTGCCATTTGAATGCACGTCTGAGACCCAAACTTAATTGCAGCAGTTTTCTACCATATGTTTTTATCTTTGAATGATTTGCAGCAAACAAGTCAAAAGCATTTGGACAATTTTGCTGATTACCCTTGACGGGAATGCACGAAACATCACTGCCCGTATCTATGAGGAACTTGGTATTCGAACCCTGATCATAAACACAGAGTCGATTTGTGGTGTTTACCAAACACATCTTGCTACCACTCCCATCGTGAGTGGTAGCATTCACTAGTTTTTTTTTTCGAACGTACACGGTTGCCTGCATTTGTTTGCTTTTTCCCCGAAACGATTGTGGTAGAAACAGAAATTTGAATTGCCCCGAGTCGGTTGCCTGTTTCTGCTATCATTCCTACAGCGGGAATTAGACCGTTTTCTAAAAGGCGAGCGACCCCTCTCTTCAGATAATTTCTCAATTTGCAATGTCAACTGCGAAATCTGGTGTTGCAAGCTGCTAAGAGTCACAGGTGACACAGCGGCAACTGCTTGTTCAGTCCCAAAGATCTGGGGAGCTTCGCAAGTCACCTCGTGCACCTTATCAGCCAATATCGCGAGCTGTGGCAACTTTTCATTTGATGCCAGCAAAACTGATTGAACATTAGTTGGCAATCTCTGCAACCACAAATTCTTTAAGAAGTCATCACTTAATTTATCCCCAGCCAGGTCCCGCATTTGCCTGAGCAAACTAGAGGGTCTGTGGTCCCCTAACTGCAATTCACTCAATAATTTTTTTACGCGTTTTCCTTCTGAATCAGCGAATTCTTCTATAAGCCGCTGCTTCAGGGCTTGGTATTTTTCTGTAGCCGGCGGGTGCAAAATGATATCACTCACATGACTCAGTGTTTCCGCGTCAATGTGGGCAACAAGACTGAAAAATTGGGTGCAATCGCTCGTTATACCCGACAAGACGAAGGATGCCTCGACCTGAGTGAACCAAAGTTCAATATTTCCCCGCCAAAACGGTGGTAATCTTAACGCTATTCGGCTAACTTCCGCGGCTTGCTGTTCGTTTACAGACATATTCCGAAAAAATGCAAGACAAAATTGGGGGGTGGGGGGGGTGGAAAGGGGGTTATCTCTCTCGGTCACAGAAATAGAAAACTCACCTCTATTCCAGCTGCGAAGTAGAAATCCGACATTTAGCGTCAGTCTTGAAAGTATCCATTTGCACCAGAAAATGGAAAACAGTCGCTAAGGTAGCTCGAAACAACAGCAGGCATAACTAAAGTCTCGTAGCAGCACCAACTCTAACTCCACATTGATATGGTTGCGTATTTACAGTTCACCGGGTCACCACTAAGGACGCTAGAATGCTTATCCTTTAAAACTATTTATTTTTATAAAAGATCTACATGAACATTAAAAACTGAGCAAAGGCTACTAAAACATTAAAACTTTTAAACAGTAAAAGGTAACATTTGAAAGGTTCGCTGTCGGGCGAAACACCTGGTCGCAAGCTCTCCAGGAACAACCTCCTTCGATGGAGCGCACGTGAGTTAACTCTCCTGAGCAGAGTTGAGTAGCGCGCGTGTTCGCTACTGATTGCGCTGATCAACTGGAGCTGTAAAACAGAGGAGGAGCTGTCAGAGGAGTTCCGGAGTCCACTGACCTGGAGTCCCCACAAATGTTTACTGTAAGGAATCTAGACCGAATGTTTTTTCGACAAATAATTTTTGTATATGATGCGATACTAATTAAAAATAAGACATGCAAAACACGGAGCGATTCTTTTATTATATTTTACACGTTTCATTCTTTGAAACACAAAACAGCTCATCCTATAATACATACTTTTACTTTCCTGAAGCAAATGAAATATAATAATTGCCAAACCACTTGACCGCGGATTTCTAATATCGGCTTGGAAAATATTAGTAAGAATGGATCTAACCCCCCCCCCCCCTGAAAGCAAGGGTATGTAGAGAATTTTCCACCCCCTCCCCGTCAGGACACTTACTTAATTAATGAATTCGATGTTACACATATGAATGAGTGTATTGTACAAAGTTTATGATACTCTTTAAAGTTTATTATACACACAAACAATATTTGATTAATTTAAAATATACGCAGTGGTTGGAGCTCCGACCATCGGGAGCGGATTCGGTATCCGACCTATAGATTTGCGCATGGTCGGGTCTGTAACACCTGCCTAAAATATATATACAGTACACACACACACACCAAAGATGGTAACGACTGTTTCAAATGTCCTATTTTTGATTCGATGACCGAAACAAAATTGTTGATGAAAGTTTCATTCATTTGGAAGAAAAAGTTACAAAAAGTTTGCCGTAACATTGCACGTGGATGATTTGTAATGATATACGAGCAGTTCAAGAAATATTAACAGTTACAAGTTTTAATAAGAAAGAAAATTCTTCGCACTTACCATGCAGTTTTTGTGCACTTCCTTCAGAAACCTCATTCGGCAACAAATATTGTTTAAATTCATTAAATGAAGACATTTAGATAGCGACATCCACTTGGTACTCGCGACCAACGTTGGGTAAGCCTAACGTGGAGGTATAGAAGATTCTCCCTAAACAAAATCACGTGACAAAATCGAACCAATGAAAATGTTTTTGAGTCCTTCTTTTAAAGAATGTTTTTATATTTCTCTCATCAAACGGAGTGTTTCCGAATTTCACGCGAATAAAGAAAAGTTTTAGTCTTGGTTTTTTCGTAAAGCGTCTTTTTTCGATAAAGCTAGCACTCAGAAAGAATGAATGCACCCGCAATAGATTTCACTCTTTTTAAGCTGGTGATCTCCGTGCGCAAGCGTATGCTTGGTGCCTTTATGAATGAGCAAAGGCCAGTGGAGTCTTTTGAGGTCGAGCATGGTGACACGGCTATAGACTTGCCAAGTAACTTACGAACCTTATTCAGAAATCGTAGGTCAATAATTGTAGAGGATAGATTTAGGAAATGTGACACAAGAAGAGAAAAGCTAATTTCTGCTATAATTCGCATTTGGTTCAGTTTTGATTTTTGTATTTAAAAAAAAAATTTATAATAAACGTGAATTGCTGATAAAAGCTAAAGCGGTAGTACTAAACATGAAAAATAATTTCTGAATTGGTTTTTGTAATATTTCGGTAAATAAATGAATTTTTTTATAACATTCTCCTTTGTTCACATTAATTTTTAGAAGGGTGTAGCTCTGATTCTTAATATCTTCTCCTGAAAGTTATTCTACTTTCTAACTAGCTCTTTCAGTTTATTTACCGTCGATTATTTTTGGCTTAAAAATATATACAATGATCCTTTAAAGCTCTTAGTTTTTAAACAAATAAGTAAGAGCACTAATAAGTAACCCCTTTTCAACCTCAATATAAGCTTCTGTGCACGCCTTAATTTTTTATAGGAACAGTGTAAAGTTCCTGTGCTTGAAGCTGCAGCAACTGATATTTTATTTCTCATTTTGGGTGTAGTTCAGTGCCCACTCGTTACAGCTACAAGGGCGTGATTTTCAATCAGCCATCCAATCAAAGTTTGTGCTGTATTGATATTTTGAATGTGGGATTAAAAAATAATGATTTCTTTTTCTTTTTTTTTAGTATTTTCTCGTGCTGTGATTATCTTTTGAATTTATAATGACGACTGTTTTCTTGCAGAAGACAATCCTTGTCGGAAAGACAATGGAGGTTGCCATCATTACTGCGATTATGAGAATAAGCAAACAGTTTGCTCTTGCTTCCCGGATTATGTTCTGCAAGCTGATAAAAAGTCTTGCAAAGGTAATGGTCAGTTGTGCCTTTTTTTCAGATTTGACTAGTTTGTAATGATTTTTAACTGATATATTACCACTTGCTGTTAACTAATTCATTAACAAACCTGCTACCAGGGCCGCTCCAAACTTAAATTTTGATGAGGGCAGAAGTTTTCAATTTGCCTGTTGGAACTCCAAACTTTGCCCCAACGATGATAATGTTTCCGAGTGAAACTCCAAATTTCGCGGAACGGAACTCCAAATTTGGCCGCATGATGATAATTTTGCTGAATGCAATTCCAAATTTCGCCGAATGATGATAAATTTACCAAATGTGTCTCCGAATTTTGCCATATAGAACTCCAAATTCGCCAAATGATAATAATTTTGCAGAACAGAACTTCACCTTTTGCCGAATGATGATGATTTTGCCGAATGGAACTCCAAACTTTGCGGAACGGAACTCCAAATTTCGCCGAATGATGATAATTTTGCCGAATAGATTTACGAATTTTGCCGTATAAAACTCTAAATTTCGCCAAATGACAATAATTTTGAAGAACAAAACTTCATCTTTTGCCGAATGATGATGATGATTTTTCCGAATCTTCAGACATAATTTGCCGAACAGGGAAATTTTTGGGAGGCCACAGTTGTCTTCCGTGACATCCCATCGGAGCGTCACTGTGTGAAGAAAAAGAACATTTTTTTGGGTGGGAGGGGGTGATTTACTAAATTATTTTGAAATTTGATTTTGATTTCAGTGCTCCGTAAAGATTCAAAGTATTGTGAAATGTTTTTCAGAACAAAATCCTTGCTCTGAGGATAATGGAGGTTGCCAACAAATATGTAGCTTCAATGATAGAAAATTGCAGTGCTCATGCACGGAAGGCTTCATTCTTCAAAATGATGGGAGATCGTGTGAAGGTGAGAAACGAATTCAAGTTAATTATTGTTATTATTATTTAATCTGAATTAAACGCTGTGCATACGTTCTAATATTTCAAATGCGCTTGGTGAAACTCCTATATTCCTTGGCTCATTAACTTTTGGCTTTTTAATTTGAGTAAATCGATGTCACATTTTATTACAGGAAAAGTCTTTTTTTTTTTTTTTTTTGCCACAGCTTGAATAGCACTTACAGTGCTGTCGTTATAAAAATATCGGAAAGTATATGCTTTGTAAATTTACAAATAATAGGCTGTACGCTGAAACTTTAGGGAGAAGATGATGGGTAAATTAGATTAACATGTCGATATTAAGTATTTATATTTTTTGAAAATACATCCCATACAGCAGAGCGAGATTCATATTCGTCTACGAACTTTAATAAACTTCTAATAAGTAATGAAAAATGAACTATGAGTTAAATTAGAAAAGTTGACATTTCTGTCTAACATTGCTAGGCGCTATTTTTTTAAGTTTATATATTTTTTAAAATGATTAAAATAAAGCATCAAATATCAAATTCAGTAAAAAGCATGGGGTATATGATCTTTTTTTTGAAACTCACCATGACCAAGAAAACTAGAAAATATATGCTGTATACCACCGTATACTCTTTCATCAGCCCTGTATAGGAAACCATATAGTAGTATAATGATGGAAAACATTTAAATGAGTAGCAATTGAAAGAGCATGGGAAAACATGTTTCTAGGCGCATAAGTTATTTGCTCTCGTATCCCTATAACCGAAATATAAGGTCTTAAAGTCTGCCGAAATTTTAAGAAAAGTCGCCAAATTAAGCGAGTTTCGCTGAATAATGGAAGACATCTTTCACACGCTGCGCAGATAGATGTCCTGCCTATTGAGGAGAGATAAAATGGAGGAAAGGAAGACTTTCATTCGTGAAGCAGAGTCCAGGTCATGTGACATTTTAAAGCAAATCATTCCAAGAAATTAGGCTTATTCCGCTAGTTCCACGCAAAACGTGTGCATTCGTCGTTTATGAGTCACATGACTTGGGGTATTTGTCTCAGCTTTTGCTAAACCAAGGATTGGACTTGCTCATCCATTTACTATTTCCTGCTTTAAAGTTCTGCCTAATGCAGACGATGAAATCGCGTGGTATCATCCATTTCTCGTCAATTCTTTTAATTTGGCACTTTTCTTATAATTTCGGGAGATTTGAAAACTCTATAGCTCGATAACAGAAGAACGAGGACAGGTGTTTTTTTTTTTTTTTTTGTCTCAAAAAAAGTGTTCCAGTAAGTTCTTTTTATTTCTATCTATTTAATATTTTTTATTACTATATTATTCCTGTGGTTCCCTGGTAACTATATGTTTTCAAATAAGGAAAATATACATTTAAATTTTTTAAAAAGCTTTTTTTAGTACTTTCTCATGCAGTGATTCTGCTCTGATAGCTATTTTCCCCACAGAAGATAATCCTTGTCGAAAAGGCAATGGAGGCTGCCACCATCACTGCCATTATGAGAAGAAGAAAACTATTTGCTCTTGCTCTCCAGATTACGTCCTGCAAGCTGATGGGAAATCTTGCAAAGGTAACCAACCAGCTATACACATTTCGACAGTTGCAAAACTTTACTCAGTTTTAGTCATTAGAATTGAGGCATTTCGTATTAAAACTAACTCAATCCATGTTTTTTTGAAATCAGTTTTTTTTTCTTCAAAATTTGAGACTTAGATCGATACGTTTCAGCCTCAAAGCGACTTGGAGGAAATCGAACTTAATCCAGTCGAAAACCGGTGCCAAAATGCCGGCTTATATCATAACTAGCTCAATCCATGCTTTCATTTAGGCTGCCCTCAAGACACTTCTCTGTACCAACGCCTGAATTAATGATTTTGAGCCAAAAAATTTAAAAAAAAAAAAAAAAAAGAAGAAGAAGATCGATCTAGTACTTCAAAACTAGCTCAATTCAAAATATTTTTATCCGTTTTCTTTAACAATATTGTAAATTTAAGAACAAAAACAAGAATGAAGCGGTAGCGTTCTGCTTCATATTGAAGTCATAAATCCTCTCTCAAACCTTCTGTGCTTTGAAATTTTTCAACCGGAGACGTTTCGGGTTTAAAAGTTTTGACGTCGATTCGTAGCGGAATGCCACCGTTGTTTTCTAAATAAGATCCTTAGACGTAAATAATTTACTCTAAATATGTGCTGTTCGTAACCAAGTATCATGGGTAAAATCTCCTGGACATTATGAGTAAAATTGAGACCTATAAATCTGCCGAAATTTCGGTTTTTTCTTCTCGAATAGGACACTGTGCGCATACATTAAATGAAAATTCAACACTTGCAGTCATTATATTAAAAGTAGTAATTACATTAAAAATAGTTAATAAAATATTCAATGAGATAAATAAATAACTTAGTGCTAAAAAAGTGAAATAAGAAATAACAACGTCAAAAAGTACAAATTGCAGATTACTACAGACACGCGTTTCGGCGTTTCAAGGAACGTTCAATACGAAAGAAATAAACATTGGAGGAAACGACATCCGAAATTGCGTTTCATTTCTTTGCATCTTATTTCTTTTTATTTGAAAAAGGCATTCCTTGTAACGCCGAAACACGCGTCTGCAATAATCTGCAATTCGTGCTTTTTGACGTTGTTATATCTTATTTCACTTCTTATTTTAAAGTATTTAATGTTCGCTCGTTTTTGTTTCTGCAGAAAATAATCCGTGTTTGACGGACAACGGTGGTTGCCACCAACATTGCTCGTACGAAAATAGGACCCGATCTTGCTCGTGCACGACAGGATTCACTCTACAAAGTGATGGAATTTCATGCAAAGGTACGCATGCTCACACGAGCCCTTTATTTGTTACACTTATGTTTATTATTCAGTAGTTACCGCCCATTATCCAGGGCTAAGGCCAGAAATACATGAAATACACCGCCAGCCCAGTCATTCCAGCCGAAGACTGCAGTTTCGTGCTTCTTAGCACTCATCAGCCCGGCATAGGAAGTGGCTGAGCTGGAGGTGGAAAACCTCGAAAGGAAGCCAAGAGTGCCTAACAAACTGGTAGCTAATATAGAATTAGCACTGACCAGACGAGTTACCGAAGCAATGGTTCGGTTCAACTCGAAGATTGAAGGCAAGGCAGTCGTATTTTCAGTACTAAATATATCATGAGTGCTAACGAGCACGAAACTGCAGTCCTCGACTGGAATGACTTAGCTGGCGGTGTATTTCATGTACTTATGTTTATTGTTATTTACTGGATTTTCTGGTACAAAAACATAAACGCAAGAAATGCTCCAGGGCTTAAAAATTTCCAGATGGAAAATTTAAACGTATTGCAAACTTTTTATGTTTTAAAGCAATTTTATTTGTTAGGGTAAGTAATAATGTGTATCATACTTACCTTTTTTTTTTTTTGAATGTGTACTTCAACAGAAAACGATCCTTGCTTGTTAAATAATGGTGGATGTGAGCAATTGTGCAGCTTTGGAAATAGGACTTTAACTTGCAGTTGTGTTGATGGGTTTAGTCTTCAAGTTGATGGAACGTCATGTAAAGGTTGGTGTTTGCAAAAGTATTTTTTTTTAAAGGTTTGCAGTTTACTAAACTAAACTTCGTTATTGTGTGCATATTTGTGCTAATGTACGTTAAGGTAATCTTTCTTGAACTTCAAGTCAGAGCTTAGTTTGCATGGGAGTTCGCGGAAGCTCAACTGTTGCACTTTTTTTTTTTTTTTTTTTCAGTTTAGAGTGATTTTTCTTATGGTCGGCTTAATTCAGGCGGTTTACGTATTAAAGTAAGTTCTGAAGACTAAAGACACTTATTTTCCCAGAAATTAAAACCTGCCTAAAATTGCATCAATTTATTCAGTTTTTTTTTTTTTTTTTTTTTTTTTTTTTTGTTAAGGAAAGCACAATAAAGTGAGATTTGTTTGCGACGACATGTTCTTTATTTTTGTTTTTTTTCATCCTTAAATTTTACATCAAAAAAGACAAAAAATAAAAGGGAAAAAAACTTAATTTCTAAAGCTTTTTAAATATCCTGTTCGAATTTATCAACTTTTTTGGTTGATTTTTTTCCCCCGCTAAACGAACGGTTCAGATTAGCGGGACTTGAAAACCTAATTTAAGTAATTTTCATTGAGAAGTGCTATTGCACTTTTTTTTTTTTTTCAAAACTTTCTTCGTTCTCAGTTTTTATCAGGATTTTCTGTTTTTAACACAACGTGCGAGTATTTCTTTACGCAGTTAACTCCAACTTTATTTTTTAAATTGTCATTTAAACTGATTGTGTGCAGTTATGCTCATAAAACATTGCAGTGGTAGGATTTTTTTTTTACGTAGAAGATGACCCTTGCCTGAACGAGAACGGCGGCTGTGACCATTATTGTCAAGTCGTAGATGGAAGTGTGATGTGTGACTGTGCGGTAGGATTCCGACTGCAGGATGACAAGAAATCTTGCATAGGTATTTATGCTTTTATAAGATTCTTTCAGAAATATTTTACCTTGCATTATTTGCCGTATACCGGGGCTACTTAAACTCGAAATTTCGTATTTTTGAGAGTTTTATACTGATTTGTTGATTAAACCCATAATGTGTACTGATAACCATGTTTTTACCACGTTTCAGACGTTCGATTACCACCTTAATCCTTTTTACTTGATTTTACAAAAAAGGAAGTATTGTATTCGCGAAAAAATTTTCACTCAAAAATCGCCCTTAATTTCCATTTTGCTCACCCCCAAATGAATGTTGAGTTTTTTTTTCGATTCGACCACATGCGGAAAAGTGCCTAAGAATGTATAGACACGCGAAATATCCATTTTGACCATCACCGAGGTAATTACAACGACTTTTCTCGTGACATCTGTATGTATGTGCGTATGTGTGTATGTGCGTATGTGCGTATGTATCTCGCATAACTCAAAAATGGTATGTCCTAGAAAGTTGAAATTTGGTACATAGACTCGTAGTGGGGTCTAGTTGTGCACCTCCCCTTTTGGTTGCTTTCGGATGTTCCTAAGGGGGGTCTTTTGCACCTTTTTGGGGGGAAATCATTGCTAATTTCGATGTAAACTCAAGTGGCGTTATAATTTGTCGGACACTTGGCGATATATCGCCAGTCTTTTGGTCGCCAAGTTTTGTCGCCAACTTGGCGACAAATTTGGCGGAGTTTTTTTTTTTGGTTTCAATTTGGCCATTGTTGGTGATATTTAGAGAATAAATATTGAATCACATTAAAATAGCGAATAATGGGGAAATGACATTAAATTGGAGTAAAAGGAAGTCATGTGATGCACACATCAGCTCGTTTAAACAATAATTTTAACCCTTTACCGTGTGACCATCGATTACATGGAAAGGATAATATCCGGTTTATAGGCGGAAATGGACGTATCTATTAGTTTATAGGGATGTTAGTTGGTTTGTTTTAGATGTGCACTTTTGCCTCTCTATTATTTAGCCTTAGTATTGTAAAAATGAAAATTGCTCACAGCAACATTTTTTTAATCTAAAGTATATTCGGTCTATATTCTCATGGCAAAAATAAATTGATTTGTTCATTCACAACAAAGTTTTGAGCTTACTATTTTGCTTTTACGTTCCTGAACGAAATGAAAATATTTTATTTTATTTTTGTTGTTTCCTAACAACTACTACTTTGTAACTACTTTTGTTTCCCCTTATTTTATTTTTGAGAATGCAATAAATGAATAAGGCACTAGTGATATTATAAAACGCGTGCATCAAAAGCCCATCGTTATTTTCCCTTCTCCCCTGCTGGATTCATTCAGATGGAATCGTCTTTGCTTGGCACATTGCCAAATTACATACAATCCGTGGTCAAACAGTATATATATATATATATATATATATATATATATATATATATATATATATATTCTACTTTTAAAAAATGGGTTCAAGTAATCCCGCGCAGGGGCTACTTGGTTCAACTCAGCAAATCCATTAGAAAAGGCTGTAAAACAGGGGGTGGGGTGTGGGGTCAAGGAGGACCAATGATTTTGAAAGAAAACTCAAAGCGTACATTCTAGTGAGCAAACTGATTATAGGCAAACATAATTTCTCAAATAGGAGTATAATCAAACTGCAGCTAAAACCAATTGAAATGCTCATTATTTAAACATTAGAAAGAATGAAAACTCATCTGTTTAGTAGCTTGGGTGGATTTATTTTCTCTAATATTATTTAATGCATTTTCTTCCTCGCTACTAAATACTACAGGATGTCCATGTCCAGGCTTGTTTTGTGAACGATCTTTTAATTTCCTTTTTAGAGTTGATGTACGAGGGCTGTTCAATAAGTAATACGACTAAATTTATAAAAAATACAGAACCACTTGAATCGTTCTGATTTACATGGTTTTTTTAAGAATAACTTCTGCGGGACTAAATGCATTTATTCCAACGTTCTGTCCACTTCTTAAAAACTTGTAAACGTTACGTTTGTGAGAGCTATTTCAAAGCCGCCTCCATAGAGCTTAGACATGTTTTGTTGCTTTCAAATAGTTTGCCTCGTCATTGTTTCTTAAGTTGAGGAAACAGCCAGAACTCACTGATGTAAAATAATTCTGAGATTCCACTCGATAATAATAGCAACAGTGTTAATCATTGTCTTTGTGATGGTCGTTGAAGATTGGCCCTCACGTTCAATACCTTCCATATTTTGCCTTCTTTCCTGGAAAGCTTTATGCCAGCAAGAAGTACTGACACGAAACATTGCTTCATTGAAAACTTCACTCATCATTATCAAAGATCTAAGATGTTAATTTTTGCAGACGAAAACGAACTTTAATCACATAACTTTGTTCCTACGACGCTTCCATTTTGTCAACTGGCTGCGTCTTGTAGGCGCCCGCCAACAGGCTTCAATTCAATCACGTAATACTCAGGAACGTGAGCATGTACCCGCCAACTATCGGTAGCTTTTATTAATACAGACAACAGACATTTTTCATGCCACAGTAATGAACATTCCGATGGGTAGTTTCGCAGCAGTATAGTTAGTCTTATTTCTTGTAGGCGGCCGCCTACAGGCTTCAATTCAATCACGTGATGATCAGGAACATGAGTCTGTACGCGCTAACTATCGGTAGCTTTTGTTAGTGCAGACCCCAGACATTTCTCATGCCACAGGAATTAACATTCCGATCAGTGGTTTCACGGCAGTAAAATTAATCTTAATTACCTATTGAACAGATTACGTACTTAAATCAAAATGGGCTGATGTC